>NW_006799958.1:705142-744338 GCF_000485575.1 Poecilia formosa | reverse complement strand
TATCTGAATATGTGGCTCTGGATAGAGATGTATCTGTCTTTGGAGAATCTATTGGACAAAAGTGGAATTGCAACAATCTGAGTGTTTTTTCTAAATTTATGAACAGAAAAAATGGAAAATTGAAAAGACTGCAGCAATGTCAAAACTCAATGCTAAAAAAAAACATCACCAAAAGGACACCGCACTCACAGTGAAACATGGTGGTGGCAGAATCATGATTTGGGGATTATTATTTTTTTTTTTTTTTTACCTCCAGTGGATGTGGGGATTTAAGGTGAATGACATTATGAAACAGATCCAAATTCTGAGCCTGAATCTTTAGGTGTAACCTAGAAAGCTGAGGATTAAGAAGGATTTATGTTTTTTTTTTAGCCCCACACTGAGGCAAACCATACATCAAAATGACAAAATAATGACTGAATGAGCAGAAAATTTAACTTTTGAAATGGCCAAGTCAAAATCCAGAGGGAAAACCTGACTGATTAACTCCCCTGAAGAGGGATATGGACAATTAACGTCCTCACAGTCTGGCAGATTTGGACAACTTTAGCATGGTAGCGTGAACGTATACTAAAGATGTAAAATTAGACTCAAATTTTACATGAGTAAAATTGTAAGATCCCTTAACAAAGTACTCGTTAGTGTAACCTGATTGTTGCACTCTTTCCCCAAAAGACACTGTATGTTTTTTGCTTTTTTTTTCTGTTGCTTTGTGCAGAATAAATGTCCCCAATTTAACAGTGGTGCGTCTGTGTCTCTCTGTGTGTGTGTGTGTGTGCACTTCAGAGATCTTGCTTTGCATAAAATACAAGTAAGTTTTGTGCATGATAGAAACATATTCTCCAGTGACTAATTGTGAGCTGATGCAAACATGAGATCACTAATTAAACATGGACTTCAAGGTTTCGTTTCCAGAAGATTGTTTCATTAAAGCGCCGCGCAGAGCATGGAGCGGCATCGTTCCCCGTCACCTTCTGAAAGATTTAAATTCACATAATAAGAGTTGTAACATTGTGGAGGAATTAAAACTGAACAGATGGATTTATAACGGGAGGAGACTTAACATTTAAGCGACAGGCAACACCAACTTAGTGTTTTGGGGGAATTTGAATCTCCTAAAAAGAAAGAAGAAAATCCATATTTCTGATGAAGCTGAGTTTTGAACCAAACTTTGACATCATAGAAGAGTGCATAAAGATTTCGATAGGAAAACCGAGTGGCCCATAATGGAACAGGTTCAGATCTCTGTACAGTTTCAGGTCTTATAGCGACAATCAGTGTCACTTTGACAAACAGTTATCCTGGCTTCATTTTTCAGAGCTCCGTGTTTATAACGTCTCTCAGTCAGAAGCATCAGATGGGTATATACCACCCCCCCCAAAATCTAATTACTCTCATTTTTTCCACTTATATTTAGTGTATACATACATCTGTTTTCAATTACTTCAGCTAACAGGTGTTTCATATCAGACGGAGTGAGTTTGGTCCAGATAACGTTCCTGTTCTCCCCTTTTCCCCGTGTCCAGAGAAGCCTTAAGATAAGCAGGGTGCAATTTCCAAAAAAAAAAAAAAAAAAAAAAAAAAAATTATCATTCAGAGAAGAGGGGAGCTTGTAGTGTAAAATCAATAGCTGCTTAAAATTCATTGCCAGGCAATCCGATTGCCCTTTATGTTGCTAACCTTTCACTTAAATATGCACCATATTAAGATTTCATTATATACAATGAATGTCACAACGGTTTGCCCACCATTTCTCCCGTTTGCGTGGGTCAGCTGCAAATCTTTGCACTTGTAAAGTCTGAAAAATGACAACTGCGAACAATTATGCGGCGCTTTGGCAACATGATAGGGATGAGAAGGCAACACGGGACGTATGTGTGATGTTTCAGATGCAAAGGGCTTCAAGAATACTGAGTGGACCAGAGACCACACATCGACTACAACGCACCATCCCCTTGGTAAAACATGGTGGTGGCAGCATCATGCTGCGAAGATCGAGAAGAGAAGATGGAAAAAGTAGGTGGCAAAACATTAGGACATTATGTACATAGATGATGATACGGGGAAAAAAAATGTTTTTGTCCACTTTGCAATAATCTGCTACTTTGTGTCGGTTTATTAAAAACCTCAGCGAAACATTCTGTGGTTTTAATGTGAGAGAATGTGGAAAGCTTTAATGAAAGCAACTAGGCCTCTCACAATAAACGATAAACAGATAATGATAAATTAAAACGAGTTCAATAATTCTCATTTGCATGATTTATCGTTTTTCTCTTTCTACCTAAAACTGGACGATAAAAGTCTTCAATCTGGTGTTTTGGTCGCAATTAGCATGTTTTTTGTTTTTTTTAGGACAATTTTGTTTACACAGACTTCATAATTCATTTTATTTGTTTTCTTTTCTGTTGTTTATTTTGGATATTTAAAATAAACAACAACAGTTGCAGTGTTACACGTTCATTCAAATTTAAAGTTTATTATTCATCCCTGTGAATGTGTTCTTGCATTATTATGCCGTTACCATTATATTGCTTGAAAATTGTCTCAAAGCAACAATATTATCGTTTATCGCAATAACTTCTGGGACAATTTATCGTACAGTAAAATCGTGTTATCATGACCTATGGTCTAAAAGCAACTAAACGTCTCAATCCAGGTGGGTAAACACGCCATAACACAACACAGTTCATACACTGCTGGCACATTTTTCACCATCATCCTTTGCTGGTATAATTAAACCAAACTATTGCTGCATGACAAAAAAAAATACATAGGAACCTATATTGCAAACAGAACCAGCCTAGTGAGACAACTTTAACTATAAAGTTTAAAAAAAGCAGTTTTTTTTTTCCAGAAGTACAGTACATGTGGATGAGATTGCAGTAAACAAATGACCATGTCAGACTGTAATCACCCTGCGTGATGAATGAGCACTGGAAAAGTGTTTGAAAATGTATGGATATGGGACAGGACTTGTGTATGATCAATGACACAGTATATTGTTTGATGTAATAATTTATTCACCCCATAAAGCTTTGATAAAACAATGTTGAAAAGCAATTTAAATTGAATTCATTTAAATGTCAATTCTCATGGTTAGGATTTTTCTATAATTGGCTATTTAATTAAAATAATTTTCATAGTCATTAATACAGCCAGCAACTTGTAGCGCCCTGACGTGTTTTAATTACATGGTATTAACAAAATTGATATGCTTTAGAAAGCATGGTGAATAAGAAATAATTAGACCAATCATACATCATCCTCTTATGGACATTAAGTGTATCACAATATAATTGATGAACTTAAAAAACGAGGGAGATAAATAACTTTAATTGTGCCGAGTTGGTGTACAGAGCTTGGAACAAAGAATCCTACTCACGATGTATTATATTTCAGAGGCAATTCATTATCTGTACCATCACTTAGCTCTCGATGCCCAGCACTCTCCCCTAACCTATGATTACATGACATTTGAAAGCAGTGATACTAAGTAGTCTTTTAAATTGTCCTTTTACCTCGCCTGCATAAATCTTTCACAAAAAAAAAAAAGAAAGAAAGAAAAGACCCCGCTCCGGACGGACAAAGAGAGAGCGGCGGAGATAAGAATCATTTAAATGCTCAGAATAAAGCCCTTATTGATCATGAATATTTGTTTGTCCAAGGTTATACCGCCGTGACCCTGTCTCTCCTCAGACAACGGCCAACACAAACATGCCACCTGGGTTGAAAGGGGAGATGACAGAAAGCACTCCGAAGGCGGAGGGAGTGGGGCGGTGTGGGGTGGAGGGTGAGGGGGGTTTCATTCCACACAACAGGTTTCTATTTGCAATCTTAAATTACGGAGCATTTAGTAACTGAATCCGTCACCTTTTGTAGACAGCAAAACAGGACGGATTGAATCCGCTACGACAGATTTCTTCTTTGTCAACAAAAAGTCTAACTTTGGCCTTTTTTTTTTTGCTTTTATTTTGTGCATACACTTTTTTTTTAACAACAAAGAATGTGTGACGTCACTCCAAAAGTAAGATCGTATTTCAGCCGTTAATATCTGCTAATTTTTATGATTGCGTATTGCAGGTAATGAAATTCATTTTCTGGGAAAATTTTAATTGTACAGCCATAAAGACAGGATGTTTAATACGGAGATGTTTATGGCCGCGTTATGGACAAGACTGCTGACTTGACAGTTGTCTGGCAGAGCGTCACTGACACTCTCCGCAGGCAGGAAAGGCCACAAAAGGTCATAGCTAAAGAAGCCGTTCGCAAAGTGCCGGATCCAAACATGTTAATTAGATCTGCGCGATATTAGATTCCATGAAAAATAACAGTGAAGGTTGTGAGACTTGCGATGAACAAAACACTTCACTGGTGTTGATATCATTCTGATTTGAGTTCATTGCAACCATAGACCACATTGTGGATATCCAGCTAATGGAAACATAAAGGGAAATTCATTGTTTCAGTCTCAAAATGGTCAAAATGATTGAAAAAGTTACGTCTACCCCGTGTCGACATAGAAACAACTCTGTTTCAGTTTCCTTAATGACATCACCAGAACATGTTGACGCTCTTCAAAAAAACATTTTCTGCAGCATTAAAACAAAAAGCATCGTCGAATGAATTATTAGCTCAGGAAGCTTGAAGGCATTGTACTTACATAATTAGCTCATATTTATTGCCTTCCAGTATTGTGTGCAGTGATAGTCCGACAACAATAAATTTCCGTTACATTGTGCGGCCCTAATATTAATGGAGAGTTTAGTGGGAGAAAAAAAAATAAAAAAGTTTGACAGAAGGATTGCTAATGTAGAAATGTCAGCCCACGGAAATAAATTTACGTGCACCGGACACTGTATGCACTCAGTAACTGATCGGAGATACTTTTGGTTCAATGAGGCATGGGATGGAGACAATCAGCCTTTGGCTCTCCTGACGAAACCCATGTTGCTGTAAATGCTTGGGCTAGACCCGCTCATCTTCATGTTGACAACACTCCACAGAGTTAAGCAGAGTGAATATGTCTGTGTGTGATAACTCTTGAAGGTATGAATCCAAAACAGAACTTACAAGTTTCCCCCAAACTCCCAAGCGTGCTCTGTCTCAAAGCTGTGGTCCTCCTTGTTGCCTGTGCATCTTGCTCAACCTCACTTTTTCCCTCCATTCAACTTTCCGTTGACATGCCTTGAGAGACTATTCTTCAAGCAGCCGGCTTATTTAACAGTGACCTTTTGTGGCTTGCCCTTCTTGTGGAGGATCTCGCTGCTGGAAAAACGGTTGAGTCAGCAGTCTTCCCAGTGATTGTGTTGGCCGCAAAATGGCCCCATACATAAACAGATCACTCTGTGTGCAATGAATGCATTCATAAGTTTTCATTTGTATTCCAATTGTTCTGTTCCTGTTGGTTTTGGGCAGATCTTGAGCTTAATGACAAAACGACACGCGTCTGGCCAGAAATCGGCTCGAACCGATTTCTGGTTCGAGCCGACCAGAAATCGGTCGGCTCGAACTGAACTCGTTTCCCGAAGAGTTTAGCTATTTAGTCGGACGACCCACTTCCTCCAGTGTTTCGCTTGACGACGCCTTGCCTCCGATATACCCGGACTGCGAGGAGAAAACTGAGAGATTTGTGGATATCTAAATTGCTAAAGCAGAAACCTGTATAAACAGCGGTAATTACCGGCCCATTGACAGTCTCTCAGTGTTGTGCTCATTCTGCCACAGCCGCAGTGATTAAAATGAATCCTCATCGACTTCTCCATTAAAGCGCTGGCAGGAGCGATCCCGTGACCTTTCCCCATTGATTGAACATAACAATCACAATTCAATTGTAATGCAAAGAGAACATTTGTTATAATGTACATGAGATGCATGAGCCATTTCCTGGGAGCGGAGAAGGGTAATCAATGGAGTGACTCTTGGCGTGATGCAAGGAGAATGAGGCTGTTTGCAGGCCCTAATTCATACAGCCTGCAGTGTATGATGGAAAGCAATGATATGCATGTAAACACCCTGATTTCTCTCTGCTTGTCGTTCAATAGGATAACATAAAAAGCTTGACTTATGTAGCTGTAAAGTCCAACAGCCCCGAGCTGCCATGGCTGGTTATGATATACATTTCTGTTTAAAAAAAAAATAAAAATAAAAATAAATAAATAAATAACAAAATGATTGCAGTAGTATTATCGCATACTGAAAAATGTAGGGGAATCTGAATGTTAAGAGTGTGGGGACAAAATTCAGGGTGTTCCCAATGTATCATAAGCCTGGTGGGCTACCAGGCTTTACTTGTGCCCCCACCAGGCTAAGCATTGCTTATTTTTTAAATGTTTGCATTTTTTAAGACTCTGTAGTTGGTGTCCAGGTATTAATCTTCCAATCTTTCAATAAAACATAATTATCAAGTGATATTTTCAAATTTCATGTCAAATTTAATTTTTTTTAACTCAAAAACACGACGGACCGCTGGATGAATGTCTGCCGTAGCGCCCAACCACCGGGCTTATCAAGTTTTCTGGGGGAAACCTTGAAATCCAACGTCAGCGTTCAATTTGTTTTTAGCAAAATTATAATCCACTAACAATCACCATATATGCAACACATTTTTTTTAATGTTCTAGTTCACCAAAGATTCCAGAAACTTCCAATTCATGATTTCCTATTTCCCTATTTGACAAGGACCAAGACAATCTACAAAAGTTCTCTGTTCACTGAAACACACTTTTGTTGACATTTCACTGATTTATGTAGCTGGAACACATCAAAACAGAAATTTATCCCCCTCCCAAAAAAAAAACAAACAAAAAACAACATACTATTAAAATGAAATGAAAACACAGTGCAAACATCAGCATGAAGGCAAGCATTTCTTCCAGCTGCCGGGAGGAAGGATCTGCGATAACGCCGCTTTGCGCACGTAAGATGCAACAGTCTGTCGCTAAAGGAGCTCTCTAGCCAAGATAACCACACCTATGCATTGGTTACAGTGAATATGGCTGGAGCTTTCCACGTTCACACACAGCCTGACTCACCTGTGATTCAATGTGAGACCAAAGTTTGGATCATATATCATCATGTCACAGAGATATTGCCAGTAATGTAAAAGCAGGAACTGCTTTAGCCCTATCTAACACGATTCTAATAACAGCTGCAACAAGAATTAAAGAACTATGTACCAGCACATAAAACCATTAGCTGATCAAGCAAACAGCCACATACCTACAAATATGGCATATGTGATGTTATGTGGTACGTTACAATAGAAGCAAGGACAGGCTTGTAAAAACATAATAACTAATGATTAGCCAAATACAAGCAAAGGAAGTGACAACTTGCACAATCCATGTTGCACAGAGGAGGAGGGAGGGAAGAAAGAAAGAAAGAAAGAAAAAAAAAGCCAGACAGACGCAGCAGCTCCACTCCTTTCAATATGAAGCTTAAAAGCTGCACTCCATCACGTCTTTCAAAAACTGTCTTATGAAGGGTGCATGCGAGTGATGTCCTTAAGGGATTTCTTTTTTAGAAATGGGAGATTATAGTTTACACGGACATTAAACAGATTAAACCAGCCGGCTCTCTAAAGGCAGTTTATCTAATGGAGAAAATGTGGTATGCTAATTGAGAAATTCTGATGGTAAAATTATATTTAAACCTCTCCCTCTCTCTCACTCTCTTTCTCTTCCTCCCTCTCTCCTCTCCATCTCTCCTGCCCCTTTCCTACTAGAAGATTCAGACTTTGGCTTGATGAAATCAAAAGACTAATCAAGGCCATAAGCTGCGAGACATTAGCCGAGTGAAAACGGTGTTTGCCATGCTAAAAGGTAATTGTCTCGGAAAACTCCATCGATGACAGATTCAATTCCATTCGGTAAATGTTTAATAAATGCTGTACAAACAGGCGAGCCTATCTGGCAGTGCTTAGAAAACAAAGGGAAACTTTAATTGCTTTAATCATCCCGAGCTTTGACGTTGTTATTGGCCTTAAAAATAGCAGTTAACAGAAACTGTCCCGCGCAGGAAATTGAACCACATTTGGAAAAAGATCCACAATTAAGATAGAGGGCATCCCGAGCAGACGGAGCCCCGGCAAACTGTTGTGGCCGGGAAAAAACATTCCAAGCCATACAAAGCTATTCAATTAACAGAAGGACCCAAGGAAAACAGCCCTCCCCTGTTATGTATCACTTACTTTAATCAGATTGGAAGCAATTGTGCTCATTTTGGAAAAAGAAAAAAAAAATCCCGTAATGCAAACACGTTAATTAACAGATAGAAAAGTGGAAAGATCTATTTTTCATTAGTGGGGTGAAATAATCTTCGCCTTTAACATCAAGGAAAATCAACTGCCTGCTGCAGTTAAACCAGTCAGCGGTGTAAATTCCCTGCCAGCATTTTTATTTAAAACCTCATTAATGTGTTTCAAGCCCAGCATTGCTGCAACTTTAATCTGCACTAAAAGGAAATAATGCGTTTCCTGCTTTATTTACCAGCCTTACTTAACAAGTGTTCCTGTACAATTAGAATTGTTAATAGATCTGGAAACAAAAGGACTTTGAAGGTGGGAAAGTGCTGACATTATTTCACAAGGGTGGGGGGAAAACACACACTCTAGAGAGAGAGAGAGAGAGAAAAAAAAAAAAGATCTGCTGTAAATGTAGTTTCCTGGAACACAGGGGTACTGCAATGTTGGTCCCACTCATTAGAAAAGCCACGCAGAGGACATAAATCAAGCCCCCCGTAAAACATTTCATTGCCACACAGCACTAAATTACACACTTGCCGGTTTGCCACACTGATTGTGTTTAAACATTGTAATTTTACTGTATTCCCATTAAATCCATGCCGAGCTTTACAATCCATAAACCAAGTATCTGTAATAAACGTTTATAAATGTCAGAATTTGCATTTGGAGAGGAAGGAAAAAAAATAATAAACCACCCGGCTACATTTTTTTTTTTTTTTGCAAATATCAATCTATGAACCTTTCAACATTTCATCAAACAAAATGCTAATTGTACCTTTAGGAATTTAGGAGACAAGTGACAAGAAATGAGATGCAATGTCCTTTGGAATTAGGATATCAGCTAAACTGGAATAAATTAAAGGTGAGGGCGAAGCAAACTGGAGGAGGACTGTTTGGGCTGAGAACAAAAGACAATGAC
Organism: Poecilia formosa; assembly: GCF_000485575.1. Taxonomy (NCBI): domain Eukaryota; kingdom Metazoa; phylum Chordata; class Actinopteri; order Cyprinodontiformes; family Poeciliidae; genus Poecilia; species Poecilia formosa. The sequence goes on along the minus strand of NW_006799958.1, from coordinate 735,177 downwards.
AGGATATACCAAAAAAAAAAAAAAAAAGCTTAATACAAAGCTAATATGAAGCTTGAATGTTGAACAATAAAAAACGATTTTACCATTTCACTATACTATGTTTTTATTCAAAACATAAAAGTGGTAGGATGGGATTCATCAAGTCAAAATGGATTTATGTCANCAATCAGCCTTTGGCTCTCCTGACGAAACCCATGTTGCTGTAAAAGCTTGGGCTAGACCCGCTCATCTTCATGTTGACAACACTCCACAGAGTTAAGCAGAGTGAATATGTCTGTGTGTGATAACTCTTGAAGGTATGAATCCAAAACAGAACTTACAAGTTTCCCCCAAACTCCCAAGCGTGCTCTGTCTCAAAGCTGTGGTCCTCCTTGTTGCCTGTGCATCTTGCTCAACCTCACTTTTTCCCTCCATTCAACTTTCCGTTGACATGCCTTGAGAGACTATTCTTCAAGCAGCCGGCTTATTTAACAGTGACCTTTTGTGGCTTGCCCTTCTTGTGGAGGATCTCACTGCTGGAAAAACGGTTGAGTCAGCAGTCTTCCCAGTGATTGTGTTGGCCACAAAATGGCCCCATACATAAACAGATCACTCTGTGTGCAATGAATGCATTCATAAGTTTTCATTTGTATTCCAATTGTTCTGTTCCTGTTGGTTTTGGGCAGATCTTGAGCTTAATGACAAAACGACACGCGTCTGGCCAGAAATCGGCTCGAACCGATTTCTGGTTCGAGCCGACCAGAAATCGGTCGGCTCGAACTGAACTCGTTTCCCGAAGAGTTTAGCTATTTAGTCGGACGACCCACTTCCTCCAGTGTTTCGCTTGACGACGCCTTGCCTCCGATATACCCGGACTGCGAGGAGAAAACTGAGAGATTTGTGGATATCTAAATTGCTAAAGCAGAAACCTGTATAAACAGCGGTAATTACCGGCCCATTGACAGTCTCTCAGTGTTGTGCTCATTCTGCCACAGCCGCAGTGATTAAAATGAATCCTCATCGACTTCTCCATTAAAGCGCTGGCAGGAGCGATCCCGTGACCTTTCCCCATTGATTGAACATAACAATCACAATTCAATTGTAATGCAAAGAGAACATTTGTTATAATGTACATGAGATGCATGAGCCATTTCCTGGGAGCGGAGAAGGGTAATCAATGGAGTGACTCTTGGCGTGATGCAAGGAGAATGAGGCTGTTTGCAGGCCCTAATTCATACAGCCTGCAGTGTATGATGGAAAGCAATGATATGCATGTAAACACCCTGATTTCTCTCTGCTTGTCGTTCAATAGGATAACATAAAAAGCTTGACTTATGTAGCTGTAAAGTCCAACAGCCCCGAGCTGCCATGGCTGGTTATGATATACATTTCTGTTTAAAAAAAAAATAAAAATAAAAATAAATAAATAAATAACAAAATGATTGCAGTAGTATTATCGCATACTGAAAAATGTAGGGGAATCTGAATGTTAAGAGTGTGGGGACAAAATTCAGGGTGTTCCCAATGTATCATAAGCCTGGTGGGCTACCAGGCTTTACTTGTGCCCCCACCAGGCTAAGCATTGCTTATTTTTTAAATGTTTGCATTTTTTAAGACTCTGTAGTTGGTGTTCAGGTATTAATCTTCCAATCTTTCAATAAAACATAATTATCAAGTGATATTTTCAAATTTCATGTCAAATTTAATTTTTTTTAACTCAAAAACACGACGGACCGCTGGATGAATGTCTGCCGTAGCGCCCAACCACCGGGCTTAGAAAGTTTTCTGGGGGAAACCTTGAAATCCAACGTCAGCGTTCAATTTGTTTTTAGCAAAATTATAATCCACTAACAATCACCATATATGCAACACATTTTTTTTAATGTTCTAGTTCACCAAAGATTCCAGAAACTTCCAATTCATGATTTCCTATTTCCCTATTTGACAAGGACCAAGACAATCTACAAAAGTTCTCTGTTCACTGAAACACACTTTTGTTGACATTTCACTGATTTATGTAGCTGGAACACATCAAAACAGAAATTTATCCCCCTCCCAAAAAAAAAACAAACAAAAAACAACATACTATTAAAATGAAATGAAAACACAGTGCAAACATCAGCATGAAGGCAAGCATTTCTTCCAGCTGCCGGGAGGAAGGATCTGCGATAACGCCGCTTTGCGCACGTAAGATGCAACAGTCTGTCGCTAAAGGAGCTCTCTAGCCAAGATAACCACACCTATGCATTGGTTACAGTGAATATGGCTGGAGCTTTCCACGTTCACACACAGCCTGACTCACCTGTGATTCAATGTGAGACCAAAGTTTGGATCATATATCATCATGTCACAGAGATATTGCCAGTAATGTAAAAGCAGGAACTGCTTTAGCCCTATCTAACACGATTCTAATAACAGCTGCAACAAGAATTAAAGAACTATGTACCAGCACATAAAACCATTAGCTGATCAAGCAAACAGTCACATACCTACAAATATGGCATATGTGATGTTATGTGGTACGTTACAATAGAAGCAAGGACAGGCTTGTAAAAACATAATAACTAATGATTAGCCAAATACAAGCAAAGGAAGTGACAACTTGCACAATCCATGTTGCACAGAGGAGGAGGGAGGGAAGAAAGAAAGAAAGAAAGAAAAAAAAAGCCAGACAGACGCAGCAGCTCCACTCCTTTCAATATGGAGCTTAAAAGCTGCACTCCATCACGTCTTTCAAAAACTGTCTTATGAAGGGTGCATGCGAGTGATGTCCTTAAGGGATTTCTTTTTTAGAAATGGGAGATTATAGTTTACACGGACATTAAACAGATTAAAGCAGCTGGCTCTCTAAAGGCAGTTTATCTAATGGAGAAAATGTGGTATGCTAATTGAGAAATTCTGATGGTAAAATTATATTTAAACCTCTCCCTCTCTCTCACTCTCTTTCTCTTCCTCCCTCTCTCCTCTCCATCTCTCCTGCCCCTTTCCTACTAGAAGATTCAGACTTTGGCTTGATGAAATCAAAAGACTAATCACGGCCATAAGCTGCGAGACATTAGCCGAGTGAAAACGGTGTTTGCCATGCTAAAAGGTAATTGTCTCGGAAAACTCCATCGATGACAGATTCAATTCCATTCGGTAAATGTTTAATAAATGCTGTACAAACAGGCGAGCCTATCTGGCAGTGCTTAGAAAACAAAGGGAAACTTTAATTGCTTTAATCATCCCGAGCTTTGACGTTGTTATTGGCCTTAAAAATAGCAGTTAACAGAAACTGTCCCGCGCAGGAAATTGAACCACATTTGGAAAAAGATCCACAATTAAGATAGAGGGCATCCCGAGCAGACGGAGCCGCGGCAAACTGTTGTGGCCGGGAAAAAACATTCCAAGCCATACAAAGCTATTCAATTAACAGAAGGACCCAAGGAAAACAGCCCTCCCCTGTTATGTATCACTTACTTTAATCAGATTGGAAGCAATTGTGCTCATTTTGGAAAAAGAAAAAAAAAATCCCGTAATGCAAACACGTTAATTAACAGATAGAAAAGTGGAAAGATCTATTTTTCATTAGTGGGGTGAAATAATCTTCGCCTTTAACATCAAGGAAAATCAACTGCCTGCTGCAGTTAAACCAGTCAGCGGTGTAAATTCCCTGCCAGCATTTTTATTTAAAACCTCATTAATGTGTTTCAAGCCCAGCATTGCTGCAACTTTAATCTGCACTAAAAGGAAATAATGCGTTTCCTGCTTTATTTACCAGCCTTACTTAACAAGTGTTCCTGTACAATTAGAATTGTTAATAGATCTGGAAACAAAAGGACTTTGAAGGTGGGAAAGTGCTGACATTATTTCACAAGGGTGGGGGGAAAACACACACTCTAGAGAGAGAGAGAGAGAGAAAAAAAAAAAAGATCTGCTGTAAATGTAGTTTCCTGGAACACAGGGGTACTGCAATGTTGGTCCCACTCATTAGAAAAGCCACGCAGAGGACATAAATCAAGCCCCCCGTAAAACATTTCATTGCCACACAGCACTAAATTACACACTTGCCGGTTTGCCACACTGATTGTGTTTAAACATTGTAATTTTACTGTATTCCCATTAAATCCATGCCGAGCTTTACAATCCATAAACCAAGTATCTGTAATAAACGTTTATAAATGTCAGAATTTGCATTTGGAGAGGAAGGAAAAAAAATAATAAACCACCCGGCTACATTTTTTTTTTTTTTTTTTTTTTTGCAAATATCAATCTATGAACCTTTCAACATTTCATCAAACAAAATGCTAATTGTACCTTTAGGAATTTAGGAGACAAGTGACAAGAAATGAGATGCAATGTCCTTTGGAATTAGGATATCAGCTAAACTGGAATAAATTAAAGGTGAGGGCGAAGCAAACTGGAGGAGGACTGTTTGGGCTGAGAACAAAAGACAATGACAGGATATACCAAAAAAAAAAAAAAGAAGCTTAATACAAAGCTAATATGAAGCTTGAATGTTGAACAATAAAAAACGATTTTACCATTTCACTATACTATGGTTTTATTCAAAACATAAAAGTGGTAGGATGGGATTCATCAAGTCAAAATGGATTTCTGTCAACTAAAACTGATGAGGACTGATGAGTTATAACTGCTTATTTACTCATTAAAAGATTGTAAGTTTAGTAAGAAAATTCATGCTAAAGCTAACTGAGGTTATCAACAGAACCAATTCAGCTGAGAGCAGGAAAGCAGAAATGCAATATTTCTAATAACTTCACTATTAAACACTAACGTGTTTTCCCCAATTCAGATCTTTAGTTTGTTGCAGTAAATCTGAAGCTAAAGTACATCAGTAGCACAGGAGTTACAACTAAATAAAGAGTAGCACTTAATTTTCCACGCATCCTTATGAACTCTAACATCAATGTTACAAGGTTCATGATTCGACAATGAGGAAAAGACTGGGCGACAATTGCATCCTGGGAGTGTTTCAAGGCTAAAAACAGCAACAAAGATTCCAAAAAGCAGACTTGTGGAAATTCTATGGATTGGTGAGAAAAAAATGTAACTTTTTATAAGGTGAGCATCCTGGTATATATCTGGCATAAAAATTAAACCAGCATTTGAGAAAAGCAACATCCTTCAGTCAAATACAGCAGTCTCAACGTGACGGTTGGGGCGTCCTTGGTCTAATTGATGACAACATTCATTCTAATCTCCAACGCAACATCCTAACAGAGAATCATCAGCTCAAGCGAGCCTTGGTTAAACAGCAGGAAAATGATCCAAAGCAGTAAAAAAAAAAAAAAAAAAAAAAAATCCAGTTGAGATGCTGTGGCCTGACCTTACATAGTCGGTTCACCCTCTAAAACCTTTTAATGTGGCCGATTTAAAATAATTCCCCAAAGAAGAGACGGCCAAAAGTTCTCCACAGAGTTATAAAAGACTCGACGCAAACACTGAAGGCAGTTTCTCCCTCCATGGGTGGCACCATCCGCTATTAGGGTTAGATGGTGATTACTTTTTTTTTTTTTCCCTGACACATGAAAATCGTCTTTTAAAAAACAGCTTTTTGCATTTACTCTGGTTACCACTGATATTAGAATTAATGATCTTAAACAGCTATGGCAGACAAAACAGCCAAAAAAAAAATAAAAAAAAAAAATAAGAGGAAATCTTTGTAATATCAGAAAGTATAAAATATGAAAAACATAAATTATTTCTATGGATCCAATTGAATTCTATTAAAACCCACAGTTTTACTGCAAACACTTTATGTTTAAAGTAAAGCAAAAATACACGACTTATGTCTAAATGTGATCTTATAGTGATTGCCAAGAACTACAATTGCATTTCCCTCCACAGCACAAAAAACAAACGCATCTTTCCAACACCCTTAGCAGTTATTTAATACATCAGAAAGTCTTGACAGGGCAGCACACTGTGTTATAATATCTCTCAGTTAGCAGCAGGTCACGACGCTCGGCTGACTTTATAAACTATGAATCAAACAACAATGATTATTCATGTCATTCCTCAAAGGTCCTTGAGAGGATCTTGATGCAGCAGTGATTCAACCTTTCGTATTAATTCAAGCTTGGCTGAGATCGGACCATCTGGGCCCTTGTATTCCATGATTAATGCCAAAGTGTTGATTCATATTTGCAACTGGGGGTTTAATAAACAAGGATTTCTGAGCTAAATGGCACATACAAATGCTGGGGATGAACTCATTCACAGCGTCTCATTTGTGTTCTTAGTAATAAAGCCAACGCATAATTGCTCCCCGACAATCGTCTTCCAGATTCACAAATATTGGGATTTTGTGATTAACATAATGCGTTTCTTCCACAGAGGAAATAATCCAACAACTGTAAGAGGCCTTCAGACATATGTACATAAGATTCTTTATTTGGTCCAAATTAACTTACCACTGCTGCACCGTGATTAGGGCTGGCAGAGAAAAACAAAATAATTACTGTTCATCATTGTCCAGATTAGGCGTCAACAAACTTTTCCCTTTTAAAGTAATGTTGTTTGCTAAACACAAAGGCTTAGCAAACAAAATTAACTTTGTAATCCTTCTCCCACTGACATTCTTTTAGACTGTTTCAATGTCACAGCTCTTGGTGCAAACTTCATAAAGGAAGGCATTAGTGTGGCTGAGTGTGTTACATTGTGACACAGAGGCAGCACGCAACAGTGACCTCTACAGGAGCAAAGACAGACATCAGCCGAGGTCCTGATGGTCACTGAGGAGGAGTTGGCAGCCGTTCTACACGGTTTGTCTATGTGAAGACTAAGACGAAATGAACGTGTGAAAATTCACGTTTAAATTAGCTCATTTTTGAAGGCTAATTCAAAAGTGGGAGGTTAAACTCTACACATTTATGAGCTTTTACTGTCTTGTAAAGGTAGCCATAACCCATATACATTTTGGCGTGGGGATTTTTTGTGATAAACTAACACATGTACATGAAACATAGTTTTCAATTTGTTCCGTTTGTTCTACAAGTAAAAGTCTGGCTCCACATAAAAATTCTGTGGATCCACCTTTTGCTGCAATTATAACTCCAAATCTTCAGGGAGTAACAATTTGCACATCAAAACACACAAAAATATGCTGCTCATTCTTTTTTTTTTTTTTTTTTTTTTTTTAGAAAATACCTAGACTCTCTGTCAGATTGAGTAAAGAATGCCTAAAGGCATCGATTTTCAAGTTTTGCCAAAGATTCTCATCTGGATCGAGTTCTGGACTTTGGTTTTTTCTGACACATGAATATGTTGTTCTGTTGGTAGGTGAACCTCTACCATATTGTCAAGGTTTTTTTTTTTTTTTTGCTTCCTTCAACACATTTTCCAGTTATCCATCTTCCCAATGAACTCTGACTAGCTTCCCTGTCCCTGCTCAAGATAAGCACCCCCACAACATAATACAGCCACAACCATGTTTCATAGTGGAGATGGTGTGTTCAGGGCGATCTATGTTCTCTCTCTCTCTCTCTGTGTCTCTCTCTCTGTCTCTCTCCATGCAAATTTCAAGTAAAAATTCTTATAACTTTTTTATTTTTAATCAATAGCTTTCTTCTTGCCAGTCTTCTGACAAGATCCCTCACTGCCCCCATGCTAAAGTAGAGCAAATCTCCGTCAAACAAATGTTATAATGGCAGAGATGGTTAAACTCAATGCCTTACCCATACCAGTAGGTGGCGGTAACGCTACTATAAGTTTTTGCCAACCGCCAATAAAACTAAGAAGAAGAAGAACTCGGTGCTTTACCCCATAGATATAATATAAGCAACCTTATATTATATAACCTTATATTATGTCTATGCTTTACCCGATACATGTTTTGAGTTATTTTCGCTTTATTAGCCAACACTGAGGCAAAGACAACAGGTAAGAAAATTCTCCTAGTCCTACTTCAGTTCTATAAGGTTATTTGCGGGTGTGAAAGCTGTGTAGATGTATTTTGTATGTGTAAAGGCAAGTGAGTGAACGACTTAAATAATACCAGCTTGTGAAAATCTAGCTTTAGCAAAATGCTTAAAAATAAACATCAGCATAAAAAGGAGCTTAAATGTAAATACCACCTTTAGTGCATCAAGTTTTCATGCTCGCATGGAGCTACTACAGGAATTTACGCACATAAAAATTAAGTAGAATTTATAACTACCTTCACTTATTTATTTTTGATTTGACAATCATGCAGTGTCATCATGACAAAAAAAATGGTATGTTTACTACCAGTTACCTTTGTGGAGATGGTAGTTGCTGTTTCATTCAACTGGACATGAGGTGGGCTGCAGGCCTCGATCCATCTCTGGCATTATTCCAGACTCCCTTTGGGTTCTAGAAATGACATAAATTGTATTTCTACCTTTAAACGCTCAGGTAACGTCTGTCGGGATTGCATGTTCCTCCACTGACAACATTAAACAATAACTTCCTATTATTTCCCTAGAAATCTCTATGACCGAAGCGCGTTAGCAATGACGAATCCCGCTAACGTTGATGTTCAGTTCCTCCAGATAAGGGGCGTGTACTTCGGGACAAATAGCGACCGCTGATTGGTCAGTTGCTGACAAACCCGCTAGAATGGGTGGCGTCACGTCAATTGCCAATGTACAAACTTTAAAATAAAAGTGCATCCATTTCTCTTTGTGACAAAATGTAGAAAAGATGAAGGACTATGAAAGCGTTCACTGGGCACTGTACACATTCACCTGTGTGCAAAAATATCTTATTGGTGTAATTTTAAAACTTGCGTGGCACTCATAGGTACCTTAAAGAAGAAGATGAAAAATAGGTGAGGTAAAATGTAAAAGAACTCTGCTTTCCATCTCATTCCAAGAACAGAGCGAACCAGTGTCTTTGGTAGCATGGAGGAGAAAATGGGTTAGTGCCAAGCCACAGAGACTACAGCCAAATGCAGGATCAGAGCAAAGGAATGAATGATGCTCAGATAAGGGACAAAGTAAAAAGAGGGCAGACCAAACAGGAAAACTAAGACGGGAGAATGTGCGGGGCGTTGCCTGTCCAAGCATGAGAACGTGGAGATATGAACTTGTCGCATTCCTCTTGGGTTTTGGTGTGTTTTTGCTACAAAAGGACCACAGAAAAGCAATTGATGTATTTTACTGCACTTTTATTTAACCAGGATAGACCCCTTGAGATTAGAGATCTATTTCAGTAGATATTAAACACATAACTCAATTTAGAAATAACAAAATATTTAAGCTCTACACAATCCTTAACTTACTTACTTGATGTCTGTTTCAGCATTTTAGGAAAGTTTGTTGAGCTTGTGAGTCATTTTGCTGAAAAAACCTAACACTGGGAAAATGTTGCATCCTGGGAGGCAGCATCATGCTGTGGAGAGGTTTTTCTTTAGAACCAATGTCCCCTATATATTACAAAGTAAAAGTGGAAGAAAACCTGTCACAGGCAAAAAACAACAACAACAACAACAACAACAACAACAAAAAAACACATAAATACATTTCAAAATCTTGAGACTGGTTTGGAGGTTCTCCTTCCAGCAGAACAATCCTAAATACAGTATACATCCAGAACTATAATACAATGTTTCAGAGTGGACCAGTCAAATCTAAATCTAAAACTAGATTTCGTGCAGATCTTAAAATTTGCTGTTGGGGAGTGGTCCCCCGTCCAGTCAGCCTCAGCTTGAGCTATTTTGTAAGGAAAAAATGTGCAAACGAGTTTGGACTCTAGCTGTGTGGATTTGTAGCTGTAATTGTGCTACATTGTGTTTGTATCACATAAATCCCCATAAAATATCCTGTCTTTGTCATGTAGTATAAAATGTGCAAAAAGTTCAAAAAGCAGGAATACTTTTTTTTTTTTTTTTTTTTTTTTTTGCTTGCAAGACACTGTAGCACCAATGGCAGAATTGTAAAGCTTAAAATGCAAAATTAGTGGCCGTGAACAATGAGAATAGGGAGGGGAAAAAAAGGGAACTTGCGGGCCAATCTGCCTCCTTTCCCACACAAGAAACCAGGACGACACAGGCAGTGTTGAATCCCCCCCCTTTCCTCCTTACCCAAGTTCTCCTTTATATATTCAAATTCACTTCAGCAGCATAAAATTCTCCCAAGAGACAGCATTGTCCTCCTGCTTGTCCCTTGGGCTTCCCTTCTCTCAGTAACATCTCTTCACTCCACACAATTTAGCCCTATAACTAGAAGACAGGCTCCCCCCGCCCCTCTCCAACCCACACACAAAACCCTCTTCATAAATAGTTCAGCGCAATTTAATGAAATTAATCAAAACGTATTTAAAGCCAAGCACTGAATACATGATGGTGGATTTCAAACACAGCGCACATTATTCAAGTTTTCAGTGTGAAACAACTGCAGTGAATGGCTCTGAAAAACCCAGAGTAACAATCTCGGCCGTGTTATTATGTGTGAAAACAAAGGTGCACCCACGTTTTCTCCCCCCCCCCCCTCCCTCCGTATCTTATTGCCTTCGGGAAAACTTGGAATGGCAAATTTGACACCGATGGCTGAGTTGCAATTGCAGTTACGAATGTATGAACACTATAGTTTTATAAGCGCGCGGTCCAAATGTTTCAAAAAGCGCATAGAGGTCTGCTCTGATGAACTTGAATGTGTGATTCTTGGTGCAGAAAGTAAGCATAATGCCAACTCTATAGCGAGGAGGCTTTACTGAGTGAAATGAAAAGCCTAAGGCATTAATACAATAACACAAGAGAGGAACGGAAAGATAAAAAAAACACACAGAGCTGAATGAGTTGTTCAGTGCAGTCTTTATGTTTCTGAGAAGTATTTCATACAGTGCCTTGTGAAAGTTCTTAAACTTTTATCAAATTGACACATATATATTTTTATATACACACATACATAAAATGTGGTAAGCAAATAATTATGACCGTGTATTTAGCTCCATAACTCCGTCAATCCTCCTTTCTCCTCTGACCACCTTAAATGTCCTACTTACGAAGAGCACCCCACAGCATGATGCTTCCACCACCATGTCGTTGTACATTCTATTTGTACTTAAATGTTACATTTTTAATGCTTCCAACTGAAAACACAGCAAGAGTTTACTGAACATGAATATGTTGCTTATCCGTTGTAAAATACTATTTTATTTGTTTTTAATGGTTTGTATGCTGTAATTTGCTGTTTGTCATTTTAAGACTATTCTAGTTTAATCATGTTTAATCATTTTACACCTTCTTTTTCAGACACTCTGTAAAAGGTGGTATAGCAATAAAATGTCCTTATAAACTTGTGTTTTCCCGGCGCTCCCTGAAAATGGCTGCATCGCTAATGTAGGTCAGTTGCAATATAAAGTATTTATTAGCACATCTGAGAGTTCGTTTTTTCATTAACCCAGTGTCGCACAGTACCACAAAAACTGTTAACATGTTCCTTTGCTGTTGGAACACTTAAAAAATGAGAAATTTTCATTACCAACTCGCATTGCTAATCGCAGTTTGCACCAAAACAAAAGTGAATGCGAAAGAGGCTGAATATAAATGGATGCCATTGTTCTCAGATTTTTTATTTGGAAAAGGAAAATGCTAAAAGTTTTTTTTTTTCATAGTTATGTGTTATTTTGTGTTAGTTCCTCATATATAAAATTGCAATAAAATAGATTGAAGTTTATTGTTGCCGTATTGTGACAAAGTGTAGAAAAGTCCAAGGGATGTGAGCACTTTTGCAATGCACTGTAGTTTCCAATCGTTGGTGAAAAAGCAGATGAATAGAAAACTGCAGAGAGGACTGATATTGTGAGTTCTGCCAAAGGGTTTTAACCAAAGAGAGAAGGGGGTGGGGGAGGAAAAAAAAATCATTATCACATGAAACCACTTTTGTGTGACTGAATTTATCACACTCTAAATATCCCAATATTATCATATCTATTCACTGCTGGCATGATGCAAATAGGCTCAATGACATGCTTGCCGCTACAAAACTCTCCCACAGGGTTCTAATAAAACAGAACAATTTCCCCACTCTCCATTCTCCCTCGGAAACGGAGCAGTCTGCGAGGCCCTGTGATCTGCCGTAGACAAAATGAGACGCAGCAGCTACAACAGAACCGAGACGCGGGCAGAGTATTCCCCCGCGCTCCCTGAATAGATAATGCTTCCCTTCACATTCCTTTTATTCTTTCAAAAAGCAACGCATCAGAGGCCAAATATTAATTCTTCTCGTCATATGGAGGAGCTACACAAGTGGCATACTAGGATGGGGCCTTTTTGAATGATTAAGGGAACACATAAAGGGTTTCTTGTGGCGCTTTGAACTTTCCGCGGAGTTCTGAGCACCCTCGACCTATTCCCTCGCTCTGCAGGAGACTTGATGTTAAAAGACAACATTAATGAAAGCTCTGTAACAGGTAGAGACAGAGGGATTAATGCAGTCTAACCACAGGAAGCCTCTCACAACTAGCTCTGGCCAGCAGGTAAATAGAGAAACACTTTTCCTCACTTTGCCTCCTTCCTCCCTCCATGAATCTTCTTTAAAGAAATGCCAATAGATCTGATTGCCTAATTCTCTATTCCCTCCCTCCCCAGGCCCATAAAGATGCACATGTGGATGGAGGAGAGAGAGAGAGGGGGGGGAAAGAAACACTTCAAGGAATGACATTGACTGGGGAAGTGCTGACTTGCACCGCTGTTTGTCTTTTGATGTGAGAGATCAAATCAATGTACACGCCATTCTCGGAGCAAAGCGCAGGCAGATTAGCATTAGCCTGAAGGTGCCTGCTCGGCCTCAATCATTAGCATTTACATGTGACTCTCCAAATAAGCAGCATTTACTTGATAGGTGCAAGAAAAAAAGCAAGCGTACCATTTGGGCTGGAGGAAAGTGTAACGGCTGTCATAATGAGACCTTAGCCAGACACGGGCATTTTTTAAAACAGTTTGAGCTGCATTATTTGTCACTGGTCTTGTGTGCAACGGTGCCTTCACATGGAAAATACAATGATGAGATCTCCTGAGTGCTTAAGTCAGATGGATTGAACGCTCTCGGGGTGCTGATAAAGGTTGATTTCGGGTTGGACCAACATTATTGTGGCAAAACTAATGCAGAATAATTATCATATTTTGCCTTGTCAAAAGCCTGAACGATGACATATTTAATGCTCGGTGTGCAAGAAACGCAAACAATAAGCCTTGGTGCTTGGTACCTTTTGTAGCTGAATTAAGAACTTTTTCCTGGTACAAAAGGCAGTAGTCCTCTATGCCCTGACCATATGTAAGGATGTGTCATCAGGGGGATGGATCTATGTGCTTCTGCAACTGATTATTAAAAGTAAATGTCTTCAATCTGCTACACTAGAAAACACAAATTATTTTTGTTATTCACAAGTACACAATGAAAAGCTAAAGTTGGAGTAAGGAATGAGGGTTGATGAAGGGACGAACTGAACCTGAGTCCTAGCATGTGAAACCTTGCATGGCTGTATCTAGTCAGGATTTGGAGGCTCCCATGTTGTTTTCACAAATGCATATTTTACAAACACATTATTTTGCATATTTACATAACACCTCACTGTGATGACCTGTTTTAATTTATTAAATTTTCAAGTAGACAACCGGCATATTTAAAAATGATTCACTGCCGCACTTCTAACCTAATCCTGTTATATGGAGAAAAATATTACAAGAAATGATGCTGTATTTATTCGGATCTGCTTTTGTGATGACAAACACGAAAGTCATAATTGAAAAAAAAAATTTTTCACGTAAACCTCATATCAATTTGTTGCACATTTCATACAAGAAAGTTGTATGGCTGGGGCACCAAAATGGACTCAAGCCCTGCGGCCCATGTTCTTCTAAATACGGCCCTGTCTGTTTTGAGCTTTGAGATTATCTTGTGTTTTCTCACAAAATAACAAAAACACAATGGTGAAACAAAAAAAAAATCTATTAAGAGGTGAAAGTTATTAGATTAAAAGGGCAAAAAGATCTTGACCGGGCATTTCTGCTACATTTGAATTCATACTGTTTGCCTGTAGCTTCATGCTAATGATCAAAGTTGCAAGGGGGGCCGGGGGGGAGTGATTCTCCTGAGTGCAAGTTATGAAGATGAGATGAGGAGAGAGAGGGAACTGGTTAGAGAGAGAAACGGCTTTGCTGCCCTGCTTTGAACACTTTTACACTTTCCAACAAGCTTTGTTTTTTAATTGGCTGAAATTAATCTTAGGGATGTAGATGCCTGATTTGCATTCATTAAAACCCAACCAAAAGAAAGTCATGCTTAATTCCAATCAAATTTGCTTAATTATGCATGGCGAGATATTCCCAAATGAGCTGTGGATTTTTGTTCTAGTCCTTCGTTTTTGTTTTTTTTTTCCTTTTTTTTGTTTCCTATAGCAAATAAAATGTAATGAAGCTGTCTTTTTGTGTTTCGCTGAATGTTGAAGAGCACATGAGGAGCACCTTGAGCCCGGGCTGAGACAATATTACTGCTAAAGTAATTATAAAGAATCTGCATTTTTCATTGTTAATTGTGGATGTCAGCGTCATTAATTTTAATTTACGGCAGGCAATAAAATTAAGAATAGTTTGTGCTGATGTTTTAAATCATGCCTGTGAAGGGGACACATAATGCAACTTAAATCTCGAGCAGATATTGATTGGGGCCGATGGTCTTTTCTATGAATCTTAAGCAGGCAGTCGCTGGGAATCTGCTTGAGACTTCACTTTTACGAGTTAACTCCGGCAGCAGATAGCGCGGGCGCAATACAATTAAAGAACTGTCAGTTTATGCACACACGCGTCCGTGCGCGTCCGCACGCGCACTTAATCACTTAACTGCCTCACAACAGAAAGATGTTGAACAAGATAACAGCCATCAGAAAGGAGCAAAATGCAATAACAACACCATCTAACTAGGGCTAAGTTCTTCATGAGGAAATTTTGAATTGGTCAACGTTTCCCTTTCTCTCAGTAAGTCGTTTTGACAGTCGTATTAATTAGATTGTCGGACATTGTCAGGGTGTTTGCACAGGCAGACTCAAAGCAGAATGGAGGAGTTGGAGGTATGTGGTCTACAAGGGATGACATTATGTGTTTCTGCTCCGACACTTGATTTATAGCTTCATTTGGACCGTGCCCGTACAAAACACATCCTGCTGCTGCGGGAGCTTTAGTGCATTGTAGTTTGAAAACAAAGGAAGAATAAAATTGATCTTTCTGGACACACACAAAATCAATGAATGGCTATTTCCTGTTCCACGGCATGTTAGTCCGACTGACTTGCTCAATCCTTGAACTTTCTGTGTGTCCTCGTTGCTGGAGAGGAAAGGTCCTCGGATATCAGAGAGAAACTCCAGATGATGTCATTTCAGATGAGTTGGACTCCTCCGATTCCCCTTGCCTTGACCCCGAAAAGACAATATTGAAAGCCCCTCAGGTTTGGTCGACATGCACGCAGTCCTTGACTGCCTGAATTCCTCCCGCTCACCTTTTATTCCAAAGGATGTGTTTGTACCTGTTGTACAATGTGTTCTCCTGCAAGGTGATTGTTTCCAGTGCAGAATGGTTTTACAACGATGTTCAATTGTTCTCCTTTAAGCTGGCTGTTGGCCAACGACTCCTTCATGACACATGGCGCTGGTACTATCAGCCCCCACCTCTTCTTCCTGCCCGCTTTCCTGTTGGTGACTGAAGCAAGTCACTCTAATGCAACAATGATGGTGATTTCACTCTGCTTATCGAAGCGAGTAAGTACTTAAGCAGCTGCTTGTACTTTGATCCAATTTACTTCCCGAATGTGTGCTTCCTCAGGCGCGGTAAACAGGCCTGCCTAAGTTGTCGTTAGTTCAAAGCCAAGGCAAATAGTTCACATGATTATTGTTTGTGCTGTTTTCATGGAGCTCTGTTAACAGAGGTGAGTTAATGCAGACGACAGGCCGTCTAAATTTAAAGCATATTGCACAGATCAGCTTGCACGCTGCGGCGGCAGCGGTTCTAATTCAATATTGTCATCGGAGCTCCGGAGGTTGAACACAAACGCCATACGCCGAATTCCCCAACCTTTAACATCGCTGTGCGCTCGACTCATCCCCAAGGACAGGACAGATAAAAGATGATCAGTAAGAAAATTGATAGCACTGATTTAATAAACATCCTCCAAATGATCTTGGTGACCTGCAGGTAGTGCTGCAAGTCTCTCGTACTTTGCCTGGGTTAAAGAATCAAGTGAGATGATTCATTTGAGTGACTGAGGTAGTTGAGTTTGATGGATCATTCCTAAAAGCATCATTGCTAATCTTCGGCTCCTCTTTTTTAGGTTATTCACAGATCAGTGAGTTTTCCGGCTAATCCTGCACCTGACGCCGCTCTTGTCTGTGTACATGGTATTCATCATGCGCTGACAGGGAGAGTCCTTCAGACGACAAATAACCTTCAGAGGGAAGAGGCAGGCGAAGCAGTAGGTGTGCAGTTATTTTGGATACATTTCACAGCGGAGTGGGGAAAAGCTGCACAGGGAGATGTATGGTGTCCTTGCTGGATGCGCAGAGATGGACCCCTCCGCGTTTCCTAGCATAATCATTCTGAGCCTCAGCCATGCCTTCGACAACTCAATCAGACAACCCTCTACCTGTAAAGTGGCTGGGTTGATTTGATTGCCATTTTTATTGGATCCCGGTCACATAAATCAAACCAATGGGGACGGCTGTACAGACGTGACCACTCGTCATTCGCCAGTAGCCTTGGAAACATTGTTTCGGGGGGCCCGCGTGGCTGTCAACGGAGGTAAATCAGGGGATCTGAAGTTTCTTTCCTCCAACATAAGAGCACGGAGTTAAATCATCTTGAAAATTGATGTCACTGCGCGCAAGTGTTTTCACCTATCCCTTAGATAGAGTCCCATCAACTGGTGACAATGTCAGCACTTTCACCCTTCCCTCAAAGAAAGGATGTTTCCTGTCTTCGGGCCTAAAGGCCTGTGGTGCCAGATAAGAGCTGTCCCGAGTTTTTTCTTTTTTTTTTCTTTCTGGAAGTGGTCCGTCTTAATTCTTAAAGATATGCTTTGCTGCTTCTCCAATCAGCTTGAATATCAATCATTTTCCACCCCGGTTAAGTCCTGCTCAGGGTCACTTGTGCCAGCTGTTTAAAGGAGAAGAGGCAGAGTACACCCAGGACAGGTTTCATCTGTCCATCCTCATTGTTTACGCTTATTTGTAGATTTCATGTTTTAAGATTGATAACCATTATAAATTCAAAATGGATGCCATAATTTAAACATGAAGAAATTTAATTATGTCATTTTTGGTTTTCATAGATGTGCATAAACGGTGCCTAAAGTCAAATCAGGCAAAGCATTTCTAATATACAACAATTAAACAAGATATTTGGGCCACTTTGACCTGTCGGATCTTGTACAAAAACAAAAAAAAAGTAGGACATCTTTGTGGGTGGTAAACTCTGCGAACGTGTCTTTAAGAGTGAATACATTGTTCACTGCCAAGCACTGGTGAGCATTTTGATTCAGTGCGAAGTGATTAAGTATATCATGTCTACCAGCGCTTACAGTGGGACTATATTAGATTAAATACAGGTAGCTAATTTCCTCCTCTGCATGGGTGAGTGGGAGTATGAATGAAAGTGATGTAAAATTAATTTAGACCTCTAAAATTTTGATCGCAGTGAGGCTATTTTGGCTCTCATCATGACAAGTAATAGCGGGCTGTTGCTTTGCAACCCCGCTATATTAACCGTGTTTGCCTATAGGGCTTTCAGGATCAATTTCATTCAGCATAAATATCGCTTGATCTGTGAAACAAATTAGAAATAATAAAAGCCATAAATGGGCCCAAGCTCTATTGAGATGTCCCTTCCAGCCATGTGTCAGGACTGAAGACATTAATGATACACGGAGGAGAGAAAATTACCATCTAGGATACGTCCGAACCAGTAAACTGGTAAACAAGCTGGCCGTTAGGAGTAGGGATGATTTGAATCAACAAGGGTGAACAGATATGGATACTCGACGCATTAGTGTTAATAGGAATAGATTATGGAGGGATTTCGTGGAGTGACCTTCAGTGCACTAATTGAAATAGTATTCCGAGTCAGCAGTGGAGTAATCAACTTAAACACAGAATCATAAATCATCATGAATAGCGCTGTCACAACCAAGCCATTAGCCTCGTGTTTTTTCCCCCAGCAACCTCATGAAAATATCTGCCACAACGATCTGTAGGTTAATAGGAACAGAAATGGCATTTAGAGTCTATTTGGATCAAATGTACTGCGAGCTTGAAAGTAGAACTTTGCTAATTTGCAGGTAATGTGAATTGATGGAGTAAGGCTTGGAGATAGTTCAGGCAATGAGTCAACACAATATGTAACTCTGTTGGAAAAACGCGAGGGCTTGATAAAGCCTCGATCACAATACGGCTTTGTGACAAGTCCTCAGCTCTTTCTGTGACCAGGGCACCCAGCAGCAGCCAGATATGTTATCAGGCAGGGGTTAGGTAATCATGTCGGCTTACTGTGACCTTTGCCTTTTGTTATTAATTACAGCTGACAAAAAATGCAATAAATTCTGGGACCAAAGAGCTGTACTTGTTTCCTCCGAGGATGTGTAGGGAACGTCTATTGTGACCACTGCACACTTCCTGACATAAACATGCTTGGCTGTGTAATAGTGTTCAACTGTCAGTAGCACGTAAAGCAGTTTGAATTGCCCCGGTACTGAAAATTATGCTGCACAAATAAATTGCCTTGCCTAACTAGAGTGGATTTCAGAAGTGTACCTGCCCTGTAATGTTTACATGATGTAACAAAAACCCACTAGTATAATTGTGCGCACCGTTTCATAAGAATATATATTTTTAAACACTTTGTTGCAGCTTCAGTAAATAGTTTTGTTTTTGCCAGGAGTCTACGAGCATCCCACACATCGAGCGTGACTGCAGGACAACTGTGATACTGTAGCTAGAAATTGCATTGGTGACATCAGTTACGATTACTCAACTTTTTGCATCCCAGCCATCAAGTGTGGACATTTAGGACTGTTAAAGTCCAGCCAACTTTCAAAATATAAAAATGCATCAACAGCACCAACAACTGCATTCAAACTTTCCTTACAATTGCAAATATTGCACATTTATATCGCAATGACTATTATGATTTGATGTATTGTCCAAATCTTATCATGATTTCAATCCAAACTACTTTGACAAAAGTTTTCCAAATTTATCATAATGTAAAGACATCTCATGCCTACAACCTTCTTCAAGCGGCCCTCTTCCTAGCTCTTGTTAATTGTTTCTGCAGATGGTACACTGGACGGAGCCAGAGGAGCTCGATTTCTTTGTTTTTAGTTTTTTTCACAGATTATGTGTCTCATGTTAAACTGTCAGAATAGTGACAGTTTTTTTAAGGTTGTATCAGCTCTAGTGGCCATTGTTTGAGAGAGGTCAGACAGGAAATCGGGTTGTGAGAGAGAGGGAAGTTCAGCCAACTTTCAAAATATAAAAATGCATCAATAGCACCAACAACTGCATTCAAACATTCCTTACAATTGCAAATATTGCACATTTATATCGCAATAAATGAGGCAAAGGTCGTCAGGCTCAGGACTCGAACCCATGACAGCTGCGTAGAGGCCTGAGGCCTTCGTCTAACGTTCATGTGCTCTCTCTCTCTCTGCGCCGCTGCACTGGCCTCGTAGCGACAGCTTTAATAAACGTGTCAAAAAACTTTTTTTTCTTTGTTTCATCAAAGGTAGCGTTTGCAGCTTTAATCGTGCGTTTACTTCTGCTACCATTTTTTTTTTTTCATATTTTGACCTTCCCTTTGCTTGTATTTTTTTTCTGACTAATGAAAACATATTAATGGTGACATTTTAGTAGTGTTAAGTAACTATTATTTTGATCATTTCTAAAAATGATTTTATGCAACAAAAGCCCGGCATTTTGAACAGGGGGGTTGAACACTTTCAGGATGAGACTTACAATCTTTAGCAGACATGATCCTCGTAATGAACGTTTTTGTTCCCATTATCACTTAATGCCACGTCTATTTCAAACATCGACACAAAGTGCTTTGTCAAACTTAACAACATCTATATTAATATCAACAAGTGTTCTCACGGTAAATAGCTTTTTAATTGCATCTAAAGTGAGCGAATTAGATACTAAACAGTCGCTTAGCGTCAGTAAAACGTCTTTCACACAACAATACACAGCAAACTTGTCAAAAATGCTGATAAGAGGGCCGATCCTGAGCGCTTACACTGCATTAATCAAATAGAAGGTCTAATTAAAAGCGCTTTAAACAAAGATTTTTTTCTAAATGTTGCTCAGGTATGGCAATAATTTTTGATCAGCCAAGCCTGGAAGACAAATAATTAGAACTGCCACGGCGGCCTGATGAGTGATGTCAGCATCTCCGAGTGACCTTCCCCTACTAATTAATTTTCATTCCAGGGGAAAAAAGGCCCTGTTGTTGCACATTATTAATTGAGTTCATGAAAAGATGCACCTGATTAATTTTTGTTGATAATACTTGTCATTCTGGCCGCCGTTTGCAATCATTTTATGGGTTTTCATCTTAGTGTTTTTCAAAGTTAATCTAAGTCATCTTTGCTGGAGATTAATTTATCCAAAGTAGAGCTGCCCTGTCCCCAGAAGACAGCGGCATTTCACTATATCTCACTTAGATACCTGCTAAACACATATTTCCTCTTTCACTCACTATTTTTCTGTGCTTTTTTTTTAAACACATTTATCGTGCAGACACTGTCAGCCTGCCGAAGAATATTTAACTTGAACAATTAATGAATAACTTTTCTTACTACACCACTTGTGACTGTATTGATATCTCATATCAACACTTACAAGCACTGAGGTTACTTACAGCATAAAATAAGTAAATAAATTATATTCAGTTCATTAGCTTAAAAAAAATGAGTAAACAGTACTTTGCCAAACATAAACTGCCAATTTTCTTGTATTGTGTATTCTACAGTGTATCGAAACACAAATGCACCCCAAACTTTTTACATTTGTTTTTGTGAAAAAATATTGAAAGAGTGAATTATTTTCCTTTTAGCATCACAGTTATGCACAAGGCTATGTTGATCTTTAAAATTCCCATAAAATTCGCTGAAATGTGTGTTTTTAATCTGGCGAAACAGGAAATACGGTATTCTGGAAATGAACATTCCCATCAGAGGACTTGACAAACTTCATCCAAACTTACAGAAAGTTTCTGAGCTAATGCTATGTTTTTTTTATGGGTCACTATGCCTCTCATATCCTAAGTGTTGTGCTGATGATGTTGTTTTCCAGCTGAAAACCAAGACATCGTTTCATCAGGTAACAAGCGTCGTCCTGCCTATAAGCGGCCTTGTCATGTTATTTTTGGATATTCAAATTTATGCACCGTTCCATGAGTAGAGAGTTTGTGCTGGGAAAGCTCTGCACACAGCGCACCGTGTTGACTGCACTGTAAATTTATTGCATCTACTCCCATTAAGCCGGTATAATAAACCACATGTCAGATTTAAACGTGAACACGTACGGTAATAGTGATCTAATTTGTTTTTCTTTTCACAGTTTTAGTTACAAAACACATTGTAAGCAAAAGAGCAGGAATAGAAAATGCTTTACAAACTTGTCCATCGTTATAGAAATGATTTGGCAGAAAGGTAAAATAGAGAAAAGAGCGCAATCTGTGAATAACTGAATAAATAAGATAGAGTTGTCAGCGGCAATGTGAGTGAGAAATTAACAAATTCATACACGCCAGCAGTATTAGATAGCATGCTGTAAATATAAAGCCGTAGCTCATTGCCCTTCACTATAAATCTGTGGTTGTTACATCGTCTTCATTTTGTGGTCACCGTGACACATTACGTGATAAAGTCCAATTTTAGAATCGCTACTTTCGGCCAGCGTTGGCTTTCCGTTGTTCAACAAAAACCTTACATCTGTTAAAGTGCTCGTATAAAATAAATGACACTTTCAGCGTATTTACCGGTCACTTTGTCAGGTGCATCTGTTCAGTTGCTCGAATCAGTCAATCACTTAGCAGTAACTCTATGCATGTTGGCATGTGGGCCAGGTGAAAACGACCTGCTGAAGTTCAAAGCGAAGAAGAACGGGAACTGAAGCGACTCTGTGGCGTAGTTCACACCAGACGTGCTGGTTTGGGTATTTCCGGAAGTGCTGATCTATAGTTATTATCACTCACAATCAGTGGTATGATAAAGAAAAAATATGGCCCTTATACAAAGAGTCTCATTTTCAGGTGCAACATTCCGACAGCATAGTCAGAAATTGATTCAGCTTGATGTTAGAATATTTCTTTGGCACCTTTCTGGCCACTCGGTACAAATTCAGCAGCATTTAAACACCACAGCCCTCCTGAGTATCATTGATGACAACACCCGTCCCTTTCCTGAGTGAGCTTTTTTTTTTTATGACGTTAGCCTGAGAACCTCCACTGTAAAGCATTTGAGTCGCAATTAGTTGCGTCTACTATCTTCTACTCTTTCAGATTTTGAGCCTAAATGTGTGAGTTTGTGAAAGACAAACTTACAGCAGTAAGTTGTGTTAACTTTTTTTTTATTAATTTTGTCAGACCTCCAAGAGTGGAATAAACTAGTTTTTAGGTTAGCACTTAAAAAACAACTGAAAGAAGAAAAAAACAGGAGTGGGAACTATTTCCCAGAATGCTTAGCAGCATGTTGTTGTATCCTGAGATGGAAGTGCGTCACATTGATCTGACTCTTGAAAATGTTCATTTTAATGCAACCGACCGTGTGCAAAGCTTGAGGATAATATCCTGTTCACACTAAATGATTTTTTAGCGGAATTCATGGTGATGTTTAATAAAATTCATTATCGGCTCAGAAATTTTGTTCATGCCGTTTGGAACAAGAATTTAAATTACTCTAAAGTAAAATAAGTAGTTATTTTAATTTGATATTGTGATTGAAAATAATAGAGAAATTGGGCTCTTTAACTAGGAGAGGGAAGTTTTTTTCCTGCAAAATGGGAAAATTGGGTTAAAATGCAACAATAAAGTAAAAACCCCAAATCAAAAATAAAGAAAATAAAAAAAACAATGTTTAGACAACTTGACTTTTATTGACAAGAATTCAGTATTGTAGTGGTCCAGTTCTTGGCTGAACATCAAACTGTAATTTTGCAGGACAAATCTATTAAAAATAGTCTATGGCATGTCTCAAATAAAATAAGACCTTCTAGAAAAGTCCCTTTCGTCCTTTATGTAAGACTGATGTGTAGTCTCTCATAATGTCATCCACATTCCTGAACCGTAGCCAGGTCAGTCACAATGGGTTTAAATGTAACAAGGGGAAAAAAAAGAAAAAAGGGGCAAAAACGTCAGAATACAGCTGAAAGAAAAATAAAATGTTTCTCAGCCAGCAGATTTATGATACAAATTCAAAAATCAACTGAGACGAAAAGATCCTAAGAGATGAAAGGAACACGTCAAGGTTTGCTTGTTTGGTTGTTTTCAAAAGTTCAGTGCAATAGATTTTCCACCGGGGTTCCCATGTCTTTTCGAAATGCACAAACACGTTGGCACAAATGAAACTCTGAAGGGGTGGCAAATTCCACCAACACATAAAATGTAATTTGGAAGAACTGAGTTGAGGCCCAACAGGAAATTTGACTTCTGCTGCTCTAACTGAGATAGCATTGTTTCACTCCGTGATTAGTCTGGTCCCTGGCACGTTCCAACTTTTTCTTTTTTTTTCTTTTTTTTTTTAATCGTGTTGATGTTGTTGATTTAACATGAGGTGTGCACATAATTGTTTCGAGTGGATGAATATGCATTGTTGTAATTATTGCTGGTCTGAGCTGCTGGCCAGGAAACTCTTACAAAACAAAACACTTTTGAAATGCCGTTTAGGTGCCATTCCATAAAATACGAAGCCTGCTTATGATTAAAAGAAAAACAAAGTACATTATAAATTAATACAATAAAATAAATAATGATTAAAAAAAGAGACTCTTTGCAAGTGTTAACACCCGTTGAACTAAATTGCCATTTGTTGTGAATTGGTGCTATATAAATAGATGGAATTGAACTAAATTATTATCATTTTGTGACTGTGAGACTAAATTAAACAGGTGGATCATGAAGTCTCTTCCGGTTTGCAATTACGGACTGGGTTTTGTTGTTATATGACATAAAATCTCAGTTAATTAAATCACTGAAAAAATTCTTCCAGCTTTATGTAAATTTAGACAATATTAAGTATAATACTACTAATAATCTTTCCACTTTTTCGTTTACTTTTTCCCTTTCACTTATTCTCCGGCGTGTTTCAATAAATAAATTTTTAGGATTCTGTGACCAGAGGAAGCCTCTGAAAGCAACCGTTTTTCACAAATCACAACCGCATAAGGCGTTTGTAAGGCGTTACCTTCACATAATTTATGGTGTTTACGTTTTGTGTCGCCGTCTCACATTTTCACGTATTAAAAAAAAAAAACACAGAATCCTTTTCCCTGACAGTGCAGGGTTATTTTATTCATCTTTCACTAAATAGGGGGGTGGAAAAAAAACACCTTTACAGCCCCACAATGGCCTGCTTTCCTGTGATAAGCTGCAAACAGAGAGGAGTCTGAAAAAACCATTTAGAATTAATAACACCAAAAGCGGCCTTGTTAATGAAAATTTGTAATTGATCTGAAGAGGCACGCAGTCATCTCTGAAACGCGGGATGTCACGGAGCCGGTATAAATGCAGCCTTTAATGGACACGGTGACAGCGCCGCAGCATTGTTCTTGACAGTAGAGTTTCATGCGAATGGCGTCGCCTGTCATTGTTGTGAAACTATTAATAGATCCGTAATTATGGTGGAGGGAAATGTTGATCTCCTTTTTTTTTTTTCTTCTTTTTCCTTTTTTGTTCCTCCGTGGTATTTGATATGCTCAGCACAACGAGGAGAAGAATTAGTACTAATAAACAGGTCTCATGATTCCGTGTTTAATTGGAGGATCATTATGTCTCTTCCAGAGAGATGCCCACAGCTAAAGCCTTTAACAGCACTATTTCAAACAAGACACAAAAGGCCTTAATGAATACTCCTGTGACTTCACAGTATCTCTCACAAAGGAAATCACATATACTGTTTTGTTTTGTTTCTTTTGTCTTACATATGCTGTAATTGTTGGACTGAGGTGCTGGATCGTCCCCGCTTCTTTTGGAAATCATGCTAATTATACTGGGGTTGGATGTTAAGCGACAAAGCTGAAAGCATTTATTTAATGGCATGTTAGAAACTTAAAATGGATGCAGTAAAATGATGCACCCTTCCACACTGCCAGCCCTGATGAGATGTGTAAAAAGCCTTGGAATAAATTCGTTGTTTGGTGGGGGGTGTATGAAAACTTATGGGGTTCTTTACCAGTGGATTTTGGGATTTAAAAAAAAAATAAAAATAAAAATCTGTCTCGCCATCCTCTTCACTGCCCTCAGTAAAATCATAAAGTTGGGTCTTTGTTAAACCTTGTCTATCAGCTCAGGTTGTTTTAAGCTATGTAAATATTGTATGTGCAAATTTAGCACAGATGCACCGATTGGACCTTTCCTGACTGATTCTGATTTTTCAGTTTTCTGGAGTTTTGACTTAAAACTTTAAACTTAAAAAAAAAAAGAAAAAAAGAAAAACAGTACTGCAAGTTTCTTGATAAAGGTTTAGTAAGGAACTTTGAATTGCCTTGTTGAAAATGTGCTATATAAATAAAATTACCTTACCTTAAGGAATTACGAGATTCTCCTAATATACGCATGAGCGCATATGAGTCTTTAATCTTGTTCTGAATTTTATTAAAAAGGGCATCAAAGGATGAGCTGCTAGTTGATGATGTGTGGTAACCTGAACACAGGAGGGTTTCTCTGTTTTGACTAATTCAACAGAATGCAAATAATGTTTTGTATTTAAACCTGCTGATAATAAATCAGAGCCAATCAGGGAAAAGAAATGCTACTGTTGCCTTTTCCTGACTTGTGAAATTACACATATTTGCCTCACTTAAACAGCATGTTCTCTCATCTTTTCAGTTTTGAAGAGCGGCTAAGAGAACTGGACCTTATTACTGAATAACAGCAAATTGCTGATTAACAGTAAAAACGATATTGTTCTGTCTGGTCATGCACTAGAACCGCATCAGTTAGATTTGCTGTATAGAAATGATGGGAAAAGATTTACTAATAGTTTTAGCTTTGCAAAAACTTTGAACAGTTCACCCAAAAAAAAAGGATGAAATTTACTTATTTTGGATCATAGCGATAGAATATTCATTTTATTCATAAGCTTAGTTTGAACCACGTATGAAATAAAACACAGTAAAAATATAATAAGCAATTCAGAGTTTGTGGGAGCCCTGGAGACATGGTGGGGGGAAAAAAAGTATTTTAAAAAATTGATTAACTCTAAAAAATCATCCATTTTAAATGAGTAGCTAGTTTGCTATTTCCTGATGTATGAAGATTAATAAGCCTTACCTTGCTTGAAAAGCTTGTTCTCTTTTTTTTCTTCCTCATTTTGTGCGGAAGCTAGGAGAAGCTGATCTCTGTGTCATATCGTACTTGTGCCTAAAGGAATATGACATGACATATGGATTGCTAATTTAAGTGTCCAAGAAACTTAGTTAAACTTGAGAAAAATACATGCAAACTATGTAATAAGGTACCTATACCACAGGGGGATTTTTTGAGTCACAATTATCACTAAACCACTGATTATGAAATAAGTTTAGAAGTGGTTGAGTTTTTCTATTTTTAATTTTATTTTAAGAGTTTTCTACTACTATAAACAGATTTTTTCTTATTTTTCCCCCCCACTCATTTCTGCCAACGTAACCAAGAAATGCTGAACTCCTGTACCACATTCTGTGTTCAAACACGGCTGCTAAACAAGAACAGAGAATCTGTTCGCATCTGTTGAAATGAGCACGGATGCGCGTGTCGAGCAAATATAATGCAAGTGTCGGGAATGTGCTTGACTCTCTCGGCGCCATTTGTCCCCATCAGTGTCGCTGATGGAGTCATTAGAGGGCTCCGGCAGCACGGCTCTGGAGTCTCTCTCTTGCAAAATAGCTCTGCTGGATCGGTGAACAGCCTTCGTGTGGTTCTGTGGTCGCGCAGCACTTCAGCTCAGCTAATAGGTCATGGCTGCACAGACGGGTCGACAGAAGAGTGAGGGTTAACAGTGGTTAATGCTGTAAAAAGGGTTGGACTTATCTGGAGTTCCCAGTGAGGGGAGGGGGATAGGACTTCTTAATTTGAGCCACATCGCTTGTCATTTTTATTTTTTCTGCTAAGTTTTAAACAATTACGCACTTCTTCCACCCCCCTCTCTTTTCTGTTCTCATGCAGAAATAAAAGAAAGAAGGCTTCCTCTTTTAGCGGTTTCTGAATAAAGTGATCGCTCTTTAACAGCCGGGACGCCAAAAGTGCTGAAATCGTGTAAATGACGAGCTGAAGGATCGGCGGGGGGTCTTTGCGCATCGCCCTCCGTGGCTTTAAGTGAAAAGGTGAAAGAGGTCAGCTCAATCTGCATATAATTTGGGGTCACATTTGAAGTCCGGGTTTTAAGCCTCTTTAATGAAAGGCACCTATGAATAAATGTAATCTCTTCTCCCGCATTTGGTTTCTTATTTCCAGGAGCTTAGGGCGAAGAAAAAGTCTCGGCGTATGCATTTTGCTTATCGATACGCTTTGTGAATGATCGTCGGCTTTCAAGGTTTGATAAGACGCCAAATAAATAAAATAAAAAAAATAGCCATTTATTTAAGATCAATTAAGAAAGTTTCCTAGCTTTTATGGGTGGGGGTTATTGGGGGCGGAGGGCGGGGGTGAGAGGATAAATAAAAGAATGTAAAAAGTTTAGCTACGATTGGGGAAACTTATTTGTTGAGCAAGGAGAAAGGAAAAAAGAAAACAAGAAGACGAGGGCAGACTGTCAAAGGATTGAATGGCATTCATCTGCTAACCTGTTCAAGGTGTGCCTGGTTGATGTCCTCCTCTGTGGTGGGGAACATATGTCCACAGCAGCTGTGCCACCATGAATAGGCTGTGATTGTGTGCTAGCTAGCTGCATTCCTGGGAGCCAGGCCAAGTCTGAGTGGAGTGAGCTGTCCCATTTTTTGATACCAGCGTTCCACCTGATTTTCATGTCTCTCTCTCTCCCTCTTTTTTCGTTATTTTTTTTTCCCTCTGAAATAGCGGACATTCATTCAGGCCAAAATATGCTGCACCTGACTTGGAAGATCCAGCGTTTCTCAGAACAAGGATGCTAAAAAGATGATTGCGTGACATATCGGATGAAGCTGCGCGAGAGAGAGAGAGGATTTGTCCAGCTGTGTGTCTTCTCTCTGTGACGCGCTTTTCCAAAAAGCTGAAGTACAGCTTTTTGGATTTTTTTTTTTTGTCCCCCCCCTCTTGCCTCCTCCAAACACTTGAAAATCAATTCACTGTTTGTCCTTTTTAAGGTCATTTTCAGCTGAGAAGTGGCTGTTTCTATTCAGATGTGAAAATATCTTTACGATACGGCTGTTTTAGCTCATATGCTGATTTTCTTAAACAGAGATGGAGTAAAATGATACGGTATTATCAGGTATGATACCATGTAGCAAGGTAAAACACGATAACACAACGTGTGACAGCAGCATGTAATGTGACACAACAAAATGAGATCAAATGCACTGCAGTACGGTCAAATATTGTACAAAAACACACGATGACATGCAGTGTGGTGTCGTGTGACACCCTGTGATTCGATACTGTAAACTGTGACCTGATGTGTTATAACACAATTTGTTATAGTGCAGTGTGATGTGGGACAACATGATGTGATGCCACAGGCACAGTGTCTGCTTATGCTTCAGGCCGGCTGCGGATGAATGGACGGATAAAAGAATGGAGAGAAATGAACATTTGCGAACTCCTGACTGTCAAAACCTTTTCAAAGTCTTAAGTTTTAATTTCTATAACTGTTTAGTCTGTATTTGCTTCATTAACAAGTGATTGCGTCGATCATAATAGGAAAAATTCTTTTTTTTTTTCTTTTTTTTTACTTAGGCCTCAAAATCAATTTATATGTTGTATTTCTGAGTTTGGGTTGGGAAAAAGTTTCTAATGATGGTTGTGATAAAATGGATCCTTTTCCCATAAAGACACATTTTTATTATGGTTTCATTCAACAACAGCTGGTGACAACTTTTACGGCATCGGGCAGTTTACCAAGGAACCGGTGCCATTTTTGAAAATAATAACAAAGCCATTACATATACCACTTTAGCTGACTGAATCCAATAACTGGGGAAACAAAATACTGCACCATCCGGCAGCTATCGACACCACTGGTAAAGATTTGTAAACTCTTCACTCCAGGTAAGCTCTTTTAGTTTTTTATTTATTTTTTTACCTGTGTGGCGGGGTCATCATCCAGTCCAGTTTGTCACAGTTCCAGTGGATTGGAAACGTTTACTGACACAAACAGAGATTTAGGCCATCTTGAACGAGTTACGCATCTGTATTTTTTCACAGGATTGTAGAGATTTTGTCACAACCGCGGAGAACGTTCATTTTTGCTGAAAACTGATCTGTGAAACGTTCCGTCCGGCGGCGAAACCAAATGAGTCAAAGCTCTTTGTTTTGAACTCACTTGAGCTAATTGCATGAAATAATCGCGAAAATAAAATAAAAGGGGAGAAGAGATCCCTCCGATTGTTTTTTTTCGGGTCGGACGTTTGTCTTCGGGACAATGAACCGAGGCACCTGTAATTGCTATCAGACAGTTGCACAGGAAAACAGGAGCGCTGCGAAGGCGCTGTAAGAGCAAACATGAAACGGCGTTTGCCAAATGGAAAAAGCGTCCTCTCTGGGCTTCTGTGGGCTGATGTCTGATCACAAACAAACAATAGACATCTGCAATATTTCTCCGTCCTATCGCCAGCCTCCATCCCACGAGGAACAAGGTCAACAGAGGAGCTCCAAATGGGATGGTGATACCAAAAATAACGACCCCCTCCGCGAATATATGCAAAACAGATGGATACGG
>NW_006799958.1:689382-704951 GCF_000485575.1 Poecilia formosa | reverse complement strand
TCACCACCCCTCACCCGTCAACCCACCTGCCTGCCCCCACCTCCTCCCCAGCCCGGCGCTCTGCGACCTTCAGAGGGGTGTCATTACTCCCCTGACCCATTTGACGATCCCCTCATGTGGAATGTGCATATGCCGAATCGGCGTGGATCGGCGCAGTATGGGGTGAGGTGAAGTACTTACAGAAATATGACTTGACACGCTTTATCAAATGGGGAAAGATGAAGACGAAACAGCTGCTGGTGCTGTCGTAAGCAATCTGGCCGTGATTGAATAAAAGTGTCAGGAAAAGGGCCGCTTGATGGTCTTTTGTTCTCCCCCATCCAGCTTGATGTTAGTTTGAGCTGTCAGGAGGGAATCACAGCTGGGTGATTTATCAATACTTGGAGTGACC
The DNA here is from genome assembly GCF_000485575.1 of Poecilia formosa. NCBI lineage: Eukaryota > Metazoa > Chordata > Actinopteri > Cyprinodontiformes > Poeciliidae > Poecilia > Poecilia formosa. The sequence goes on along the minus strand of NW_006799958.1, from coordinate 704,560 downwards.
TTGTAGCCGCACCGCTGTGTGTGTGTGTGCGTGTGCGTGTGTGTGTGTGTGTGTGTGTAAGTAAGCAAGTAAACGTGTGCGTTTTTTTTTTTTTTTTTTTGAACACGCTTGAATCCATGTGTGGCTTTCATGTATTAAAAAGACACAAAGTGGAATATTTTGAAAATAGTTGGCACACGCAGACAAAGACTTGGCTCGACTTAGAACAGAACTCTCTCTTCTCTTAAACGCAGTACAGTAAGTGGATTGTTCTGCCAACACGATAAGGGTATTTTTCTCAACTTCAGAGCAAATGTTTGGTAGAAGTACGTCTCTTTTAACTAACTCTTCTTTTGAAAATGTTCTTTTACTCTCTTTATTGCCCCCCCACCACCCCCGGCCCCCCTCCGGCCCCCTCTTCCCCAACCTGTTCACACCGGCTCTTTCACCTCACTACTTTGTTTGAGATGTACTTTTCATTGATATGGACAGCCTGTTTTCACAGCAGCCATTGGCTGTCTCTGTTGTGATTAAGCAGATGTTTTATTGCGGACTGGAACAGTCATTACTGCCATAAACCCATCTGTGGGATTGCTTTTTATGCAAATTCACAAAGCATGTGCATAAATAAAGTTCTAATTAATACCTTTCTGGAAAACCTCGGCGCTCTTTGATTCCTAAGCGTTCTTAATTGTGCACAGGCAGGTAGAAGGTACAAACTCGCGACCGCAGCACGGAGAGGTTTTCCCCTTTTTCTCCCTTCTAAAAATAACATAAAATACATGCTTATATTTAATATGCGCCACGCATTTGTACATCATAACAGGTGCATCTGTACACATTAACAACATTGTGAAAAAGTTCTCTATATTTAGTGATACATTTACCACAGAGTGGTCGTTTTTATGGATATGGTATAATGTTCTTCTGCTCTCGGCATGTTACGGCCAATAATCACATTGATTGTGATTTGACAGTTGTCCGTCTGATGCTCTCCACAAAGAGGACAACCTACGAAAGGTCTTTGTTAGAGTAGATGTCTGTTTGGAGGCGTCTAAATATATTGATGGAAAGTTGTTTGGAGGGAAAAACTGAAATAGAAGAAACGTTCGCAAACAACAGGAATGCAAAAGAAAAGCCCGATGGAAGAGTTTGGGGTCAGTTCACCGGGCGGGGGTCTGAGGTCAGAGCCTGCAGCTCCGTTTAGTCTGTATCCAAACGTAGCTGCAGACTGATCGCCTCCATGCCACGCTGCACTGATGCAGTGATCAATGCAAAAATTGTCCCAGGCAGCACATGCACTTACCTCTCAATAGGTCAGCATTACTGTACAAAATGCATGTCATGTTTCCTCCCAACAAATACATTCGAAATGAACCAAAAATAAACGCTCAGAATATATCAGTGGGTGTGTAATAAATATAATATACGAGTCTCGCTGCTAGAACTGAATCAATGAAATGAATTAACTATTTATTTATTTATTTTTTTTTTTACAATAGTCTAATATATTTAGACGCACCTGAACATGTTAATTATTAACAAACCCTCGGTAAAGAAGGAGCAGCCAAGGATTACAATCATGCAAAGTTGCAGCGAGCAGCACTTTGCGTCTCCCGCTGCAGGTTACAGGGGAAATAAAACAAAATCTGCTGCTACCGGTTGATTGGGAACTACTGAAGAGTAAAGTTTCCCCGAGAACATTAAGGCTGCTTTATAGATCCCTTTGTTGTGAGGGTGCCAATGGAAGCTCATTAATTTCCCCAGGTTTTTAATGGGGAGTGTTGAACATGTGGCAAAGCTTGTCTTGGTGAGTTGCTCTCCTGCTGCTGAGAGGATGCTAGACTTGTTAATTGTAAAGGCGTCCCTTCGCTAAGCAATCAGGCACATTTTTATTGTTTGGAAACTGGACAAAACAATTTATTTAAGCCTGATTAATTGCATTCCTGATGTTGTCAGTTTGGAAATGATTAATTTTTTTTTTTTTTTTTTTTTTAAAGATGTTTTTTTTTGCTCTAGAAGCAGGGTGATTTTCAAAATGATATTTGCATTTCCCCGTTTCGTCGTTTTCACCAGGTGTCAAAATAACAAATGAAAGAATGCGTGCGATACTGTAAAACACAAAGGAAAGCTCGATAGCGTTCAGAATGGATAAATGTCGTGTTCTGAGTCAAAAAAAAAAAGAAAAAAAAAAAAGAAGAAGAAAGGAAATTCCTGAAGTGCTTTGTTTCATGATTAAAGGAAGGTTGTGAGGTGTGAGGAAAATGGTGCGCTGTCTGAAAATGGCTTCGGAAAGCCGCTTTAAATCTAGACATGACGTTCATTTCGTCGAAGTCGGGGAGGAGAGCTGGATTTCAGGATTAGTTTTCAAAAAAATGCTGTTCACTGTGAAACAACAAATCCTTTTAAGTCCACTCACTAGATGGCAGCATCACTTTTTACTCACATTAACACCAGGTTTCACAAGCACCGTCCTTTTAATCATGAGGTAACACCAGTGAGATATCCACGCTTTTATTTGAGTGAGTTGTCAGTGTACACTCTGGTGGGAAAATATGTGTGTGTGTGTGTGTGTGTGTGTGTGAGAAATCTGTGTCAGTTATCACCTACAGGCAAGAGAGAGAACGAAAGAAAGTTGTAACTTTCCATTTAAACTCAGTTATTGATTTGTCTGTCGAAAGGTGAAACAAAGAACGCTGAATAAGAAAAGGAAGCTTTAGCAACTTAATGCGGCTGCACTGTAAATCGAGGTAATAAATGGTCAAATCTATTGGGATTCAAGTGGAATCTCAATTCAACTTGAAGAATTAACTCCATGACTGGGTTTGATGGCTCTTCTGATCATGGTAAAATATTTTTTATTGGCTTTTGAACTATTTTTCTTACAATGTGGAAAATTATCCTTGATGATCAAAGCCACCATGTTAATTCTGTTCAAGGTTCGATGCTGTACTCAGAGTTCACCGTGAAGGTTGTTTCACTTGCACCGAGTACTTCAGGGACGAAAGGCGAAACACTGATTCACGCTGTCAAACAAAAATTAAATATAGAGTAAATTCTGTTCCACCAAAGGGGACAATTCATCCCTTTTTACACGTTTCTCCACTTAGACCTTTACAGTATTAGTATTTTGTGATATTGTGGCGTTTAGAGGAGTTATGAACTCTGCTAAAGCATTTTGAATCTAGAAACTTACTTCATACTTAAATAAAAAAATTTCTCATTGTGTTTTATATATATAAATTATATATATATATATATATATATATATATATATATATATATATATATATATATATAAACCTCCAAAGCAAAATATTTGGAAAATGTTGCAGTTAGTTCATTTATAGCCACAGGTGGAGCATCAAAGAAATCGGCATAAGACTCCGCAATGCCCTGTGAAAACTATACAATTATACCATAATTTAAATAAATTAACAGAATAAAGAAAACTGCTACTGTTTCTGTTTGAAACTTATAAATTAGATCCAGGTTATTAAATTATATTGAGGAATCAGAATGTTAAAACTCAAAGTGTAAGTTTGGGTTTGTTTTTTAAATCGCAGCCAAGCAGAACTTGATTCAGAGGTCCACTCACAGTAAAGACCGGCCACCAGCACTAACCCTAACATCTCAGTGTGACTAGTGGTGTGGACTAGTTGTCTTGCAAACAAAAAGGTTGTCGGTTCAATTCCGGCTCCTATCATGTCAGTGTGACGCCGGGCAAGGCACTTAACCACAAGTTGATCTGCATGTTGCTGTATAGATGTGTGTGTGTGTGTGTGTGTGTGTGTGTGTGTGTGTGTGTGTGTGTGTGTGTGTGTGTGTGTGTGTGTGTGTGAATGGATGAATGTGGCTTTAGTGTAAAGTAGTCATCAAGCTCAGTCCATTTACCACTTTAAATTGTCCAGGCGTCATTGTTTGTGTGTTGTAGATTTAACATATCCATTTTCATGATTTACTTGTCATTCAAAAATGTAATTAGTATGACCATATGCATTTTTCTTTTACCCAGCAATTAGTCGCTTCACAAAGTAAATAGCAATAAATCCACTCTTGTAGAAGGTTTATTTCTCCGACTGCCTCGTGGCGGTCATGGCTAATTTGCAATTTATATATATATATATTATTATTATATATTATAGAGTCTGAGGAGTAGCGAGGAAAGTGACCAGATTTAATTATCTGTGCTCACAACATAAAAACTAAATAAAATATACTTAGAATGTATTTACTAAAATGCGTTTGCAGTTGTGTGATTCCAGCAGGAGAGATTAAACTTAGGCAATTAAAAAAAGAAAGAAAGACATAACTGGCTATGAAGAGTGATTTGATTAATTATGCTTTGTCAGTTTTTGAAATTTGTTGCTAATTGACTAAAGCAACTTCCAAAATGTGCTTATTGTTAATAATTGTAAACACAAAACTGAAGCTTTGGGATTTATATTCTTTCTGAATAGTCATGCAATCTCAAAGGCTAAGTAACTAGTATGACGTACGCCATGTTTTATTAGCTTACTTAATCGATTCAGTTACTTGCTTTGTTGTTGTGTTTGTGATTTTTTATTTTTTGTCTGTTTTATCAAAACGTCTATCTTGTAAATGAGATCCTGGATCTCAATGAGACAACCTGTACAAATAAAAATGAATCCAAAACATTCACCTGGGTCTGCTAAAACCCCTCAATGATCATGTTGTGGTTCAGACATACATGGCTTCCAGTGGGGGGGAAAAAAAAAAAAACATACATTTTTTAATCTTAAATGCAGCAGGAGAGGTTAATTATGTGCACAGGTCCATGAGAACTCTCTCAAATGGACGAAGCTCATCACCGAGGATTAAAACAACTCCAAGTGTGACAACACGTCCCACAATTTGGAAATCAAAAAAATATATATATATAAAAAAAATTGCGACTTGAAATAAAAACCCAAAGACAGAAGAGCTGCCTTCACGTGCACAAACGCAAATCATATTAAACGGAGCACCAAATCAAAACACCGCAGGTTACGCTACGCTTTCTTTCAGCTGGTGAGATCTAGCAACTTTTAGCATAATGAATTTAGCAGGGATCCCTTTACCACGCAGTCCATCAGGCCTGCCATCTCGGAGATTAAATTATGTCTGTAAGCATTAAAGCTTTGATGCTGTATTTGGGCAGCACGCGTGCATCCATTTGCAAAATTCCTTATAACAAAATTAAAAACATGGACACCTTATAGAAAATGCATTGGCACTACCAGCACTTAAAGCCAGCCTCTCCAAACATGCTGCTGACTAATGCATTTCTAATCATTTCTCTGATCAATGTTAGCCACTGTGCAATAAGATTAATCAGCCGTATGCAAAGCCGGGATCACCTTGAACAGGGCAAGATAAAAGTTAGAGGAAAAAAAAAAAAAGAAAGAAAGAAAAAGAAAAACAGGAGATAAAAGGAACGAAAGAAGGCGCCTCGCTCTTATGTATGATAAGCACACCGTGCAGAAGAGAGACACACCTGCATTATTCAGCTTGTCCGTGGGTTTTATATGTGTTTCTGCGGTATTACGCCGTTGTGCTTCCCTCAGCTGTGCTTTGGCATCTGTGCACGGCCATCTCGCCCGCTGAATAGCCGCCTGATTATTCCAAATCGGAGGGAATATTCAGACAAGGCCGATAATGCATTCTTCCATATGATTCTCCAGAGCTGGGACAGCTGTTCGCCGGCTTTCAGTGCCACGCTCAGAAAGGGACAGATTTCTCCGCTCTATTAACGGGCCCCCATTAGAAAAATCAGGGGGAAAGCAGTGCTAGCACCAAGGCGCCACTGTAAGATCGCCGCCCCGTGAACAATGCCGTCTTGTGTGCCTAATGTTTTTACGCATTCGTTTAAGAGAGGGGGGCGGGGGGGTAAAAATGACAAGCTTTGGCTGAGTTGCTGCAATCGTTCATATATTTGAGATCTTAGTGCCACTTTTCAAATGTCTTCTGGGCCCAAGTGGCATCAGATCAACATATTTAGGTAAAAAAAATAAAAAAAAATAGAAGTGTTAATATATTTTGAAGTCACAAAGACTGAGAAAGCACGCTGTTACAAAGAGTGCTGGTTCTGGCATGAATGCCACCCTGGAAGAGCGCCCCCTTTTGGTGCTGGACATCCTGGTGGCAAAGGCCACTGTGGGCTGAGGCAGTTCTTTGTTTCTGTGCTTACAATGTCATCTACAACTGAAATGATGAGAAATAGGACATTTATTTGTGTTTTATGTATCATTACTATTATTATGCTATTTTTTTGGAGGCTCCTGCCACCGTGTGACAGCAGGGCAACTACAAACCGGATTCCAAAAAAGTTGGGACACTAAACAAATTGTGAATAAAAACTGAATGCAATGATGTGGAGGTGCCAACATATGATATTTTATTCACAATAGGACACAAATCACAGATCAAAAGTTTAAACTGAGAGAATGTATCATTTTAAGGGGAAAATATGTTGTTTCAAAATTTCATGATGTCAACAAATCCCAAAAAAAGTTGGGACAAGGCCATTTTTACCACTGTGTGGCATCTCCCCTTACAACACTCAACAGATGTCTGGGGACAGAGGAGACCAGTTTCTCAAGTTTAGAAATAGGAATGTTCTCCCATTCATGTCTAATACAGGCCTCTAACTGTTAATCGTCGTGGGCCTTCTTTGTCACACCTTCCTCTTTATGATGCACCAAATGTTCTCTATAGGTGAAAGATCTGGACTGCAGGCTGGCCATTTCAGTACCCGGATCCTTCTCCTACGTAGCCATGATGTTGTGATTGCTGCAGAATGTGGTCTGGCATTATGTTGTTGAAAAATGCAGGGTCTTCCCTGGAAGAGATGACGTCTAGATGGGAGCATATGTTGTTCTAGAACCTGAACATAGTTCTCTGCATTAATGGAGCCTTTCCAGACATGCAAGCTGCCCAGGCCACAAGCACTCATGCAACCACATACCATCAGTGGTGCAGCTTCTGAATGGAGCGTTAACAACTTGGGTTATCCTTGTCCTCTCTGGTCCGGATGACATGGCGTCCCAGTGTTCCATAAAGAACTTCAAATCGTGACTCATCACAGAACAGTCGTCCATTTTGCCTCACTCCATTTTAAATGACTCTGGCCCAATACAAACGGCTGAGCTTGTGGAGCTGCTTAGAAACGGCTTCCTCTTTGCACTGTAGAGTTTCAGCTGGCAGCGGCGGATGGAACGGTGGATTGTGTTCACTGACGATGCTTTCTGGAAGTATTCCTGAGCCCATGCTGTTATTTCCTTGACAGTGGCATTCCTGTTTGAGGTGCAGTGACGTTTAAGGGCCCGGAGATCACGAGCGTCCAGTAGAGTTTTACGGCCTTGACCCTTACTCACAGCGATTGCTCCAAATTCCCTGAATCTTTTGATGATGTTGTGCACGGTTGATGATGATAACTTAAAAGTCTTTGCTATTTTACGCTGGGTAACACCATTCTGGTACTGCTGCACTATCTTTTTGCGCAACAATGGTGGAATTGGTGATCCTCTTACCATCTTGGCTTCAGAGAGACACTGACACTCTAAGAAGCTCTTTTTATACCCAATCATGTCGTCAATTGACCTAATTAGTGTTAATTTGTCTTCCAGCTGTTTGTTATATGTTCAATTTCCTTTTTCCAGCCACTTATTGCTACTTGTCCCAACTTTTTTGGGATTTGTAGATACTGTGAAATTTTTAATCAACATATTTTTCCTTTAAAATGTTACATTTACTCAGATTAAACTTTTGATCAGCCATGTTCTATTACGAATAAAATGTTGACATTTGCCATCTCCACATCATTGCATTCAGTTTTTATTCACAATTTGTTTATTGTCCCAATTTTTTGGAATCCGGTTTGTAATTTATGTGAAATAAAGTACTTGAAATCACAAACTTCAGCTTAGACTGCCTAAATTTCAATTTCTGTCAAAGCAACACAGATAAATAAAACTTCTTCTGTGATTAAATTTGCCTTTGATTATTATTTGGCCAAATTTATTTTTTTATTTTTCTGGAGGGAAGTTGAAAAATGAGGCGAAAAGGCCGTTTGTCTCAGAAAGAGTCTGACCCGTCACATATACGTTATGTATTTTGAACTGTTTTCACATTTCTTCACATCACAAAACCGTAAACTTCACTGGATTTAATAGAGATTTTGTGTGACAAGCCAAATAGTGCATAGCTTGTGACTGGAATCAAACCACCCAAGCCCTCTACCTAAACCGACAAGCTGGGAAAGGAGAGGACTAAACAGAGAAGCAGCTTAAGAGACCCAATGCAACACTGGAGGAGCTGCACAGATCCACCGCTCAGGTGGAAGAGTCTGTCAACACCCCAACCCTGGAACACTAACAAAAAAGGAAGCCGTTGTTGTGAGATATTCATGAGATAGTGACTTAAAGTTTGCTGTGAGCCATGCAGGAGACTTAGCGAACATGTGGAAGAAGGTGATCTGGTCAGAGGAAATCAAAAATACGACCTCTGTAATGCATAGAAAATGCCATATGTGGTAGGAAGACCTTCCAGCCAGTGGAGAGGTTTGGCCAAAGCACATTTGTCCAGATTTAACTTCAACTGGCATAGATTAGAGATCACATGTGAAAAGCTGGTAGAGAGACACCCAAAACGTCTAGCAGCTGAAAATTGGTCAAGAAAGTAATGATAAACAGGTGCTGATGCCACACTTTCAAAAAAAAAAAAAATGTTGTGAGACACTGCAGTGTATTCTCTTGCAAGACCCTGTAGCTGATAAATAGCTACACTTTAACGAAAAATATTGTAGGAGAGATCAATGTTTAACCCAGTGATCAATGGCCGCACAGGATCTTGGCAGTAACGCGAGCAAACCGAGACACACAAAGCGGCGCTCTTATCCGAGCGTTTACATTTCCGGACAATAACTGTCAGTACGTTTGTCACTTTATGGCCATCGGAATTACACAGATTACAAGCAGACCAATTCCACAAACCAGGGCGACAACACGATAAAAAGTTTAACGACAAGAATTTGTCAGCCGCAGCCGACAGGAGGAATTACTGGAGATCAGCGTCTCTTTTGTTCGTTTCGCTCTCACCCCTCGACGATCTGAGAGCGCCGAGCGGTGCTGCTGTGTGGGGTGCCTTGTAAAGTTTCAACTGGGCAGATGAATTCTTCCAGACCACCTCTTCCCCAATACCCCCCACCCCCTCACACACACACACACACACACATCTCCGGCCTCCCCTTCTCTCCCGAGAACAACGGGGAGCTTGTTCTGGCCAAGGACACACCTGTAAGGTGCGGGCCCTCGCCGGGGCTTACCTCAGTGGCCCCTGCCTCTGTACTCAAAAGCCAATTATTCCCTCCAGAGAAGATATTGCACTGTCAACTTCAAACAGAGGACATTCTTTAGGCAGATTAGACCCAAAATTATGTTTTATTATTTCGGGCCCCGAAGAATGAATTGGACTATTTGGGGGGACGTCTTTGCGGTGAAATCCAAGACAGTTTTAAATAGCGGAGGTATGTTTGGAGTCAGGAGGTAATACTCTGCTGTCGTTATGAAAGGGCAGCGGAGAGGATCAGATTAGAGGCCGAACAGCGAGAGTCTTTCAAAGCGGCTCCGTATCATCTCCCGTCTTCTTGTCCCTGCCTGTAGAGAGGTTAAATTAAATGGCTGTAATAAATGTTTTGGTGCTGCTGATGCGGTATGGCCGGCTATCAAAAGAAAAGAAAGAGAGAGAGAGAAAAAAACTGCGCGGAGAGAGACGGCACGGTGGAAAGATCAGAGACAGGAACAAATGGCGGGCGGGGAGAACTATGTCAGCACATTACCAGCATTAGAAACGGACTTGTTTTCACTTAAACCTCAATTATGATGCCGGCTCCAAAAACAATTATATTGATGAATGCTTTCTAAGTTACTGTAATTAAATTATTCCATTTAATTAACAGATTATATTGAATTTCTCCCCAGAGGACGGCATTAGCCTCATCTGCTGTTTTACAAACAGGAGTGCTCTAATGTTGTGTGCAATTGAAATGATTACTAATGTCTAATGAAACGGTGTCGGATCAGATAAATACTGAAAGCCAAGCTTGTAACTCAGCAAAAAAAAAACAAAAAAACAACTTGAGACAAAAACTATAAAGTCACAGAAGAAATCACTGAATGGGATTTTTTTTTTCCCTTCCCAAGGGCAGGCTTTGTAAAACTGACATCAAATGAATTATAATGCTGAGTGCCTACTTGATGTTTTACAGAGAACACAGAAAGCCAGATGAAATATGCATTAAGCAGGTTTCAAAACATAATTGTCCTTGGATCAACCTGTAAGTGCTGATGTGAATGTATATTGAAAATGAGCGCTTTAAAATGAATTTGTTTGACTCGCGGAGGCACATTAGTTTTGAAGGGAGCTTATATAAAACTGCATCATGTGCACACTTAGTAGTTATAGAAGGTAATTATACTCAATATAAAACCGTGAAGCACATGTAGCAGTTCTGGTTCACCGTTTCCGTGTGCAGGAGGAAGAGTCAGGACTGCAGAAAGCGAGTCACCAGTAGCTAACTACTGCCATCTGCTGGAGGAGTGAGGAAGCTGCAGGAAGAGTGTTAAATACTGAACGATAAGAGGAGTTCTTTATATTTTTTGCGTTACAAAAAACTTACACTAACCCCTACCCTCAAACAAAACCCAACCCTAACCTACGACTCTAATATTCATCCATAGTAAAAAAAAAAAATAGAGATAAAAGTTAATAGATTAGTAGATTCAGAAACAGAATTATTTTCCTCAAAACTAGGATCTTTGTTCTTCACAGTAAATGAGAATTATATTTCTCAGAAGATATTTTTTTTTAAAGTAGTGATAATTTAAAAAAAAAAACATCATTTAAAAAAAATTAAAGCACTTCTCAGATGTCAGTAAAAGAAATTTAAAAAAAATCTTTATTGGCATCATCAATCAGTTGCTGGCCAGGTTTCTTCATGTTTCTACTTGTAATTTGGCAATTTGTCCTTCGTGAAGAGCTCAAAGTCTTTGAGTTTGGAAAGAATTTTCTTTCCATCAGCTTAAATCTTTATCTACCTCCGTCATGTTCAAGGTGAGCCGCTCCAAAACTAGAAAATGTTCTCCACAGTCAGAAGAAACAAATCAGAAGATTACTTTAAAGCAAAATCTGCATGGAAGTGACATTTGTTCAGCATTGATTTATGTGTAACTTTGTGTATTTTATGCAAGTTTTGTGTCCAGTTTGTGATTTTTAATAACATTTTCATTTCATTAAAAATAATTACGTGGTTTTGTTTTTTTTGTTTTGTTTTTTTCTTTACTCATACTATTCATTTGTTTGTACTTTATGCTTTTTGTTAACTTTTTGTGGTTAGTTTGTTCATTAGTTAGTCAGTAGTTCTCATTTACCTGTTGTTTTTTTAATCGAAATCCTTCCTTCCTTCCTTCCTTCCTTCCTTCCTTCCTTCCTTCCTTCCTTCCTTCCTTCCTTCCTTCCTTCCTTCCTTCCTTCCTTCCTTCCTTCCTTCCTTCCTTCCTTCCCTCCCTCCCTCCCTCCCTCCCTCCAGGCCCTCGATCACTCAAGAAGCCACTTAAAGAATCAGAATTTCGGTTCTCTCAGTAAATTATGTTTTATTTTTGTCATCAATATACATGAAATCACGCAATCTATTGATTTTTGTTTTGTTCTCTTTGTTTTTCTAACTGTCCCCTCTCTGAAGAAGAAACAGCAGAAGTAGAGGCTTACTGTCCCGCTGGTCGGGTTTATTGTCCAATCCGCTTCTGGCCCGGCCATATTAGTCCATGCGAGAGGAGAGATGAGTTGTGATGCTGTAAGCACATACCGAGCATTCTCCCTCCTCTGCTGTGCAGTTGTTGGGCATATTGTGAGATTTTAATACCAGGGGGGGCAGATAGGGAGAAGGGCTCGAGTCACATTCGCCGCACAGGAAAGAGCGGCGGCCAAGAATGGCAGTTGCTTCTCCTGGAGTCGAGACGATCGTGGATTTAAATTGCACTCTGAAAGGTCAGCACATGACGGGGCGATCAGTCAGCTTCCAACATGGACATCTGAACTCGAGGGGATGATTTCTTTTTCTTTCTTTTTTTTTTTTCCTCCAAATTGCTTTTTTACTCTGTTGTGAGAAAAGATGAACATGTAAACATTTTGCTTAAAGAGACCCAGCTTCACAGTTCCTGAAAAGTCTGAATTTTTGAGCAAACGTGCCCTTCACCGGAACGTGCAAGTTCGACGACGTATGTCGGCATCAAACAGCAAAAATGCATCAGCATAAAAAGTAGGAAAGCTAATAAATTGAATTCGAATGAAGCCATTGAAGGGATTATTGGCACCCTACAGTTTGGCTAAGGCAACCCGAACAGTGCGTTCATTTTACGTTATGCAAATAAGGAACAAAACAAAAAGATAAAAAAAAAACTGCTATTATTCAAAGGCTGTACGTATTGTGAAAGCAGCAGAGATGTGGAAACGCCTGCGTTAGCAGCCTGTGAGCTTCAGAGTCTCAATAAAACTGTCCGATGTGTTGCCAAGTAGAAACCTAAAGAGAGAAACTTGTGAATGTTGCCAATTGGGATAGAAAAAAAAAGGAAGATAAAAGGAGATGTAGCAGCAGATAAGACATGTGAGAAGCTTCAGGCTGAACGGAGTGCTGCTTTTTTACTGCAATCTAACACTTCAGATTGAACCAAGCAGGAGTCTGTGGGCGAAGGCCAAACACGCCGTAGAAATATTTATGTTATTTTCTGAAGCAGTCTTTTAGTGGGGAATCTCAGCACATTGGTGCCGTGGTCCATCTGAGAATAAAAAGTGTTCATAAAGTGACATATTTCTGACATAGAAGCTTTCCAAGAGTGAGCTGCAAAGAATAACCCATAAGATGAATTTCAGTTACAATTATTCTTTTTCAGTTTTTACTACAAATCAAATTTATCCAATGAGTTATTTTAAAAAAGGACAGCTTCAAATAATACCTAATAGGAATTTAATTGACGGACAATTCATTTTGAGAAACTCATTTGATGTTCAACATGCAGATGCACCAATCAGAGGTTTCCGATGACCGGTTTTTGTAAAGCTTTAACATGATGATCCCAATTTCAAGAACAGGGAAATATATTGTTTTTGCCTCAGGCTGACAGAACAAGAACAACGACTTCAGGCCAGGAGATTCTACACTTAGCAAGAACTCCATTACATAACTTTTTTAAAAAGCCTCACCACTTTAGTCTACCCAGAGAAACTCCTTCTAGCTTATAAATTATGGAGTACATGTACTTATAACATGAGCATCTAGTTTATATATTCAGGAATTAGAACAAACTTAGAAACTCCCATTAGCGTATCTAGAAAAACTAGTCCTTACCTACAACATTATCAGAACAAGAATACAGAGAAACCCCTACGAGTTTATATGTCAGAGACTTTTTTTGTTTTCATTTTTCTTCTTTTGCTCTTTGCTTTGGTTTGTTGTTTTGTTGTATTTCCTTCTAATTCATGTAAAGCACTTTGAATTGCCTTGTTGCTGAAAATATGCTATACCTTACCTTATCTTACCTTTCATACTTCTTTGACACTGCACAAGAAAAGTTTCTCATTAGCCAAACAGTTGCAGAGCAGCTTCCTCTTCTGCCTTTCTAGCTTCATCACATCCAGCTATAGCTAGATTTGAGTCTGAACAAACATAACTTCCACACCAAAGAGTGTTTTAGATAGCAACTTGGTGTCTCATGGTGCATTTAGCGACTGTGAAAAGATCCAGATTTTGACTTCTCTGCCTGCTTGATCTCTGGTCATCTCCGTTTGACATCATATAAGTATTGATCAATTATTTGGGTGAAGTATGAGCGTAATAGCCTGTGCTAATTATGTAGCAGACAAAAGGCTAATCTGTCTTAGGTGAACCAGTGTGAACTAAAGACATGAACACCATCCACTGACAATAACATTACAACATACAAATAATTTTACCATCCTGTCCTGTGGAAGATGAATGTCAGATTTTTATATCTGGTCAAATGATATTTTATGATGCTTCGTAGCATAAACACAGCATCTGGGTTAAAGTAACAACCTGGCAGTTTTTAGGGGGCAGAGACAACTTTGGTTTCAGAAAGAAACGAAGCTGAAATTACAGCAGGTGTCGGACTGGGACGGCTGACAGGAACCTTTTAGATGACTACAAAAAAATGTCACTTGTGTTGTCGGTGATGTCAAAAGGTCTGGAACCATAATTACAACATACAAAAGGGTGCACTTAGTTCTCATGTGTTTTTTTTTTTTCCTTGTTCGTTTCGAGTGTGTCATAAATGTTGTTTTGCTATGACCTTTGACATTTTAACATTTTTGTTAGTGCTTACAAATAAGAGTTGTTGTTATTTGAGCAGCACTTTAGATGCTTCATAAAAGCTTGCTCATGGCAGGAAGGAGGGAAAATAAGTAAGAGCAACAATTGGAACTGTTGTTTCAAAATGGAAAATAAACTAGATTTTAAAGTCATAAAGACACCAGATCTGATTCGTTGGGGGGGAAAAAAAACAACAAAACAAAAAAACAACTTGTTGATATTGAAAAACAACATCATAATATAACAAGCAGTGGTGAATCAACTCATTCCCAAGCAGAACTGAACATTTTGTTTAATTCTGATTTTTATTTTCCCCACTGCCAGTTTGTACAATTGACCTTATATAACTCCAGCGATGCCGATATCTGAAACGTGTTCATTCAAGCCCGCAGTAGGTGCAGTTACAGTGATTTAATAAGAGGACGAGAACTGCCCGAAGGTGCATGTGGTTAAGAGCGGCAGTATAAATGTCTCATGAAAAAGATCTGACATACACACCGGGTTTCCATGTGTACCCAATCAATGAAACCTGGCTCAGTCTCATTCTTCTGTCACTGGGACACACCGTTCCGGATTGTTACTCTAACACCTGCTGACACAATGTACAGTTTCATGGAAAAAACATTAAGATCCGCAAGTCGATTCTGTTTTGTTATGATGTTCCAAAAAAAAAAAGAAACCCTTGTCAACGGGATCCAAATAGGAACAGAGGCTTGTTACTGAGAAACAGAAACACTGTGAGGAGAATTGGTAACACTTTATTTGAAGGGGGGTGAATAAGACTGTCATGACACTGTCATAAACATGACAACACCT
>NW_006799958.1:675555-688830 GCF_000485575.1 Poecilia formosa | reverse complement strand
TGGCTGACATTGATTCAATGTTGTTTCAATCATTCTGTGCTATCTGGGTAATGTGGAGAAGAACACCACAAAACCAACAGACAGCCCACAAAGCAACAAAGAGTGAAACTTCCAGCTCCTACTGAAAAAGACGCACAAAAAGTGTGAATCTAAACAAAAGTGTTAGTGAGTAATGTGGAAGAGAGGAATCACATTTTCTTTTTGATAGGGGTGAAACAGCTTTGAGGGGAAAAAACGAAATTCTAAACTTTCTTATAAATATTTCTGGATTATGCATATGCATGTATGTATAAAAAGCTATGAATATTACTATAAATTGATATCTCTCTGATGCTTCATGTTCCCTGAGCAATTTAACATTTTGGTGTGTTAATTTAAAAAAAAAAGTTCTTCAGTACCACAAAAATTGTGGGGTTCTTTTGTATTAAACCAGGCAGTTTTCAAATCTTGCCTCCGATTCTCAAGTGCATTTAGATGTGCACTTTGACTAGGCCATGGATATGCTGTGATCTAAACGCCTGCATTATGCCCTGTTGCTGTGTGCCTGTCTGCTGTCCTTCTGGATGGAGGACCTCTGCCTCACTCTCAAGTTTTTTTTGCAGCCCCAAACAGTTTGTTGTTTTCAGGATTGCTCTGCATTTATCTCCATCCATCTTCCTGTCAACTTTGACCATCTTCTCATTTATGCAGCAGAAAAAGCTGCATAAATGAGAGGAAGGAAAGATGAGGAAGAAGTTCATGTGAAGTGTCACTTCTCCACCACAATATGTGTTTTTTTTTTAATGCAGAGACTAAAAATTCAATTTTGTATCTTCTGATCTTTGGTGTGCTTTTTTTTATTTTTTTTTTATTTCATTCAAAAAGTGTACACATTCAATAAATGTGTACACCCACACTTTTCTAGATGTTCATTTGAAACAAAAATCTTGACAGCCTTTCACTTCAACACTACATCATACCACAAAATATAGATAAAATAAATTGAAATTTGTTTTGAAACAGAAAATGTTGAAAGACTTAGACGTTATATTTTTTCGATGCACTATCTATCTATCTATCTATCTATCTATCTATCTATCTATCTATCTATCTATCTATCTATCTATCTAATTATTTATTTTAATTCTTAATATTATTGGTGAGAAACAGAAATACATTGTCAGAGGAATGAAAAAAAGCCTTTTTTTCAAACTGAAATTAATTTTATCTGTGTGGAAATTTAAGGTCTAAACTTCCCATTTAAACGAGGAGCTAAGTTTATTGTGGGAATTGAACCATAAGAATTTATTAAAAAAAAAAAAAAAAAAAAAAGGCACAGTCGTAATGTCATTTCATGGATGTCATCTTCATTTCTGGTTGGATGTAAAAAAAAGCTTTCCTTGTGTGTGCCATATTTCTTGGTCTTGAACACAAACAACCTCATCATAAACTTAAAAAAAAAAAAAATCCCAACCCCAAGTTTATTTCTCCTCCTAATCACCAAACCGCTGCATTCATTACACTCGGTGTGTTAAGTACCGCCTAGTTGTCCTGTTTGTTTTGCACATGTTCGGCGCCGCCCTGCAGACGCGCTGATATTACGCCGTTGCGTAATTTGACAAGCCAGTGCAAACCAGAGGAGGATGAGCGTTTGACAGCTGGGTCGCCTGGGATTGTTTTCGAAAGCAACAATTCATATATGCTAGATTAATTCGGGCATTTTTATTTATTTATTTATTTTTTTTATTTTGTTTTGGTACTATATCGAACGAGTGTAAGGCTATCTACGCTTTTAATGGCCGCAGCTGTGACGAATTCGGTTTGGGTTGCTCCGGGGCAGGACGCGCAGTTTCTCCACAAAAGCCACCCAGCGGCGCCGCTGACATCATCCGACGGTCTGAGGGGTGAGGATCATGGAGAAGTGCTGTGCAACGCCATGCTGGGAATTTCATCTTTCCCAGATTACAATCTGGTAGGGTTGGTTTTATTATTATTATTATTATTATTATTATTATTATTATTATTTTATTTTTGCATTTGCATTGCCTCTCAGCATCACTGTCTCGCTATTATTTAATTAAATGTTCTGTTGCGTGCAGATTTGGTATGAGGAACAGATTTGTTTCCATTTCAAGGGTTTGATCCTAACATTGAAGGCTGCTGTGAGAAGAATGCTGAATAAAGACGAATTTAAGATTGCTGATGCGGACATTCATTGTGGTGTGTTGGGGGTGAATGGGATGTGCACCCGTCCCTGAAACTTGTCCTGCATAGTCCTGTGGAGCAACTGGATGTTCTAATTTCAGCTGTGCATTTGGAAAGAGCTTACATGCAGGCAGAAGCCTTTGCACGGAGCGACTTGTAAATCGGAGCTGTAGGTTCAGCTGATTTTCTGTTGTGTTGGTACACATGCATCCCCAAAGTGGAGCTACCAGTCCAGAATGACATGTGGTGCAACCAGTGATGCAAAGTCCAAGACAGGAAAAACAAACAAACATTGGCTTCATCAATACAGAGACAATAATAAAATAAAAAAAAACTCTTAAAACCAATTTTTAAGTCACATTAGGAGCATGATTCAGTTTCTTCACTCTTGAAACTAAAACTGTGAATCCAAACATGAACCAGGCCATAAATTACATTAGTTTGATTTCACATTTTGGGTTAGGTTTTAGTCCAAAAAATGGATTGAAGTGACCAATTTTTAACACTTATTGGATAGTTGAGAATTTGTTGAAGTGGGGTTCTGTGAAGAGGCTCACAGCAGTTGCTATCTTATCTGCAGTACTGAGCTCTCTTGCCATCTTAATTTAGCATGAATACTGATTAGTTGGTCCATAAGGCCGAAGGTAAGAGGGGCAAAGCCTGAACTTGACTTCTACCATCTTGAAAACCGCTTTGTGGTTTATGCAAATTCAACTTAACCAACATTTTAAGCTGCAGTTACATTTGCGTTCAATTCAGATTTACACAGGAAATGAAGGTAGGAAGCGGTGTGCCACTTACTTCTTCCTGTGTGAAATGTGTTTTTACTGAACATGTTAAGCCGTTTCAGTCAGAGAACTGACCAAAGTTACAAATGACCTGGATGGTTGAATAAGTGAAATAAATGGAGGTAGAGTAAAAGATTTGTAATTTTGGTTTAAATCTGCCTAAATCATTATGAAGCTACAGACAAATAAAGTCATCAGTTTCATTTTGTCTAATACATTTTGCTATTTGAGACCAAAAAGAAAAAAAAATAACTTGAATAGCAAATTTGATACTTGATACATATTACACCAGAGGTGCACTGATCAGACTCAGCCAATTTCCAGGTTTGACCTGCCAGTATATATACTTTTTTTTTTTTACCTGATTCCAGTTTGTGTTAATATCAATATTGATTTAATGACCAGTTCTTTGGTCAAAGTGTGAATATTAATCATGGCTAGCAGGAGCCTCTGCTAACTACTTAATAGATCAAATCTGCTGTGAATCAAAGCCTTTAACACTTGTAATCATTGTCATACACCGTCATTTCACAAGCTTACTATTTTCTATTTGATCCTGTGGAAAGTTAAGTGAGGATATGTCATATATTTCAAAATGGCTGCCTGATCCAGTCTTTCTTTGAAAAGCTGGATAACAATTTTTGGTCCAGTGTTTGCTTAAAACTTTCATCTGAACAGCGTAAGCCAATCATTTGAGTTAAAGAGGTAACCGTGCAGTTTTTGTGTTACTGACCAAACCACTTCCCTTTTGCTCTTTCTAGCAGGGCAAAACTGAGATGGACACCTACCTACTTCATGATGTAGCAAATTCAAAAATGCTTGACAAGGATAGCGCTCCCATGCTGGAGTCACTTTTCCCCGAAGACTTCACCTCTTCTTTCAGCGTCAACATGAGCCTGCTCCTTCCCGACGTCGCCTACTTGCAACCCGGCCTCTGCCGGACTGTGAAGCAAATCAAAGCGGAGCCACCGCAGTCCCTGATGCACTCGACCTGCCAGGGCAACGAAGCACCAACGACCCTCCCAGAGTACTCAGGAATGTTCAAAGCAGCCGACACTCCTGGTGGTAGCTTTTTCATCAAGCAGGAAGTGCCAGAATTCCAAGAAATTCCCCAGTTTCAGATGTTGAACACTGACTTAGAGCAGAACTCTTTCCCCATCACACCGCAAAGTCTTCCAGTCAGGAATCTCCATGTGGGACAACTACCAGACGCTTCACAGACTGAATGTTTTTCATTCGACCAGCACTCTGACCACCAATTTAGATCAACCTATCTGCCGCCGTCTCCGCCAAATTCTCAGCCTCCGAGTCCAGACAAGGGCAAGGAGATCCTTCATAACAGCTCCCCTCCTCCCTCCTACGAAGCCAGCATTGCCTGTAAGACAACACTCCAGACCCACACCGATCCCAGACAGACTTCCAGCGATCCTTCGACTCGAACCCACGACCAAACTTACGCTCCTGCGTTCACCCAATGTCCACTTGGCGGACCGGTTCAGGACTCCAGCCTGGCACCAGCTCAGATGACACCAAGCGTCGGGCCTCTGTCTCCGGAGTTGGCGCAGTCGGCTCCGGCCAAATACAACCGGAGGAACAACCCCGATCTGGAAAGACGCAGGACTCACCACTGCGATGTTCCAGGTGCGATTACAAGTCCTTATGACTAGCAGTTGAGATAAAAGTTGGCAAAATGTATACCTAAAAGATGCTTATTGGTTATTTTTTCTTAAGGGTGCGAGAAAGTCTATACGAAGTCGTCTCATCTAAAGGCTCATCTGCGAACCCACACAGGTAAACTTCTTGAAGTTGCACATCTTATTTTGGGGGTGAACATGAGGATGTTGCCAGGCAGAGAAGTTTTCTTGGCTTGCATATTCGTTCTGTCTGGCCCACATATCGCTGCTGTCAAATCGCATAAACCCTGCAACTCTCGTAAAGCGGGAGAAGAGGGAGGGGAGGGGTTGGGTAGAAACATGCAGTGATTTATGTCCTGCAGATGAGGCATGCTATCCTTTTTCTTTTCTTTTTTTGCCTCCTTTTCCAAACTCTTTTATTAGATGTGAGCTCTCAACAAGACTCTTAGATAATGTCCTTGAGGGAGAACGGGTGGGGTGTAGTTCCACAAAAAAAAAAAAAAAAAGTTGTGGGTGTCCGCTGTAGCTTTACCGTGTGGTTTCTGCCCGATGCAGGTGAGAAGCCGTACCGGTGCTCCTGGGAGGGATGCGAGTGGCGCTTCGCCCGCTCCGACGAGCTGACGCGGCACTTCAGGAAGCACACCGGGGTGAAGCCCTTCCAGTGCGGCGTGTGCAGCCGCTGCTTCTCCCGCTCTGACCACCTGGCCCTGCACACCAAGAGACACCAGAGCTAAGGGACGCCTCAGCTCTATCTGTCCAGTCTTTTTAGCTTTTCCTTAAAATGGACAAAATACTGGGGGAAAAAAAAAACAAACAAACAAAAAAAAAGACTGCAATTTATCCTATTTACTCTCAAAGGATACAGTTTGATGTTCTGACCTGCCTCTAAATGTTTTTTTTATTATTATTATTCTAAGAATATTAAATCTGATCGTTGCCTTACTTTCTCATCAACATCAGATATTTTCAGATGTATCGGTTCAATCTCTTTCACCAAATTTGTCCTTTTTCAAGCCTTATTTTTTTAAACGATATACCACATGTTGAACGTTTGACAATTTTTTATATCTGAACTGTCGATTGTGCAGATCCTGTCAGCATTGTACGTGTTTATTTATGAAAGGTCCTGTGCTGCCAACTGAAAGGGAAAGGATGTCGTTTTAGCCTGCAGGTCAAAGCATGATTGTGTTTGCGGGCTGTGGAGAGCGTCGGAAAAGCTGCACATTTAAGATGAAAACGGGAGAAAGAGAGCTGTCCGGCGTAGAGCACAGCTTGCGTCACGCGGTCAGTGTGTTGCCCATGGCATGACTTTGAAAACTGCCAGGTTTACACTTTTAATTAAAAGAGCATTGTTCATGTTTTTTCCTCCTTTTTCTGCAATAAAAAGATTGTTTTATTTTTAGACGGTAATCGTTTAATTTAGAAAGCACAATGATTACAAGGGGGGAAATGTTAGCCCCGTTACAGTTTTGGTTTTGCTTTTTGGTCGTCAGACACATTTTAACGTCAGACCAAGATAAGCTAAGTAAATACAAAGGGCATGTTTTCAAATGACATGCTGGTTTTCATCCATCTCTCCATTGTTTATAGCTGTTTATTCAAGCAGAGTTATGGGGTGCTGGGGGGGCAGCTACCGATCTCTATGGGTCATTGGGCAAGAGGCATAGTACCTCCTATTCCAGTTCATCACAGCGCAGCACATAAACACACACATGCCCACACACACACCTAAGGATAATTTAGGGTATATAATAAACCCAACATTTATATTTTTTTGGCTGAGTGAAAACTGGAATACCCAGAGAGACTCTATGTATGCTAGAGCAGAACGTGCAAACTCCATGCAGAAGGAACTGAACGGTTAAGTGTTTAATTGTCACATTTTCTTGGTTTAATTTGACGGGCCTCACCCAAACCCGATTGCTGCCTAACCTGTAGAATCGAGAAATCAAGTCTGACAGCAAGAAGTTGGCAAAAAAAAAAGTAAATGAATAAATCTCAAAAGGCGTGACAGACAGCATTCTGCAATGAAATCTAAGAACAGATGAGAAGCAAAGTCATTAGCATGATATCAACAAGATTGCAAAGCCTTTTCTAAGTCGGAGCCGTTATCTGCAACTGAAGTAAACATGGAACAACGGTGGATCTGCTTCAGGACTGAAATACAACATCAACGATTCATCCAGGCCACCAAAGATGCACACATGTACAGCTCTGCACATCTCACTCACCTTAAACACAGAGTTCAAGATTAAACAATAAGAAAAAAATGTATAAGCTAAAAAATAAAAATATGCTATCAATGAATCCTTTTTGTTTGTCTTTTTTTATTCACATTGTTTTTTTTTTTATTGTAGATCATTGTGTAATGCAATAAAAGAAGCAATTCTTAATGTTTGTTTTAACTTAAAACAGCAATGTCAAAAATAGAAAGTTTCTAAAAGCTCTTGACCCGGCAGCACAGTAGCTTTACGTTGAAAGTCAGAAAAACATTTATTTATTTCTCAGAAACTAAATTAAGCAGTCAAGCATTATGTGTGCGTAAAATATTTGCAGATGCTTAATAATTATTTTTGCTCCTCTGCATATTTCAGAATTAGGAAAATCCAACCTTGGCTGACATGTTGTCACACATGTAATCAAAATTAAGCCAAAATGCAGATGCAGCGTGTGGAAACTACGCTGACACACCAGGATTCAGCCTTCTGTGGAGCTATTCTTAGCAGCAGCCAATTGAAGTATTTTCTTTGACCTTATTTCGCTTTTTTTTATCGTGGCAGAGGACTTTTTGTTTATGGTTAATTAAAGATCACCCTTATGCTCCCAGCGCATTTTCTTTTAGATTTAGCAATAGTTTTTTTTTTAGTTTTTTTTTTTTTACTAAAATGTAACTTTGTCAGAGTCATGTTTTGGAAATCTATCCTCATTTTAGCTTTAGTCGGCCAAGTCTTAAAACACGATTTGTTGTTTTCGCTAAAAGACGAAGTCAGACAGGACTTAAATCTGGGGTCTCTTAAATCTTTGGAGAATCTTCTTCCTTTTACAACTAGAACAAAATGCACGCAGAATTACTTTACTTTAAAGCTAACCAATAAAGTGTAACAAAGTCCCACCTTTTCTCACCGCTAACATCACATCTGATTGGCTTTCATTTTTCTCCATTATTTTTGCCTCTTTTTTTTTATTGGATAACAAATAATGTCAGTCATTTTTGCCGTGGGTTCCTGTTTGAGATATTTAGTTTTAATCTTGAGAAAAGAACAAAAAAAGTCTGAAATTCTTTTTGCTTTTTCATTTCTGTCATTTTGAGGCCCTGAGCTTTGATTGCTCCGCCATGACAGAAAATCTTTCTCTTTCCAGCTGTTTCTATTTCAGTCATGGATTTTCTGGTGTTACTGTCCTGGTACAGCGTCCGGTTTTTTGGGGGAGGCTTTAGCTGCCACACAGATATCCTCGCTGATCTTTTAAACACTTGGCCACATTGAGGAATTAATATCAGGGTCAACGACTGCGAGTTGCCTACGGCTGCAAAACAAGTCATAATACGCTGTGATTGTTCACCGTCAGCCGTTTTAGCTTACCTGACTGTACGACCTGATAAGAACCCAAAGTTCATGGCGGTCATGCGCATGTAAACAGAGCGACACCTCGCTGTTTTTGTTTTTTTTTACTTCAAGTAAAACTGAAAGCACACACACACACCATCCTCCTGTCTGATCAAGTCGCTTTTTAGTTTGACCTGGAATTCCATAATTAGTCCTCCAGGTACACCATCATTAGAACCAGTTTTAGAGTAATTGTGGCGAACAAAACGAGATGTTCTTGTCTTTATTTACAGTTCGCAGAGCGTACGTTTGTGACATGAGTCACAGAGAAGGTTGCCGACGAAGGGTGCCAAGAGAGTCCGCTGAAACCGCAGAAGGTGCCCGAGCTTGTTCCGAGAGCAAAGGAGGTTACCTGCATGTAGGAACAACACTAATGTGGTCTCGATTTTTTTTTTTTTTTAACCCCCCTCTTTTACATTCGAAGTGATAAATCTTAAAGGTGATATTATACGAACGGAGGGGAAAAAAAACGTGGTGGAGTGAGAATGGCTTGTAATCACGTGAATTCTTTGGCAGCTGACCAAAACATTCATCCAGATCCAGTTATGATGCAGTACTGTACATGATGTTCAGGCTGTTTCCTCTAAACTGTAACCTGTTCTTAGAAACTGCATTGGCTTCATGCAGGGTCGGAGCATACCAGGGCTTAAAATATCACTCTCTGTTGGTTGCCGGATTAGAGCAAACAAAGCAATGTGGTTTTATTTTGGAGAGATGTGATGTTTTACGTGGAAGTTTGAATGAAAGCAGAGTAAAAATGCGACTTTCTGACGGGTTTTGCACACATGCTAAAAACATTAAAAGAGTATCACCACCGGACCTCAGCTATGGTTTTAAATCGGTGGTGTCAAACTCCGGGTCCTCAAGGGCCGCTGGCCCTGCAGTTTTTAGATGTGCCACAGGTACAGAAAACGCTGGAATGAAATGGCTTAATGACCTCCTTCTCGTGTAGATCAGTTCTCCAGAGCCCTGATGATGACCTAATTATTCTATTAAGGTGTGGTGGCACATCTAAAAGTCGCAGGGCAGCAGCCTTGAAGACTGGAGATTGACACCTGTGTTTTAAATGGTTCTGTTCAGGCCTGCAGTGGGCACAGCCAAGCGGGATCATGGGTAATGGCGACTAGTAGTGGACCGATTTTCTTCTGCCAATTTCAATACAGGAAATTTAAAATTCAGTATTTTGTATGGTGACTGATATATTTAATTTAGCTGGGGGGTTTTTTTTTAGTTTTTTTTTTCTTTTAGCATTTTTTATTGTTAATTTTTTTCCAACTGTGATTAGAACTTCTTTCAGATGAGACTCAAAGTGGTGAGCTGAAGTGAGCAGGCTGACCAGTGGCTTTACGCGCTCAGTCGCAGACTCCGAATTAAGGTGCTTCTTTGTCAGTGGGAGTAATATTTACACATAAACTTGACATTTTCATCTCTGGGTTATAATTTCCTGCTGCTACAGCATCATTAGCAGGAGGAGATGAGTTGGACCAGGGCCCGCATAGACCTGTTTAACAAGTACAAGTCCTTGTGCAAAGCTAATGAGTGCAAAGATATTCTGTGAACAGACGAGACAAACACACTGTACGGTACAGTGTGCTTTCTTATTTATGACGTGAAGCAAACAAAGCACCTCAGGAACAGAACATCATGCAAACATTCAAACATGATGTTCTAGCTCTAATGGTTTCCTTTTTTCAGGACAATGTATGTTTAAGGAACATGTAAACAAGCAAGCCCTTCCAAAAAAAAAAAAAAAAAAAAAAAAAAAAAAGTAGATCCTGGCATGGCCTATTCCAAGTCTGGAATTAAAATTCAACTGAGATTATGCTGAATGTTGCGAACTGTGGAGAGGGGAGCTATGTTTTCGCATAGGGTCATTAAATCGTTTTCTTCTCCTAATTAGCAAAGTAATCAATTCGAAAACTGTTTTTTTTTTATTATTATTATTTCTGGTATAAAAAAAAAAGTTCTGAAGATCTGAAACGTCTAAGTGGACTAAATGAAATGAAAAAAAAGAAGAAGAAATCTATATGGGGGCGGGGGGAATACTTTTGCACAACACTGTTGATGTAAATTTGCTGTCTTTTGTGAATTTTCTGTCGATTTAAGCTGCTTGTGTCCGTCAGCTGGCTCAGGGGCGGCCCTGCAGCCCCCCAGCATCCCGCTAGCTGCGCTCCGCACTAATGGTTTCCCCCAAATCCAGATTAGGTTTCCGAATGCCGGCGTGAGCACGGCTCTCAGATGTCACTCAAATGTGTCACCGAAACCACATTCCATCCATCCCAATCATAGATAGCAAAGGGGTTCCATCCCAGTAGTGTTACATACAAAATGCAACTTTATTAACCTTCATGCCTCCATTCATTTCAATATACATGTATATGTTTGAACTTATCTTAATTTCACAGCTCCATCCATTTGAAAAAAAAAAAAAAAGTACAAGAAAAAAAAAAAAGGCAAAAAACACTGACTTGTTATTCAAACAACCTTTGGAGAAAATAAAACTGTAACAGGAAAAAAAAAGAAGGAGAAAACAGAAGGACACCTGTTTTTAAAATTATTCTTTTTAAAAATACCAGGGTTAAAAATGTCTTTTTCCCCCCCCATTAGCAGAATCTCCCTTTTTGAAGCATAATCACATTTTTTTCTTTTTTTTTTTTGTCCTCACGGTAAGAATGAAAAGATCTGAATATATTTACACAACACTCACTTTACATAAATACAGGAACAACAATTACTGTACGTAATATTAGCAAACTTGAAACATAGGCATTGGCTTCACTACTTAAGTTTTCAAAACCAGAAGAGAGAGAGAGAGAGAGAAAAAAAAAAATCCAAAATCAGATGTTACACAGAAATTAAAATATTTATTTAACCGATCGAACGTCTCAAATCGCCAACAAAGGCATACACTACCAAACCGTGGATTTGATTCCTCATGGCCTAATTTGAAATCACCGTGGTGAAGCTGAAGCTTCCAGAGGCCTTCGTAACTCAGGTGTACCGCCCCTGAGGACGGAGGAGGACTTATTGCAGCCAAAGCTAATGACGTGTGCTTCAAACCGGTGAGCGTGTTGCGGTGGGACGCTGCGTTTGACCCCGTGATATAAGGCTCAGTGCGAAGAGAAGGTTCAATGTTAGAGGTCCGACTTGCATATTGTTGTCTGTGGTTTCTTCTGTTTGTTTTTTTTGTGTGTTTTTTTTTAAATTATTCCCAAATAACATCCATAATAAAAAGAAATCATCATTTCCCCTTTTGAAAAGTAAGCAATTGAAGAACACGTGTTGGAATCGAAACGTTTGCACAGGGCAGGTGATGTTACAAGTTTGTGATATGAGGCACTATTTATCATTATTGCATAACTTTGACCCTGGTTACCGTAACAAAATTATGCTTCAAAACGAGGAAAGAGATGCGGTGTGTAGAAGGGGGAGAAAAGGGGGCAGGTGGGGGTGCATGCGATAAACACCCTGTCTCCATGGAGACGTCACCTTCAAGTCTAATTGAATTGTTTAAACACTGGTGTATTAAGGCATCCAACGTCATTTGTAGAGATACTGAATAAAGAGCACATGTTTTGTTGATATGTGATTGTTTTGTCTAGTTTTTTTGTTTTGTTTTCATTGTTGTCGGTCAGGTACAGCTGAAACCAGATGTTTACATACGCTGTATTAAAAAAAAACAAAAAGACACAACCCTTTTTTTTTTTTCCTCCTCACCCTCTTGTGATTTGGACAGGAGAAACTTGACTTGTTTTAGGAAAGTCAGTATTAACAGAATTATTTCCATTTCCTAAATTCCAGAATAATGATTTGAAAAAAGAAAAAAATTATTTTCTTTAAATTCTGAGATTTACATGCACCAAACAACGCTGCTTCCATGCGGACAAATCAAATGAAATCAGCCCCATCTTGTGACAACTAGTCTTATATGAAAATAGGCTGAAAGGCCACATGCGCCAAAATATGTCTGAAAAAATGATCAAGAATTGAAATGGTTATTGTTATACTTTCTGGAAAAGTTTACGGGATTGACAGCATCATGTTGCGGGTTCGTTTAGCTGCAGGAAGGACCGATGCACTTCACATTAAAGCAGACGTGTGGAAATAACTGCAGCAGCATCTCAAGACGTCGGCCTCAAAGTTAAAGCTCGGGCACAAACGGGTCACCAGATCAGCTACAATATGACTCAAAATCAACAAAGCCAATGTTCTGGAGTGTCACAGTGACATAATCCTGACCGCAGTCCCATGGGACGTTTGGGAAGAGCTGAAAAGTTGTGTGTGTGTGTGTGTGTGTGTGTGTGTGTGTTGACTCAGTCAGAAGAGTTCTGTCAGGAATGGGACAAAACGTCCAGCAGATTACCGTAAGAAGCTTCGTATCAAAAATTAAATGAGTTTCTGATTTATTGTCATTATAATGATCTCATTATTCTGGCATTTAGTAAATAATAATAATAATAATAATAATAATAATGTTAACCTTAACCGACCTAAAACAGGAAACATTTGATCATATTTAACATCAGAAAGTGAGCAAAAATATGCGTATGTATGTGTAAATACCTGGTTTCTACTGTGAAAATAGCAAAATACAGGCATTCAAGTACCTTAATACGGTCAGTGTATATAAATAATTTTGTTGTTTATAGCAAACACTGGTGCAGCCTTGTAAAATAAAAAATAATAATTTGATCGTGAACTTGTTCAACCCCGAACCAGAACAGTAATAATAATAATAATAATAACAATAAAAAAGATGATGTTGCATCACATCATTATGTGATGTAACAACATCACATAATGATCATATACATGATGAACACCTTTAGCCCATTTTCGCTGTATATCAAATTAGATAAATTACGGTCTCAGAAAAAAGACTTTACGCGTATAAATGTATCTCCTGCGTCTACGAATCGAAAGCCCTATTTCTCCGTTGTATGTACAGGTTGTAGAACTTTGTAATAGCTTTGTGTCTTCACTATCACATATATTACAACATTTCAAAAGATTTACAAAAAAAAAAAAAAAAAAAAAAAAAAAAAAAAAGAAAAAAAGATGTGC
>NW_006799958.1:672706-675529 GCF_000485575.1 Poecilia formosa | reverse complement strand
TTTTTTTTTTTTTTTACATAAGAGAAAGAGTTACAAGCCGTCACATGAAGTGCCCCTCAATCACAAAAAAAAGTCCTTATACATTATACGGATGTTAAAATATGACGAATATTTGCTTATAAATTGACATCTGAAATAAAATTATCTGAAAAATCATCTCAATAAACAAAGAAGGTGCTAATATGCATTTTTTTTTTCTTTTTTCTTTTGCCAAAACGATAATGCGACTGGGCGTAATGACATGTGCACAAACAATATACATCAATAATGGTGACATACGAGAGGGCCGCACGAACTGCGCACGTGTGGAAAAACTGTTCCCTGGATTTGGCTTCTTTACTAAAAGTGAGAGCTTTCGGCGTGTGTGTGTGCGTGTTTGTAGGCGTTAGTGTAAAAGCGTGTGGATTTCAAGATACCTTAATCAAAAAAAAAAAAAAAAAAAAAAAAGGTTGCTGTGTCTTTTTACTGGCTTCTGCCCAATAACTGCATTTGGCAGCGCTATGTCGTATAACATCGGTTGGCTCGGTACCTGAAAGCTTTTAAACGGCATCAAGAGCGCTGGAAATAGTTGCAAAAAAAAAGAAAGAAAAAAAAAAAAGACATTTGCCTTTAGGGCTATAAAAATATACTTTTAATTGAATTCCCTGATTGAGGTCAAGTGTGATGTTTTCTGAGAGACATTTCTGCCAGTAACCGCATCTCAAGCGTTAATCTTCTGTGACATAATGTTACAATTTCATAATAACATCTGTATCATGTGCGGTGCTTTGCAAAAAGTTTCCAGACACCTGGAACTCGTTCACATTTCACCACGTTACAACCATAAACTTTAATGTGGTTTTTGTGGGGATTTTCAAAGTAGTGCCGTGATTGTGGAGTGGGAACAACAAAAAAAAAAAAAAAAAAAAAAAGAAAAAAAGATGTGCTTATTTTTTTTCAGTCCCCCTTTACTCTGATACTTCCAAATGAAGAGAAGTGAATTTATAAGCTCTTAAAAAGAAGTCCACCGAAATCTCAGGAAGCAATGTTGCTGCTCTGCAAAAGGCGTCAGACGTTTAAAGAACTGACTCGGGGATGCTGAAGATGTATGCGCTCTGCACTTTCCAGATTTCCACTCGTTTGCAGGGAAATAGAAATGTATCAAAGTGTCCTCCCACTTGACAAGCTACGCACTACGACTGCTATAGATCTACCACATAAAATCCCAGGATCACATTGAGGTTTGTCATTGTAGCATGACGAAATGTCAAAATAGTTCAAGGATCAACAGTTTTTGCAAAGCGGTGTATGTGTGTAACTAGGTGTGCAACTCCTGCATTTTAATCACCAGACTTCTGGTGACGACCCACAAAACCGCCCAAAGTGAGGTGAGAACATTTCAAGTGATGTTGATGAAAATTAAAAAACAAAACAAAATGAAAACAAACAAACAAACAAACGGAAGATGCTGCGGAGTGAATGACCAGCTGAGAGACCTCACATCGGCGACTTGGAGCTGCTTCAGAAACAGAGCGCGGCTGACCTTGACCCTTCGTCTCTGATTTCGGACACCGACGAACACTTTGATCAGAATGTATTGCTCTCCTGTGTGTGCAGGTTTGTCTCCGTTCAAGTCTTCAGCTGGCGTCAGCGGCGGCCTGCGGTCGAGGGCCGCCTTGCCGTACAAAGACCAGCACACAAAACTCCTAGTTTTGGCTCAATTTCAGAGGAGGAAACATGAGTTGACTGATGAGTACAGGTAGATGTTGACAGAATGAAAGTCTCTAAGGTGCCTCTGTTGGGTTTTTATTTTTTATTTTTCCCACATACTCTCCTCTGATTGTTTCAAGGTTCGCTGTACATGAAGGGGGAGGGGGGGTCGTATTTGTCAGAATCAAACATAAGCAATAAGCATGTACTTTAAAAAAAAAAGAAGCAAGATTCAATAAAGAAAACATTTTCATACTGAAAGTTTATATATATTTATATATTTATATATATATTCTTTAAGATTGCACTTTACTGATTGCTAATCACAGCTCAAAATCCACGTAAGATTTTTTTGTTTGTTTGTTTTTGAAGAAAATGCTTTAAAGAGGCTCAAAATAAAGAAAAGCACTGATGAAGAATGGGGTTTGTCTGAAGTCCGTGTGATAACATGGGGCTTCTTTGCTGGTGTGATGATGATTTGGTGTGTCCAGTTCCTGCAGTCAACAAAGTGAGCGGGTGAAACTGGATCCATCCTTGTGAAGTTGTTTGCACTTTGCTGGCTTCGGGGGAAAAAAAGGTGAAAGTCCAGACCTCATTCAACTTCTCGAATAAAACGCCTTAGATGTGACGGTCCAAGTCCGAGTAAACCTTCCGTGATCAAACACTGCCCTCTGCTGGTCAACTCATGGGAAGGCAAGACAAAAAACCCCAAAAAAACAAACAATACTGTCTGTAAATCCAACTCTGGCCAAGTCTCTTCCTGTTAAAATCCACACCAGGTCGAACTTCCCGCTCTGATTTCAAAGGGGTCTTTCACATTATGAACGCTGGAAAAGCAGCTGTAATGTAAAGTGAGTAAAATCCAAATTTATAGAGTGCCACTTCATCCTAAAAAAACCAACAAAAAAACAAAAAAACAAAAAATCAAAGCTAAACATCAACAAACAGTGCTGTTAAAAGCAGTTCCCGATCATTATCCGATGACGGAGAAGGATCCCGCCATTGCTTCCTTCCCATCCAGAGAGGATCCGGAAGTCACCCTGTTTTCTGCTCCGACCGTCCATCCAGCTTCTCCATCTCCAACTCGAGTGTGTGTGTGTGTGTCTGTGTGTGTGTGTGCGTGTGTGTGTTTGT
>NW_006799958.1:584262-672689 GCF_000485575.1 Poecilia formosa | reverse complement strand
TGTTTGTGTGTGTATGCGTGAGTGAGTTTGGGCATCCAGGCCAGCTGAAAAACATTCAGAGGGAGATCCCGCTCCCCCGGCTGCCTGCGTGCGTCTGCGTGTGTGCGTGTGCATGTGTGTGGCTGCGTCTGCTCTGTTTGACATCTTCTCTCAGTCGCTCCCGTTGTGCTTCACACCAGCATGTGCCTCCGTCGGTGCAGGGCTAAGTGGTCGGATCTGGAGAAGCTGCGGTCACAGTCTGCGCATTTGAAGGGCTTGACGCCCGTGTGTTTCCTGTAATGCCTCGTCAGCTCGTCGGAGCGGGCGAACTTCCAGGTGCAGCCGTCCCAGGTGCACTTGTATGGCTTTTCCCCTGCAGAAGGACGACAGCAGACGCACGGGTCACATCTTCCACACCATCGCAGACAATACAACTGATCTGCCAAATAGTTTTTCCTGCACGGACTTTAACGGGACAGATACTTCGAGGTTATTTTTTAACAAAATGTTTCCATGGGAGTTTTTGCATCTAGCAAAGGGGTTAGAAAAAATGTGTCAAACTATTCTTCATCACGCTCTTGTTACCAAAGAGAAAAACAACTGGTGTGTCAGATTTCTGAAAATGCTTTTCTTTTTTTTTTCTTCTTTAAAGCC
The DNA here is from genome assembly GCF_000485575.1 of Poecilia formosa. NCBI lineage: Eukaryota > Metazoa > Chordata > Actinopteri > Cyprinodontiformes > Poeciliidae > Poecilia > Poecilia formosa. The sequence continues at coordinate 672,056 of NW_006799958.1, read as the reverse complement.
TCGAGCTACTTGAATAATTTATGACGATAGCTTCCTCTGACCCACTTATTGTAGAAGTCGTTACAACTGGATAATAAATAACTTCCCAACAGTTTAAATAAAAACTGTAAAAAAAAAAATAAAAAAAAAAAAAGGAATGAAAAAAACATCATAAATCTTTGGTTGAATATACGTGGAGTGTCTCATTTCACCATCACATTTACTGGAGCCTCATAGTAAAGATGTCTATAAATACTTAAGATAAATACATTATTTATTGCTTTGCCATCATCCTACACTGAAACTTTTGATAAATCCAACTTTTAACTTGAATGCATTTATTCCGTAAGAAAAAGTCCAACAAAAATAAATATACCTGAAGCATTTTTATTTCTTTTTATCGTTTCTTTACTTTTTTAGCGTGAGGAAGTTTTACTTAGTAATCAGTAATCTCCTGTTAATTCGGGGACACATTTATCTTGGCCACAATTTTGAGACATAGTTCTTTTTATTATTATTTTCATGAAACGTCCTTTCTGATAACGGGCTGTTTGAGTCACTAGGAGAAAAAAGACGGAGAAGAAAGTAGACGAGTTTTGTAAAAAAAAAAAAGGAAGGAGGAGAAAGACCAAATATAAAGTCTAAATGCTCAAGATAAATTTCAGATACTTGGAAAACAAACTTAAAAAAGAAAATCACTAAGTACTATTATAAACAAACAAATTCAACACTGGCTGTAAGATCTTTAGCTTTTTTTTTAAGATTTCAATTTTAAACATTGGATAACATTTTTGACTTTTTGCTCAAAATGCTGATGTTTTCTCTCACTTTTTGATTTCATTCTCGATATTTGTTTGAAATGGAATGAAAACAATAAAAACCTCTCATTCTTCTCATCTCCTTTACTTTTCACAAGCATCATTAAACCTCAGTAAATCTCAGCGTCTCTAGCTTCTAATAGGGTTTCAGGGTTTCAACAAATGCAACACAAAACGCCTTTCAGAAAACATTCACCTCAGCCACATTTAGGCCTGAAGAAGAACAACAGTATTACGTAAAATGGCATCTTTTTCAGACACGGTGAACTGACCTGTGTGTGTCCTCCGGTGTGCTTTTAAATGTGAGCTTTTGGTGTACACTTTATTGCAACCCTCGAAGTCACATCTGTGGATTCTTCGCTTCTTCGAGTCAGGAGACTCTGACCTCCGGGGGCGTCGGATGCTGTCAATACTGAACGGCGACATGGAGCTGCGACACACAGGGCCCAAGAGAAGTCGGTATAAAGACATAGAAAGCTGTGACAAGAACACCAACATGACAGCAAAATCCAATACACTGGCAACCATCGAAATACGTTGAATCTGATCAACAAAGACTTACACCATTAACTGGAAAAGTGGCCAATTGCTGGACGACAAATTTTCCTGACAACGGTGACGCTAACTTTCCTGGCTGTCCTCGGCTAGCCGCCGAGGATTGGAAACTCGGAAGCAACAGAATGTGGGTACAACGTCGCTATCGTTGACAGAAAACCGAGCTCGACACGTTCTGCTTGAAAGATTCTGCATAACTTACAGCGATGGAAGATTGTAAGAATGTGTAAATATACTGTGTACAATTATTCAAATGTGACCTTTCCGTCTTCTTTCAGTCGGTTGCGCTCTTTTCTTTGTTTGATCCGACTAAAGTGCTTTTTTTCCCTCCTTCCTTTGTTCGTCACTCCACCGCACAGATTGACGAATGTTTTCAGCTGCTTCCTTCATGTTTCTCAGGTAATCTGTTTACAGCTTCAGTAGAAATGTGTTAGTTTGGAGGTTTTAAAAGGTTAAAAGAAAAAAAAAAAAGACATTATATTCTAAACTTGTTTGATTGAAATAGGGTGTTTTATCGCTAACTTTAACCGGCACATTTTGACCATTGCACAGAATGAATATTCATACTGTGAATCCCAAATGTATCCATACAGCTGGAAGATTTTCTCTTAAAGTTCATTTTCCAGTTTCTCAACACGTTTCCTCTGACTGGAAGTAGCATCAACATTTTTTGGAGGAGCCAAGCCAGAGTCCTGAGAAACTTTGAACAAGAAATGTTTGTTCAAAATGACATTTCAACCTTTTACGTACCATTCAAAATATAAGTAACAGCAGGTAGGCTTGTGGTTTTTGCTAATGCTTTTTAATTGTATTTAAATAATTTATTTACATAGAAAAACTGCATTTACCAAGCAAACTTGTGTTTAAAAAATGTATTTTTTATTTCTTATCTTAGTTTGAAAATGCATGCTAACAGTGACCTTTAAAAAAAAAAAAACTAAATAAAAGTACTAATAAGAGTAATAAATTGTTCAAACAATATATGCATTTTATTTTAATCATTTTCATGCTGCTTGTGTAATCTTGTCTACCATAAAATTATTTATATAGAAAACATTGAGACTGAGAGGAAATCTATAGATTTTGTAGCACAGAGAAGCAGAAACATAACTTTGCCAGCAGGTGGCAGTGCAGCTCTACAAAAGCGCATCTGCAGCGGCAGCTGAGCAGAGAGGCATTTTGGATCATCAAAACTTGGAAAATAAAACTTTTTTTTTTTTTTTTCCTCAGTCTTATCCAGTTAATACAATAATTCCCCAGTTAGTTCATGACACTAAATTAAGTGCTGATTTTATGATTCCTCACGGCCAGAAATGGGAAACCCCCAGTCAGTAAATGCAGTTGGAGCACAGCTTTAAACTGTCTAACTGTCCTCTCTTATTATTTGCAGGCCTCATCAGAAGTCGCTTGAAACAACAAAGTTAGAAGAAGAAGAAGAAGAAGAAGAAGAAGAAGAAGAAGAAGAAGAAGAAGAACCCAGGGGTTGTAATAGTGCGGACTTCATTCCTCTCCCCAGACTGTTGACTGCAGAACAGGGAGCACCTTTCATGAAACGATAAACACATGACTGCAGCACACACCCAGCCCAGTGCCCAGCGGCAGGAGATACGCTACGCAGAAACAACAAGAGGATCTCTGTTTACTTAAGAGGAGGAGTAATATCTGTGAAATATATTTAACGGGGTTCTCGGAGCAGCGGTGGAGTTTGCTGCGCTGCATTTACGGAGGAAAAGGTGAGGGGGTCAGAGAGTGGGTTGTGGGAGGGGGGCGCGTGGGGGTTTTAAAGGAAGAACAGCTCTGATCATGTTAAAGGGATTTGAAAGAGGAGCAGAGGCTGCCAGACAGGCCCTCCTGTGAACTGTCTCCGCCACACACAACCCACTTCCTGTCTCGCTGTCTTTCACCAAAAGCATGAGCTGTCAAACGCAGGCTCAGGCGTACTGAACAACCCTACAGTGAGAGAAACGCACACACAGAGAGACAGAATTACAGTCATGTACCGAGCACACACACACATCCACACGCATATGATTACAAATCACCTGTTACTGTTGGCTTCCTACCAACCAGAAGCCATACAGGAAATGAGCACATGGGTCAGATATGAAGCGAACTCATACTTCCCTCTCCCTTTCTTACTCTGTTGCTCTCTCCTCGCTCGCAAACAGCGCTGCGACCGGATGTTGAAATTTGACTTTTGGACAAAAACACGTGAATTTATGATGTTTTTCATAAGCCATCCAAGTTAAATAACTCGTACATTTACATCAGCTTTCATAAGTAACCATACACTTTGAAACACTGACACATCCTTTCACTTTACCATCACAAACTTTAGTTTTCTTTGGGACTTTATGTGGTAGAAAAACGTAAAGGGGTGGTTAATTGTGAAGCGAAAGAGAAATGATGTATTATATGTTATATGTTGTGTTCAGCCCCTTTAATCTGATGCCTCTAAATTAAACCAACTGCATAAAATTGCCTTCAGAAGTCACAGAAATACATTGTATTCATATGGGCATAGAAGCACAGCTAGGCAGGCACTCCACAGATTTGAAGGACGAGAAAAATAAAAGTTTAAAGTTTGCCATAAGCATGAAGGGAGCGCAGCTGACATGGATGAAGGAGCTCTGATCAGATGCAAAGTGGTCTGTGTTGCGGAACTAATAAAACGGCTCGCCTTGAACGCACCATCCCAGGTGTGGGAAATGGCGGTAGCATCATGCTGCGGGATTGCTTTGTTTCAGCAGGGAGAGGGAAGCTGATCGGACGTGAAAACGTGTCAAGTTAAATGCAAAACATTCCTGGAAGAAAACCCAAAATGACCCTAAAGGTACAGCCTGTGCTACAACCGGATGACTTAAATCAAGCAATATTTGTGTGTCAAAAAGACCCGAGTCTGTGACGAGAGACTTGAAAATGATTCTTTACAGATTCTCAAGAAGTTTTAATAGAAAGGTGACGCGAAAAGCTGGTAGAGACATACCCAACAGACTTGCAGCTGAAGGTACTGACACAATGAGGCTTAACACATACAGAATTTTTTATTTCTTTGCACAAAATGTAAAAAAAAAAAAAATGCTCGTTCTTAAATTTTGATTAAAAAAAAAATCCCTATTACAAGATTCTCAATGTGCTACGTGCTCAAATTTAAGCAAGTTCAAAAGGTATGAATAGTTTCTGCAAGGCACTGCAGGCCACCATCTAAAGCGTATGGGACCGTCTGAGAAAATGCGTCTGCCAGGGAAAAGTGAAGCAGAGCGCCAGGATTTACAATGGAAACACTCTGGGCTCAGACATCGAACAGATGAGGCAGATGTTTACATTCTGACTTCATCCTGACTCTAACTTCGTGATTATAATATCATCCAGAAAAGTCTAAATCTTTCTATTCTGGTTGCTCTTTCTTACAACAAGCAGATGCATCAATTAATTAACTTTTTTTTTCTGCAGCTGATTCTGTCATCATGTTCATGTTTGCTCACTTTAGGTATTGATGAAAATTTGTAAAATACTTCAGTCCTTGCAGACACAACAGCTGCTTTGTGACAGCACTTAATATAACCGTATAAACAGTGGTAGTAAAAAAAAAAGTGACTTTTTTTTTTTACAAACTCGACAACTTCCTAATTTCTGTTTCACATTATGAAAAGTAAAACATTTTAATTGCTTAGCATTATTGTTGGCCAGACAAAAACGTACTCAGCTTGATGGAAAAACAAAGACGGGAGACGTTGTGCAATCCAAAAGGGGAAAAAAAAAAGAAAAAAAGATGAGGATGGTTTGTTTTGCTCTTTTATGACCTCATTTAAGAATTTTCAAAAGAAATATTTCACAATCTCAGATTACATCACTACACATTTTGGGGATTTTAATGACTGAATAACCATTAAGTACTAATATAGTGGTGATTTCATAAAAGCGGGGGCTGAGGTCAAAAAGCCAAACTGAGCGGCAGGGATGAACAGTATTTCAGCTCTGTGGTCACTACATGAGTTTAGAAGCACGTCTGACAACCACTGACCCTCGCCACAGGTTGACGCCGCAATCACGAAAAGGTGCGTTGCTTAAATAAACATCTTCAAAAGGAATTAACTAATGACTTTACGTCTGGGGTGTCCAAATCCCTGCCGTAAGGGCCGCTGTCCTTCAGCTTTTAGATCCAACACAGCTGATATAAACAACTGAATGAACCAGGAAGACACCTAAAACATGGACACGAAATATTCCATTAAAAGATAAAAGTGAATTCCTTAAGAGCAGTTCAATCCATGGACGAAAAACAGAAGGGCTTGACAAAACTGAAGCCTTACCCATGGACTGTGTAGGAAGAGCATTAAACCCTTCTAGGGCAAACTGAGCGCAGGCGATCCAGCCAGATTTGCCGTACCGTAATTCTGCAACACTCTGAACAATTCCAAACGTTTCCAGCCGATATCGGGTTGTTACGGTAATGTCACCTCAAGCTGCAGCAGGGAGTGAAATTAATCTGAGGGGCGCTCTTTTAATAGGCAATAAAGTGAGAAAATAACTAGGTAGATATTGAAAGTTCCAGTTGTTACGGATCAATGGGTAAATATATTTACTCACAGGACATTGAACTGTGTACAATTAAAATAAGCAAAAGTATCTGGGCGGAGAGTTGAAATTTAGGCCATGAAGGGTTAATCAGAGAAGTGGCCAAGGGGAACTCTGGAGGAGCTAGAGAAATCTACAACTCATGTAGGAGAATGTGTCAACGGTTCAACTATTATTGCTGCTAGTTTAATCTGCAAATACGGCCTAAAAGAAAGCCGTTGAAAGAAAACAAGTCCAGTTTACAGTTTGTCATGAGCCATGTGGATCACATGAGCCTAAACGTTTTAGCCTACATTCAAAAACACTGTGGTGGAGGGGAAATCTAAAACACACCATCTTCATGGTAGTGGAAGCATCATGCTGCGTGGATGATTTTCTCCATCAGCAACTGGTCAGAGTTGATGGCAAGATGCACAGAGGTAAACAAATCACGGAGGAAAAAGCTTAACAGTCACAGTGTTTCGGTTTAAATAATAAGATTCCAGCAAAATACGGTGATGCTTGTGGATGGAACGTGGAAAAAAAAAAAAAAAATGTGACAAAGTTCAAGGGGTGTTAATACTTTGGCGAAGCAGCGTACGCAAGAATAAGTTGCATATAATTGTCTTTCTATTTCCGTCTCAAACTCTAGTCAAATCGCAGCTCTTTTGGAACACAAATTTGATTTATTTTCTTATGAGATTCCAGAGGCAAACTCTCGCTGCTTCCAAACTTGTGTCAGAGTAACATTTTTGGTCGAATGGATGTGTCTGTTTGCATCGCTCAAAGCAGAAGAGGGAAAAATAGGAAGTGCAGATGAAACTGATTTCAAACAGAACTGACCTCTGCTTTAGTTCATCTGCTTCTCCAACCTTTCCACCGCCCCCCCCCTCCCTACACCCCCGTCATCTCCTCACCTGTCACCTGAATACTCACAACCCAAACATGGCGCCTGTTTTTCACGGGCAGCTGAGGTCAAAACAGCTCTGACACACAAAACTGCTTTTCAAAGAGAGTTGTGGATTTATCAGGAAAACAGGAAAATAAAAAAAAAAAGGAGCGTCTGACTCGATGTGTGCCTTGGGAGACAGCCCGCCCGGCATTCCCGTACCTGTCGGAGGACACTTACCCCACGTCTCAACAGTCCACCTGCTCTGTTGCGTGGCCACTGGGTCCTTGGGGACCGGCCAGGCTTCAGCAGAGGCTACTCCTCCCAAACGCACACGCACGCGGTCGCACACTTCTCTGTCTCTCTCCTTCTCCCTCCTTCACCCTCGCTCTTCCACAATAGCCCATCCAGCCGTCCCCAAGGAAACGCATGAATATGGAGGAGGCTGCCCTAGAAGAGCATGATCCACTCACACACACCGTAACTCTCTCCTTTCACTCAGTTATTTATTTATGGATACCTGGATTGGAGGCTGCAGGCACTCCCATCCTCCACCCTAACACCTCTCCTCCCTGACGCACTCTGAGCGGGGCCGCTTGTGTAAACGCGGGGGCCAAATTAAAGCATATAAAAAAGAAAAAAAAAAAAGCTATAAAAGTGTGGAAAACAGGAAACACAGCGACACGGCGGAGTAAAATTCTGGCTTCGGTTGCTGTGAAGATGTCCAGGGAGCTCGTGTGCTGTGTCAAAACGCAGCGCACACTCTCTCCTTTCCTGTCACCAGGCCGGCGTGTAACTCAAGAACGCAGCAGACTGCTTTGTTTTTCGCAGACAAACACGCGAGTCTGTGTTCCTGTTGACAATGGCCGACCACCCCCTGGAACCAGCTGTTCCGTCCACCGTGCAGAGACACGTGCAATCAAACGGCACAGAACACACACATATGCCGCGGATTAATACTTACAAGTGTGTGCGCATACTTTTTTAACCCCCCCACCCCCCCACACACACACACACACATGCATACACGTATACACACAGCATGCACACAGTTTCCACACAGCTTGCACTTTGCACATAGAGAAGTGAGCGTGTGGGCAGGCCCTGGCAGGGTATTGCTTATCCAGGGTGGTGATTTATCTCCATAGTGAAAGCTTGGGCAGTGCAAGGTTGGGTTCTGCCAACCTCTGTTGTCCTCTGACCAAGCCAGTGCCCACGTGTGGCACTCTGGGGCACGCCTGTCCCTTTCAATAACCTGCGATGAAACCCGAATCCTAGAGTGAGTCCCTGCGTGCATCGGAGAAATGGCAACCTCTACTTCTGAGCAAAGTGACCCTGCTATTTTTTTTTCTTAAAAAGGCCTAATGTGTCGCACAAAAGCTCATTTGGTTTAATTAGTGTACGTTTTAATAGAGCTAGTGTACAAACAAATGTCGACCCTGTAAGCTGGAGCATTACCATGAAAAAACAAGCCAAGCTGGGCTTCAGCCTTGCTAATGATGTTGCATCATTAGTCGAATTTTCCCTCCCTCCTCCAGTAATTTCCTTACGGTTAATTCTACAAAAATCCTCCTGGAGTTTGACTACGTTCAAAGTTTTGACTGTTCAGGGTTTCTGGGCAGCGGCGGCGGATGGCGGGACCAAGCCAAGTGCGTCTGAATGCTTCTGATTTCCTGCTTTGGATCAGAATGTTATAAGCTGTCATCCACTGGAGAGGAAGTCTTTTCATTTCGACACAGATGGACTGGCACCGCAGGAGCTGATGTCTGAGCCATATGCACACAGTCTTATAGATTCACACCCACACAGATGCGTCGGAAAGTAGAGGAGCACTCGAGCAGCAGGTCGTGAAGTTAAAGCTCCGACAACAGGTCATCGAGGAAAACGTTTAAGCTACCGAGGTACCTCTTTACGTACATATTTTTGTTGCTTTTAAGCGTGCCAGACGTGTTTGACATGTATGATCTTTTAGTCTTCTTGGAAATATTTCTCTTTTGTGCAAGTCAAATGCTCAACAACTCTACGGAAATTCAAGTTTTCGTGTCCTGCGAAGATAAAATTCCTATGGAAAAAAAAAAAAATCCTGTTGGAAAAAAAACTGTCTCTTTATTCAAGGGATGCAACCATAAATTGTCTGATGATCAAAATCGGCTTCTGGATGCTCAGAAACTCAGAAATTCAGTCTTTTCTGATCAGTGAATGCAACAAACTCAGTGCCACTAGACAGCACAACGCTTTTGAGTGTGGTTGCTGGTACTGAGCGAAGAAAACTCACAGATAGCTCTTTTCGGTTTCCATTTGAGGAGTTAAAACATTATGTTGAACACAAGCACGAAACCTGTAATCTAAAATGAAGTTGTACATTACGGAAAGATACGTTAGCTGTTCACTCAGGCTGCTACAACAGACCTAGACTTTGACCGGTGTTTGTCATTTTGCTACTGGTATAAAGCTCACTGGTTTGGTACATAACAACACATAGCCTTTTAGTTTTTCTTGTCTCACACAGAACTTCTTTAGCAACAAAAGGAAGCCAAGTGAGTCAGCTATTTGGTAAGATTTTGCCTAAAAATAGCAACTTGACCTGGAGGTGACTCCAACATACCTGGAAGGGTAACCATGTTGAAGCAGGAGTATTTCTATCATTAACCATCTTTTTGGAAACCATAAAGCTAGGCTAACGGTCTGCATTAAATATGAATAAACAAACGGAGAGTAGTGTTTGCATTTAGTGAAGCTAGCCATACTGTTTGTAGTTACAGTTAACACAGTGTGCTGATAAACTGCTTAAAAGGCCTACATTCAATATTTTTGACGTATCTTTAGATATAGTGAAATTTTGACTTGTGAAGTCAGAATTTCAGATATGATGTTTTGTATTTTGTAACAAATATCAAATAACACAATAAACTATTGTCAACGGTTTATATATATATATATATATTTATTTATTTATTAATATATAAATTTCTAATTTCAATGAACTTTTACCAAATTAAACTAGAAAATGTGCACGTCTTAAAGAGAAATCTCAACCATTTAAAATCTGCCGCAAGTGTTTTATCAGTGCAATCTCAACTTGGTTGTAATGTTGTAAACCGAGGCTAATTACTGAAGACTAATGTCGACTAATTTGTGTGAGTCTACCACCATTTACAAAACACACACCCCAGCGGAAGAGAGCTGAGGAGTCAGACCTCTGAAACAGAAATGCAGCTCTAGACACAAAATGATAAAAGCAGCTTTAGGATTTTATTGTACAAAGTTATGTAATTATCTAGTTCAATTGTACAAAATCTGTTACCACACACTGCATGTCAAGTCAAAATTTCCGAAGCAAAAGCGGGGCCATTGTGAAAAGGTTTGCAAAAAACTAAGTACACCCTAAAACTTGAGCCAAAGAAAGCACATGAAACCCTAGAATTTACACAGGGTGTACTCTCTTTTGAATTTTGAAGCCCAGTGAAATGAATCTCTTACTTCTCTGATCCATTTCTCTCACACTTGATGCCACGCACTCTAGGAATGTGGCATGAAGAAACACCGGGTTCAAAAAAACAGAAACCATGATGCAATAGACTCTCTGTGCGACAATGTTGTTGTTGTTATTGAAGTTGTGAAAAGCTATTGTTAGAATGGACGACCAGCGAGGGACGGTCAAAGTTCACCTTAAAGGCTGGAGTTAAAAATGTAATTTGAAAGAAAAGGGGAGTAGAAGTCACAAAGGAAAACAAAACGGTTCATTGCTCGTGTTCATTTTATGTCAAACACCAGAAGGCACTATTTATTTGATTAAAAAAAAGGTCAAAAGAAAATTACATTTGACACCAACGCAATTTTAGGATACTTGACGGAAAGCCTCTAACAAATCTGTAAGCCCTCCTCTATACGATGTTAAAATGGTTTCATTAGAAACATTTTTAATAACTTTTGGTTGCTAAGAAACTGTGAGGGATGTGATGCACCTCTTTTGCAAAGACAGTTGGAAAAAGGGTCACAACAGCAGGCAAGTCTGGGCAAGTTCGTTCTGAGGTCACCACTATCTTGGCTCAACTTCCTTTGTGGCTGTTTGCTCTTTTGCCCGCTCTCTTCCTTCCAAAAACAACAAAAAAATAACCTGCTAAACTGACTTCACCTTTTGTTTTTGCAGAGCTCTGCACGGCACGTATCAAACGAGACAGCGATACTCACTCTTGCACAGCCCGGGCTATAGACAGCGCCGTGGAGCCGGTCTCGTTAACGCTGTCCAGGGTCACGTTCGGCAGGTCATCGTCATCGCTGTCACTTTTGATCTGCCTCGGTGACAGGCCGTTGGGGTCTGTGTGTACTGCAGGGACACACACACACACGCACACACACACACACACACACACACAGGAGTCAGACACATGACACCCGAGCTGTAAACTTATAAGCCGGATCACATCGTCTGTGCTGAAAAGCATTATTAAGTGTAATGAAATAATTCAATTTCTTTCAGTTTAAACACATCCAGTCATTTTTATCACTGTCAAATAGAATATGTACGCCTTTTGCAGAGCGCTCAGTCCTGGTATATTTCCAGTGCCCAACTTGTGGACAGAGCAGCCAACCATGACACTAAACCCAGCGGCTGCACACTCACAGAATAAAGAGAGGGCATGAAAAAATACACACACATATAATCTATACTAGCCTAAACTCTGGGAGATAAGAAAAGGGGTGGAGCACTATTTGGCTGTTAGTGCAGTTGTGGAAACATTAAATGAATCTATCATTGTGCCAGTGTAAAAAATATTTTATAAGTCTAACAAGAAAATGCATGCATGACCATCATTCTATTGAGCGCCTGTCCTTGCAAAAATGTTCATTCCCACTGAAAATCACGAGATTGTCACATTATACTTCCTAAAATTTCAATGTAACAATGTATTTAGTCAAAGCCTCAGGCTTATTAGAGAACATTAGAAAACAGCCAGCATCATGAAGACCAAGAAAAGCAGCAAACAGGTGTGTTTGCTGTTCGCCCACTTCCACAGGTGGAAGAGGTCCAATTTGCAACCTTGTAGGGTGTAAAAAATAAGATGTGGAAGATGCTTTGATCACATCTGACAAAAAAAAATAAATTACTTTATACCTAAGACAACAGGCATAGGTAAAAACATCATTATGCTTCCAGCAGTGAAACATAATGATGGTAGCAATAGATTTATGCAGGGACAGAGAAACTGGTTGGAGATGATGGAGATAAACCAGTCAGAATCTCTAATGACCTAAAACATACAGCTGGAAGTGAAATTCAATGATTTATAATAAAGTATAGTCGTATGTTAGAACAGACCCATAACAGAGATGCTTTAGAAAGACTTGGAAAAACTAACTATGCTCACAGACACTCTCCATCAAATTACATACAGTTTGAGAAAAATGGCAAGAGTTTTAGTCTACATGGCAACAAACACGACACATTTGTCTGTTTGTTGCACAGACAAATTAAGAAAAACTTGCATCTGTAATGTCAACAAATGGTGGCCTTCAAAATTTCAGAATTTTGCACTAATGTTGGTTTGTCACACAAACGTCAAATAAAATCTGACAAAATGTGAAAAGATTCAAGCAGTATTAATGCTTCTTCAAGTCACTGTGCTACTGTACACATCTATTTAATTTACTGGATTCAAGAAAAAAAAAGTCTCAAGTCACTGAAGCATGACTCTTTGAATCGGTAAGATCTGAAACGTAAAACGATCAAACGTCTGCAAAATCTGAAATCAAACTTGTGGAGCTATATGAAAAAGTTACATCCTCGTGCCAAGTTGTCCTTGAGCAGAAATTCAGATTCTTTGCCAAAGCTCACAGAGATACTGTCCCTTCTGTCTCCATGGACACAAGCAGGGAACATCCTGGAGTACTCCAGAAATCATTGTCAAGAAAAAAAAAAAAAAAATACATAAATACAGACGTGCTGGGGAGTACTTGTCAAAGGAAAGGTGCTAAAATCTGCAGGATTGGAGCAATTTCACAATTAAGCTGGAAAAAAAATGAAGAAAAAATCAATCCTGAAATAACATGGCAAAGATTTTCTGTCTGGAGATAAAACACCCAGCAGACAGAGCATATATGGTGATACATATACAGTGCTGCTCACTAATGTCTAGCTGCTGTGAAGCTTTGAGCTTTTATAAGCTATCAGGACTTCACCTCCTCTGCCCTCTCAGCTGAGACTGTGGCCATAATGGTTCATAATAATGGTCTTGAGTTAGGAGCAGACATGGTGTTATTACTGAAGGGGCTGGGGGGGGAGTGGGTGGTGGTAAAAGGGGGGGCGCGCACAAAAAATAATGCTCAACTCTGCTGGACTTTTGCTTTTAAAGGTTTTGTGCTCTTGTCACGGATGAAGACATGCAGAGTGGTCAGCAGCCCCGTCAAAAACCTGTAATTAGTTCGAAATGCATCACTTGGAAGGGGGGAGAGCGAAGGGGGGGGGGGGAGGGCTTGGTGTGTGTGTGGGGGGGTCATTCTGAACGACGGACACAAAGGAGGAGTGGTGGAGAGGTGGGCAGAGCACCGGATTTCTTTCTTTCGCTCCTGTTGTTTCCAGTCAAGCCCTGTTTCCATGGAAACCTCCTGCCGGAGACAGGGAGACAGCAGTGAAAGAAAAGGGTAGCCACCCTCACTGAAAGCGGGTGGCCAACCTGCGTTGTGCGCGTTTGCACAGGAGAGTATGAGTGAGTGTGAGAGTGTGTGTGTGTGTGTGTCTCTATACGTCTGTGTTGAGAACTTAAAGAGAACAATGCTGACTTTAAAGTTAAGCGGGATCTGTTTATTCACACAATGTTTAACAAAAAAGAAAAAAAAAAACTTACAATCTAAAATATTACTTAGGAGTGACGAGGCCAAGCTGACAGCAAATCAAAAAGCCACTAAAATCGAATCGGTATATAAAATATACATGAAGAACTTTAAATAATAAAACACAATCAATAAAACCAAAGAGAAAAACACTTGTGATTTAAGATCAGTTATTGAATAACTCATCAGCTAAAACATTTATATTCCAAGTAATATTGATGCTCACAGTTCTTCGAGTGCTCTCACTGACACTAGTTGATTCGAATGCTGCTGATATCGGACTGCATTTCACAAGTTTGAGCCAGAAAGTTGGAATAGTTTTTTCCACAAATCAATACAAGAATGTTAGTATGATTAACAACAACTGTTTATGTGAATGAATTTGATGATTCCCTGCAGTTGTAGCACATCATAAGATGTTATTTGTGATGGGTCAGATGAACCAGTGTGCCAATACGAAGGAGACTCAATACTCAAACACATTGATGAGTCCATTTTTTAATACATTTGTTACGTATCTTGACACATAATAAGCTATATCAAAAGCATAGCAATGTGACGAAGCATTTATGTCAATTGCAGCAGCATAGTCAACGGAAGATGAGGAAGTTGCTGATAATAATGTTTTCTTAGTTTGAAAGAAGACCAGATTCAGTCAGTTAGATGACAGGAGTTTGTACCAACTGTTTGATTTCTAACTCATTCTGCAAAGGACAGCAACAGAAGAAATCTTCAGAGACCTAATCATCTATGTAGATTGTGTTTTTTTTTTGTATTCAAATTTAATTTGGAGTTTCACAAAGTTTTACTGAATATTACAGTAATGTTTAAGGTGGGACATGGTGCCTGGTAAAGAGGCGATTTGACAGAATGCATCAGGAGGTAGTTTCGCATGAAAAGTAAAAGTAGAAGTCAGTAATATGGAGTTCAAATCCCTTATATACATACAGACAAAGACGTGGCCCCAAGACCCAACCTTATTAAAAGATGTACCTGGTTTACACAGACATATATTTGTTAGAAAGATACCAAGATTGCTTGTGTTTGCAATTTTTTCAGCAAACTGGCATTAGGCTTAACATCTCTAATGCATTCAAAATTATTACCCATCCAAATATCGTCCATCTCCATACGCTTGTCCTTGCAGCGTTGCATGGGAGCTGGAGCCTATTTCCAGCAGTCATCAGGCTGGAGGCAGGGTACACCCAACATAGGTCAGCAGTTCATCACAGTTTTATCCAACGTGCTGTTGGATTTTTCACTTTTTCAACATTAAGTCTTATTATGTAAAAATAGCCAAATGGTTTAATTGTCTTGCTGGCCCACTACATCAACCACACCCGAGACGCAGCACTGATTCCCTCCACCCCCACTATTTCCTTGTTTGGTCCTATTAGAAGCGGTGCTGAGCTGTGTATGTGTGCATACATGTGTTTGTTTAAGTGCCACACATCTTCAATATCCATCAACATCCACACCCTTTTGTGCAAGTTTTGTTTTTCCTATCCTTTCGCCCGTCTATTTTTTTTTTCCCTCTGCTCTCCATGGGAGCAGATAGACAGCATTTAAAACGCCCATCTCTGAGGACCACCCCACCCAAGCAGCCAAGTGTCTGTCTGAGCACATGCTCTAATTACACATCTTTGTTGTTTTGCCTGTATGTACAGAACATACTGTACATGGGCGTTAGTGGAAGTCTAAATGCGTCTATCCATTTTCTGCAGGGAGTGACTAGGAGTGACCTCTTTTGCAACCAGAAGCTGCCCTGTGTACAGCGCGGGCTTGGACAGAAACACCTCCTGTAGGCTTTCTTCCAGCGGCTGGCAGTAAAACCACACCCAAAGAGAGAAAAACCAACAACACAGTCGAGGCTGTGCCACAGAAGTCTAATACTCGCACTATCCGAGATATCTGTTTTTCAGAGGAGGAGAAGAAACCGGCGCAGCGGGTTGTTTAAGATAGAAAAAAAAAACACATTCAAACCGTAAACCTTATCTTCGCTCAGAGGGTGCAACATTTTTCCATCCGAGGGCCATTTCTGAATGCGTAGCGGTGTTCACGGCACTGAATCTGCAAGTAAATTGACTGCAGACAATCAGAGAAGTGAAACCTCTGCACACCTCAGATTAGGATATCCAGATTAGCAATCCGCTATATGCTGTGACATTTTCTTGTTAGCTGTCTGACCCACAATCAGTCTAAATAATGTATGTGCAAAATCAGTCTAAGTAATATATGTGCAAAATGTATTGTCTATCAGAATAATGGTTCACAACACAGATGCACCTCACAAGCTCACAGAAAATATTTTTTTCACAAACTTAACTCATCTTTTCTCCATCTTTATCTGCAAGTCTTTTTCCTTCCACTAAGCTTTCCCTTAATATGCTTGGCTGTGGCGCTCTGTCTTTAGTGCAGTCAATGTCTTTAGCAACGATCCTTTGTGACTTTCTTTTGCTGCCGAGGGAGTCACTGAGTGTCTGCAGAACAGCTGTCAATTTAGCAGTCTTATCCATGATCATGTATTTATATGGAAAATCTGTTTTAGATAATATTTCTGTAAGTTGGCTTTTCAGAAGCTGAAAGCCATAAGCATGAAAATGAACAAAAGTAAAAGCTTAGAATATATAATTTTGTGTGTAATGAATCTCTTTATATGGATGAGTTTCCATTTGTGAATTGAATTACAGACATACACTAAATGTTGGATGATAACTTAATTTAATAATTTACTGAGATGCACCTGTCAGGACTGTTAGTGTTTATGTTCTGGGACGTCTATGCACTAAGAACACTTTCAATTATTTGGTGCAAGAAAATAATTCATTTTGGAAAAATATCCGAGGTTGCCAGCTGTATTAATCTGTACCCCTGACATAGATGTGTAGAGATCTCAAATTAATCTTTTATATCAGTAACATAATCTCACACTTAAAGATTAAAAATAAAAAAAGCTTGCCACGATAAACACTGAACAGCATAGGACGGGATGTATAATATCTTCAAAACACGCTCTTAAGAGTGGCTTCCCTAGCTGGAATTTCCATGGCAACCTGTTGCTGAGGAGCAATGTAAAAAAAAACAAACAAAAAAAAAAGACACCCTTTTCTGACCTACCATAGCAAACGAAAACGTGGAGTTTGCTAAACTCTGCTGGAACTTTAATTGGGCCAGTAAGATGGGACTAAAAATAATAAATTTGTTCAACATTAAACGTTCCAGGAAGGTCTGCTATAAAAAAAAGGATGAACATGTGAGAAAAAAAACATCTCTTGTCCCTTTCAAGTATGGCAAAGGATCAGTGATCCTGTGGGCCTGTTTGTATTCCAAAGATCCTTGGAACTTTTTTAGAGCGCAATTTACCGATCTGAAATTGAAATCTGGTGGCTGGGAATGTGAATATGGGTCATTACTGGATACATCAACAGCATAATAATCCAAAAGATATGACCAAATCAATAATAGTCCAAAAGATATGACCAAATCAACAGAGAGGCGGTTCAACAGACTTAATGCATATCTACAGGTTAAAATAGGATTAAAAAAAAAATACAGTGTGGGATCGCGCTACTGCAAGAACGCATTCATTTATTTTGAAGCTCTTCAAACATTTTGCCACAAGCACTTTTATATACGGTCAACACCGTATATAATTGCCTCTTCTGAAAATGTAGCAAATGGTGTAGTCGCTTTGAAAGCTGCTGGTTGAAGCTTTTGTGAAAAAGTTAGGACGTTCTTATGCAAAAGTCTTAAGTGAGTCACCATTTCTTTTTTTATTCGCGTCCATGAGGCGAGACTTTATTGCAACAAATCAAAATTCTTTGCAACAACATTGCTTTAAATTTTGCGACTGAGGGGAAAAAAAGCAGCCAAGGTTGAACCGCGTAACTTTGAAAGCACTTTAAAAAAGCCTGAAGAAACTGGTCGAGACTCAACCTATATTGACTCAGTACTAAAAGTTTACAAGGATGTTTGCTTCTTGGAAGCAAAGTGGAAAGAAATTAGGGATGCTTTAAAATTTCTACACTGCACTGCATTAAAGTTTTACCAAGTCGACAAATATTTAATAGTCAGGTAGCAGCACAAAATCTGAAACTCTCTTTCGTTTTTTTTTTTCTTTTTCTGGGGTCTCTGATTACATAACTGCAGGAAAACCACAGTGAATTATTTTTTTTTCCTACACTCCAAAAAGAACAAAGTCTTCCTCATGAATATGTAGTAAATCCTAAGAGCATGGTCTCACCTTTGCCCTTGCTTTTGGCCTCTTCCAGCAGAGGTAGCATGATAGCGTTGTTGAGGCTGGAGGGCGATCGCACTGCAGTGGTGTACATGAGGGGCAGTGACTGCACCACAACTGGGATGCGGTGAACATGGCCGGCCAGCTTCCCGGCTCCCTGCAGGCTCAGGGGGCTGGACGGAGGCGGCGGCACAGACTGCAGGATGTGCAAATAGGGCTGACCTCTCACCCCGCTTCCGGGGGCTACCAGGGGTCCCGGCGTGAGCACCGAGGAAGCCGAGGTGATAACCGACGGAGAAGACGAGGAGGACGAGGAGGACGACAGCGAAGATGGGGAGAAGGCGGATCTGTGGGGGGGCGATGACGAGGAGGTTATGCTAGCTGCGGTGGTGGACAAGGAGGAGGGGCGGGGCTTGTTGATCGACAGGTCCACAGGTTCTGTCTGCGTGTGGAAGTGGAGGTCATGGGCGAGCAGATCCTCGGGGGGTTCCGACTTTACTCTGCTGAGGAAGAAGGGGACGCCATCCATCGCAGAGTAAGGGCGAACTTTAGGTGACTGTGGGAGTAAAAACAAAAAGGACGTTAAGAGTTTTGTTATTTCAGAGCCGTAAAAATGCATTAACCTGTGACACACGGGGAGGGAAAAAACAAACAAGCGAAACCGGCGGCATAGAAAGCCAGCTGAAATCTAATCTCTCACCCATCGGCGAGGCCAAAAAAGGTGCACATTAACGAATTAGGTTCAAAGATAATTGTTTCTGCCGATATTCCCTCTCCAGAAATAATCACTCAGCACGATAGCGATGTCAGAAGAGGGATATGCGGTGACATTTATATAGAAAGGAGCAGCATTAACTCAAGCAAGATAAAATGCAAGAGGAAAGATAGTGTCGCTCACGCTCGCCTCCTCTAGTCTTTCTTTTCTCTTGGCGTGGGCCGAGCTCTCTCCCTCTTCCTCCTGTTTTCCATGACTCCCACTCAAATGCAGCTCTCTTGGCTACCCACGTATCTCTCCTAAATCTCCCCTTTTCGACTGTGGAAAAACATCATATGGGCTCAATTTCCTGACCGTCTCCCTGCGTCTCTCAGGCGAAGGGCCTCCAAAGGCCGACGCTGGTGGCTCGAAGGAGCCCTCGGCACATCTTTGACTTAACGCCGAGCAGATTGGGACGCGGCCGTTTCGGGGAACGGTTTTAACCCGAGCGCAATGCCCACTGTGTTTTTATTTGTTCCTATAAAATTCCAGACGTCTTAGCCCCTCCTTTTGCATCACAGTTTTGGTGAGGAAACGCATTCATTTCCTCTAAGTCTGATGCGACTAAAAGCCTTGAGTCACTTTGTTCGATATAGAAGCTGTGTAACGTCTCAAACTAAAAACCTTTTCAAAATTTTATAAAAGCAGCATAATCTGGAGTATTTTGAGCATGTTCTTTTTTTGTGAACTCACGCTTCTTTCTTTGTAGATAATGCTATGACTTATTCTTGTGGTGAATTACACATCCTTTTGATGGCGTTGGTGGATGCGTCTGCAATTTTTACGTATTACTCACTTGCACAACTATTGACATTTTTCTAAATTTTACCATCTTAAAATCACAAACTTTAATATATTTTATTAGGATTCTACATGATACTAGAAGAAAAAGAAGGCATCTTTGAGATTTGTTTGTTTCTTTTTACAAATAAAATCTAATAAAGATGGATTATAGCAGAAGTGTTTTGGGGAAAGTCTACACTGCCATTGTACATCATTAGATTAAAACTTTTGCCAATTATTGTTAGTTTAATAAATGAAGCTCAGTGGTCTGCAACAGTTTTCATGTCAAGTCAACAAGGCAGTTCAAAGTGCTTTATATCATAAAACATCATACAGTCGTCAACTATGAAACAAGCAATAAACATTAGATTTTGTCAAATGCCATCAGATGTGGCATTCGACGTTCTTAATATGAGTTAGGTCTTTGATCGGGGCATTGCAACGCATGCTTTGATTTTTAAACACTTTAGTTCTGGGTGTATATATAAGGTCATTTTCCTGCTGGAACGTCTCTCATCAACGCTATCTATCTTGGTTCAGCCTTTCATTTTAAGTGGGCAGCTATATTTGGGTAGATTTGCAGACTGACATACTTAATGTTTCAGATTATTTATTAAAGAGTGCATTGTGACATCTGAGGGAAATTTACCCAGTTGTCAACAAATGCTGAAAACTGTGTATCCTTTGCTTCCTTTTCTATGGAGTACACTACTTACTACGAGTTATGTAGCAGTTTTGTTGGCCTAATGACATAAAATCACAATAAAATACATTGAAGTGTGTGACTGTAATGTCACAAAATGTGAAAAAGTTCAAGAGGTGTGAATACGTTTGCAAGGATCTGCACTAGTAGTGCAGATTTGTATATTTCACTAGTCACTTTTCAGCCGGTAGGAATTGCTGGAGCTTCTTGCTGCATAACTTGTCCCAAGTTGTAAAACAAATGGTGCCCTCTGAAATCTGCCCTCCGATAGCCTCAGGACCTTTGTGGGGTTCAGCTCAGGGCCACTGCTGTCAGGTCGAGATTCCGAGTACATGACGGTCTGGTTCATATTTACCACCCACAACGCACTTTCCAAATGGAACCATATTTACTTGACTTTATGTTAAGTCTATTCTGCAAGAATTACAACATAAGTGAAGTTAAACTTAAAATCAGACAGTAGATTTCTTCTTCTCCTATGCAGAACTTCTTCTCTCCTAGCGGTGCGGTTCAGTCAGAGGCTCCTCCGAAGGAGTTGACCATTTATAGCCAATAGTTATTAAGTTATAATGGGTGGAGCAGACTCTTCCTTTGAGAGGTCGCTCTCAGAAAAAACAGAACATCAATGAAGGTTTGAGAGAACAAACACCCTTTTTAATAAGGCACTCCTAACAATTAGATCAACTTCAGACACAAGCCTAAATTTCAATAGGAGGAATTTGTAAGTACTTAGTAACAGTACAGCTGCTAAAATGAAGCTTTAGAAATCATCTAAAACTTCAAGCAGTTCTTAAACAAGCAATTTGTGTAACTGAGGCCACTAAAATAAATAAAAACAAATGGAAACAGGGTTTTGAGCTATTGGTTCAGTCTCACAGGAATATAATGAGAGACAGTTGGCAGCCTTACAGATCCAGTATTACGACCCAACTTGCTGTAGGTCACCTACAATTCAGCTGTAAATAAACTCTACAAATGAACTTTCTTCATACTTACTTTAGAAAAACTGTAATTAATATACTCTCTGCGAGTGAATACTGTATCACATGCAGAAAGACTGACTATCGGGCTGTTTTGAAATATCTACTAATTTATAGGAAGTTATTGCAACATTATATCAACATTTTCACTGTACTGAGGAAAAATTACAGTCCTCACTAGAATTGCCCAGAGTCATTAATCTCACATGCAAAAACTTTGAAAAATCCAGCCTGTAATTTGAGGGCAGTTATCTAATGGGGAGAAAAATGCAACTTTAAGAAATAATTGTTTATGCAAATACCGGCACCAAAAAAATATTCAAAGATAAATAAACTAAAGGATTTTATTCAATTTGTACCATTTTCAATTTCCTTTGTTAATCAGTAATCACTGACTCCCTGCTTCCCCAAGCTACAAGTAAAACATGGGCTCCATATCTTTCAACCACTTTTCAAAATGGGAAAGTTCAGAGAACATGCTCTTCACATAAAGCAGATGAACTTCATAAGTCAGGATATGACTATTTGCAAATCAATAAACCAGTTTGTATCAATTGTCAGAGCAGTAATAACACAATTTAAAACAACTAAAACTATGGCAAACAGATCTGGATGAGCACCCAGGTTGGCCTGGCCATCCATATACAGTGATGACGATAGTAAGGTGGCAAAAAAAAATCAGCAAAAGTCATTACTATAGAACTGCTGCAACGGCGCCATCTTGGTAGCACCAAGTTTCCGCAATGACAATTTATCTCAATGCTTTTGTTTCAAATTGGTTAATGACTTGAATCAGACAATTTTCACCTTGACTGGCTTTAACCGTTGAACAGCTGGTCAGCAAAAATTTTAAACAGGATTATCTTTTCCCAGTTAATTAACACATTATTTGCCTGCTAACAGTCAGAGGTGACAATGCTTCAATAAGGCTGTGAGAGAGAGCAAGACTTTTAGCAGTTAACGGGAAGGTTGAACGTAATACAGCAAAGTTGATTAGCTTTATCCTGTCTACCTGTCAGGAAACATGTTAGATTTGGAAATGCTGACTACTTTTTGAATTAGGGTATGGGTCTGCATAACCCTGGGAGTATAAATAATGGTTGATGTTTTAGTAATCCTAACTATACTAACAGTTCTTATAAGAGTCTAATAAAGCCTATTACAAAGGCTGGTCTCTCACACACAGTGTGACATTGTCTCTGCTTGTAAAATAATAATTAACAGCAGGAAAATTAGAAAAAATAACCCCTTGAATGTTACTCCCACATATTCCTAGATCATTACAAAAACTAGAACTGGGTAAAATAGGTCTAAGTCAAAGCTTTACAAAAACCACAAATCATAAATTCTCCACAGCTTTGTGATCAGTGAGTCTCCACTTTTGTTCACTTCCTTCCTAGCAGGAACTACAATTGTCAACTGATTTCAGTTTGCCATCAATAACATTATGGTATTAATGTTGTGTTTTTTGGAGGCTATTTTATTTGTTTTACAAATACAAGTACAAATTGACAGGACCAACTCCAACAAATTCCCCAGGTAATCTTTGCTGGCGGTGAATCTTCTTAGCCTACTGTATGCCATGTAGTCTTATCTGTTTTGGGGATAAAGCTGCTTCAAAAAGATAAAACAGTGAAAGACAGAAGGCTGAATTTGTTAATCATGAACTAAAATGAGAAGGAAAAAAAAACATTGCTGGTTTAGGACCATAAATGGACATACTAGGCAAGGCTGAGTTTAGGCTGAGTTTGCCTTATATAAAGTGAAGCAGTGAAAGAGAGGGGAAAAAAATCAATGCAAGCGTAACTCTGTTTAAGTGAAATCAAGCAAATAACATGCAAGTTAAAATTCAACTGGGTTCTCTGAAAAAGTGTCCGTCCTGCTTCCCAATGGGGCTCTACCGTGACTAACAAAGTCTGGCTGTTTATTTCTTTCGTTTACTACTTATTCTCGAGGTTTAGAGTCGTTTCTGCTGTTATGAAAGACTGAACAACGGCGAGTACTGAGAGCATTTTCCATGTCACTTACATAGTGTATGTAAACAATAGCAATGCTGTGTTACACAAACCAGAAACTGGGTTTTTTGGGGCTTGGTTCACAAACAACTCTCAACCGACAGAAATGGAAAAACTGAAGCCACCTCCAGTCTCGATTTGACAGATGCAAAATACACACAAGTGCAAAGCTCGGCCCTGCGCACACGCTGACACACACATGAAGATACGTCAAACCTGCCCGTCTGCCTCTGTCCTCACGCATTGTCTTTATTAGGGGATACCGGTTAGCCGGGCAGATTTTCCAGCCCCTTGCAGGCGAATCGTCTAACGAGGCAGACCATTTCCAGCAAAGGCTTGGCCCCGTGCCACTCAAATGAAGACCACATTTCTGCAGCAGTCTGAACTGT
The DNA here is from genome assembly GCF_000485575.1 of Poecilia formosa. Classification (NCBI taxonomy): domain Eukaryota; kingdom Metazoa; phylum Chordata; class Actinopteri; order Cyprinodontiformes; family Poeciliidae; genus Poecilia; species Poecilia formosa. The sequence goes on along the minus strand of NW_006799958.1, from coordinate 648,566 downwards.
CTGTGTCTGCCATCTAAAGGGGAAGCTCAGTCTGTTAGGGCGAGATTGGATCTCGAAGCACTTCAAAGCTGTGTGGGCTGCGGCGCTCACATCCTGTCTGTGACTGACATCACTACAAGGAGAATTACTTCAAACCCCAGGTATTAGGTACCAACGCAGGAGCACAGCTCTCGAAGCCTTGAGCCACAGCTGAGAGCAGGACACCCAGAAAAGCAACCACCTGCTGCAGCCTTTTCTCAACTTCTCAGATGTGGGGAGGCAGATGAATTTCTTATCAACAATAGGGACCCCTGCAGCCAAACAATTTCCCTCCAAATCTGCGATAACCCGAGGGTTTATCAGAAGACGGCATTCGTCTGGCGCTACACTGTTCTTCCATAGAAATCTGTTGGTTATAAATCAAGAGTAAAAATATCATTTATATACCCTGTGATGGACTGGCAACCTGTCTGAGGTGTGCCTCGCCTGTCACCCAAAGACTCCTGGAGACAGGACAGGCACCAGCCTCTATCTCCAGATTGATATTTTATGAAGGTAAATCGATCAAGTCTGAACACTAATTTATCACGATTACAAATATTAAGTGGTGTGCGCCCACTGAACACAGCTATGGCAGCAACACAGAGCCACACAGGCTTGGTTTCCAAGCAACAGCTTCACAATAACAAGACCACTTCATTTCTAGGTATGTCAGAGCAGAGAGCATGGATACTGTAGAGTATGTGAGCCATAAAAGCAGAACTAACGGCAGTACATGCTGAGAAATAACACAATATGTACCTTGGCAGCTGAAAACCTGTGATAGAATTTCTGCATAATATACCCATCAGCAGATTTTCTTTGTTCTCCATCCCAGTGGTTCCCTAAGTTAGGGTTGCCCCCTCCCCATAGGGATCCTCAGACACTTTAATATTGTTGCTAAGAGCATATTTTGTCATAATTATTACAAGAGATAAAAAGAGAAACCCTAAGTGGCTAAAACTAGATTGATGGTTGTGGTTGAGGAGTCTGTTAGTCTTGTTATTGTTTCCTCACTTAATTAGCTTAAGTGAGCTAATTAAGTTAGCTATCACTAGTTCAACTATCACTTGGATCAGTGATAGTTGATCTGTCATTGCTATTTTATGAGCCAAAAGCGGAAAAAATGTTGGCAAAGTAAGTATTTTGAATGATTTAGACGGCCATTTCAATATGAGCTTCCTATTAGGAAGGTACCAAATTGGTTTTGTTGAGAGAGTGGGGAAATCTATGAAAGTCTTAGCATCACTAGCAGCTAACATTAATGTTAGGACCAACATGGCAGGAACGCTTAAAGTGGAAGCTCAGAATATTTTTGGTTGAAACATTTTAAGGAGTTACCATTTCACCAGTAGGTAACTTATTAGATGTCTTAAACCAGTGAAAGTCCAGACTTTCAAGAAGATTATTACTTGCACAGGAACTAAAGATAGGAAGTGGTGCGACACCAATGATCTTCCTGTCGGAAACAGACACTGAAAAGAGAACTTAGAAAGTTTTTTTTTTTAATTACTTAAAATACTATGTCGTTTAAGTCTTTTACATCTATACCCCTAAATCAGACATCTACTTTAACCGGATATGCTTTACATTTTCTTTCTCCAGTGAATGTTCATTAGAAGATTACTAGTGGTGTCATTCCGCCTACCTTAATTTCCTGTTTAAATAATTGTAATGCTTTTTTATTAATAATCACCCGATCTAAACCTGATCTCAATTAAAAGGTTCAGGGAGTCTGTTTTGGTCTCAGACCAGCTATTAGGGTCAGCTTCCAGATCCAAGCAGTCTGGATCTAAAAATAATAAAGATACGAAAAGAGAGCTGTCGACAATGGGTAGGTTGTAGCTTACATAACATAAATTCATTTTAAAAATCCTCAATTATCTTTCATATATATCCATGGTAGGGCAGAAGGAAACAAAGTTTTCTAGAAAACATCATTGTTGTCCATTTGCAGTTGTTGGAAAATCAGACAAGGACTCCCAGGCAATGCTGGAAGAATTTTCTGGACAGATGAGTACCTAATAAAACTTTTATTGTTTAAGACATGTTAGTTTTGCAAAGAGGACATGGTTGGTATTGTGGTTGGCGTTTGATTTGCTGCATTTTCTCCAGGAGGTTTTGGTAGAACAAAACTGTGCCAGTATCTGAATCTAGTTAAGAAGTTTGTAAAACAGCAAGACAATATCTGTTTCCATTGCAAATGTGTGCAAAACTTTGTTGATTTTCCGCTAAAGTCGTTGCTGTGTGCCCATTAAAATCACATTGTTCACACAATATGTCAGTAAAAAGCATGCCGCTCTATCATTTTCCTACCACTTCCTGTTGCCTTCTTTGTTTTTTCCGCTAGTAGTAATATCCGGTTGTTAATCACATGACTCATTTGATACAAAAAAAGTGTTGAAATTGCAGTTTTGTGAAATACCCTAATTTTGATACAATTTGAAAAACACCTCATCCTAATGCAAAAACTTACTGAAAATTGTTGGGTATTTTCAAAAATTGCCTTATTTATTTCCATTAATCATTTATTTTTGTAATTCCAACTTGCACAATTTTACGGTCAAAGGAAATGCAGCCGTTGACCCAAACACACAAAAGTCACCAACCCAAGAGGCAAGAAATACCATTAATGTTTTGAAATTACCGGTTAGCTTACCCGAACTTAGTCCCACAGAAATGCTGGGGAGTAAGCTGATGTGAGCAATTCGTGTTATGACTGGAAGGGGGTCTGCATGGATGAATGAGCTCAAATTCTTTCAAGCTGATACCCAGGACTGATCAACAGTTACAGGAAACATTTAGGTGGAGTAAATTGTGCATAAGGGAGTCATACTACATGCCAAATGGAAAAAGCCTCTTTTTCAGGCCGTCGGTTTTACATTACTGACTTATTTTACTATCTATGCATAGATCGTGCTTTAAAATTCTAAAGTTTGACATTTAAGGATTATAGAGAAGGTGTAGAACATTCACAAACTTCATCACCGTCATCACTTGGAAGGCTTTTAGTGAAAAGAACCGTCTCTGTGGGACAAATTTGCATTAGGTAATAATGCAGACAGAGAGATAGATTTCTTTAAGTAATATACGCCCAAGTTCAACAGCAAATAAATATCTAAATATACCTTTAAAAAGAAAAAAGTAGAACTTGTAAGGTTTGTGTGCAATTCCATGTGAGAAACAAATATTATTCATGTGTTTGTAAGAGAGCCTGGCAAAAGAGGAATGAAGGGAAACTGAACGACGTAAAGATGCAGGAACAAACAAAGCCAGATAAGATTTGGAGTTTCCCATGCTAACCCTCCTCCCCAGAGCAGTGACTACATCTGTGCAATGATCCCCCACCCAAATCCCCCCCACCCCCCTGCCTGCTTGCATGGACTCTGTTGGCCCCAGTCACCTCCCAAAAAGACCCCACTGCATTCCTGCTCCAGCTGTGGCTCTCCTCCTCTCCCCATGGTTCGTCTCTCTTCCCTCTGCCTACCACCATGCTCCCCAACCACTCCTCGTAGCCCCCAAACTCACTAGCTCAGGCCTGGGAGTGATTATCAGCCCATTGCCAGGAGGAGGAAGAGAAGAAAAGGAAAGCAGAGAAGAAGAAGAACAAGAACAAGAAGAAGAAAAAAAAAAAAGAAAAAGAGGAATTGTCTGGAAAATAACTGCTCTCTTACCCCTTGTTCCGATTCCAGGGGCTCGGCTTTGACTCGGACTGCAGGCATTCCGTCAAGCATTAACATCCTGTTTCTTAGGCTACCTGCGAAGGAACACAGAGGAGGTGTAAGACGGGTGTTTTGGCGTGACTAAGCAGGTCCCACACTCAGTTATTCACACATGGACATCTACAATGTAGTGCCTGCACCCAGTGGCGAATGGGCACGTTTTTAAATAGGAATGACTTCGGGTTGAAAGTCATTACACCAAAGATGAGCACAAATTGTGGAAAGCCGGTACGTACGCAGCGTGGCTTTCCTTATGTCCTTGTTTGCTGGTGTGAGGCTTATGCAATAACACTGATTACAAACCTCTCCAGACATTTTTGGAATACAAACACATGCCCTGACATCATCTAAAAAAAACAACAAAAAAAAACTACAGAAGCAGAGTCCACTAAGATAAAGAAAACAACGGCTACATACAATGAAAACTTTCTTTTGTAAAACTCATAAGCATAATACACACAACCATAATATTTGCACATCACTTCATCCCTTCTGCCTAGTCACGTTATTTAAAGCAGGCGGCCCAAACCGCCTCCTCAGTTCCACGCTGCGGCTTTAAGAGGGATACTCAGATGGAGCCAATGACAACAATGCGTGCGCTGTATCGCCTCAGTTGGAGCCGACCTGAGGTAACCCTCCCTCTTATTATTTTAGCAGCGCTACATGGAGGAATGCAAGCAAGACAAATAGACTCTAAACATCTCTATTACTCTCCGCTGCTGGCACCACCAGACAAGAGTTTGCGTCTCGGCTCGGCCTTTGGAATAGGCAGCAAACGAGATCATTTTGATCACAAGTGTAAAGCTAGTGATAGAGTGTTTAAGCTGGTTGCATGTGGCGCGTTGCATCGGAGATTTTCGTGCGTTAAACTTCTGGCGTTTTCTCGAGATGTCAAGTAGAAGTCCAACACAAATGACTGCAGAACGGTGAAGTGGAGGGAAAGTGATAAATGCTTTCAAGCATTCTCAGACTCTAACTCTCCACTCTACTGTGTCTCAGACTGAACACTGATTAATTGTGTCTGAGGGGGTTGGGACTTAGCTCCATCTAGGCCTGTCATGATAACAATTTTTGCTGCATGATACATTTTCTCATAAGTTATTGCAATAAACAATAATACTGTTGTTTGGAGACCCATTTTCAAGTAATATAATGGTAGTGGCATAAAAATACAAGTACAGTCTGTCAGAAAATAAATTAAAACAAATTTCTAACAAACAATTTAACATTAAAACAGGAGGACATTTTAAACATACAAAATAAATAAACAAAACACAAGAAATAATAAATAAAAATGGATACTGAAGTAAACAAAATTGCCTTTCGAAAAAGGGGCTAGTTGAGATCAATGCACCGGACTGAAGCCCTTTGTCATCCAGCCTTGGATAGAAAGAGACACAAGAACAACAAACAATCACGCAAATGGAAATTATTGAGTTCACTTTCATTTATCATGCAGCGAATTGACGCGTTGCTTATTGCGACAGACTTGGCTCCATCTATCTTCCTCTGACCATCTTCCAAGTCCCCGCAGAATTAAAGCATCTTCTTCATCTGCTGACGTACACCGGACAGCACCTGTTACTACTGAACGTCTCACATTTGTGAAACTTCTGGTAGTCTTTTACATTTTTTAAGTCATTTCTTGCCATCCAAGACATCCCAAAGAACTGTTGCAGCAAAAAAAAATCAAGAGCCACAGATTGTTCCTTTTCTTCTCAGATTTTCAAGCTGGAGGCTAATCCTGACCGTTTGTGCGTGAGGGGAGGTAGAGAAAGAGGGCGGATTTACTCCCTCAATCCGCAGCGCACTCCCACCCCCTCCGCCCCTTCAAACCCCCACCAGAGCTGGCCTCTCACATCTAACTCCCTCAGGTACCCTGGCTGTGCCGCTATTGTGTTGTTGTCCAGGATGTCCTTCGGCTTCAGGTCTTGGTAGGCCCAGATAGCGTTGCCATGGTAACAGTTGGCGGGTGGAGCAGCAGCCTGAGTCCAGCCTTAAGCCATGTGTTGAGGAGAAAATAAAAAGGGGGAGTGTGTTCAGGCAGGCGGAAAGTGGGATTTGTTTTTCTCCGATTAAAAGTGTTTTTCACGGCATCAGAAGAACATGTATTTGTTTTGTTTTTTTCTAAAAGGGAAACTTCACAAAACTTATTTTCAGTAGCAGAAAAAAAGTTTTTGCTTTTATGTTAGCGCTGTATGTTCAACCTATTTAGTCAAATCACCAATGTTCATTTCCTGAAAGCAACATGGTTTCCATTAGCGCCTGAAAGTCCAGTTAATCCAGTGGCGTTGAAGCACCTTCCTAATGAACTGGCCTGCAGAGGGCCATTCATAGGAAATCAATGGCAGTTGCATAGCTCTGCTTGTGACTGCAAAGAGCTAACAGCAGTAAAGAGAAACCCAACACTGCGTAACGAGGTAACAGAGGAGGCCCGAATATCTTGAAATCAACAGCTTTTGCTCTTGTAAAAGAATCATTTCTGCCTGCAGAGAATCCCAAATCACACAGACTGAAATAGGAAAAAAGGCTGAAACGGATACAATTTCTACAGGACGACAAACCAGTGCATGTCCAGTGTTATGCATCACATTTTTTTGCGTGTGCTAGTGGCAGGCTCAGGCAACCGCCAGTGAGTTGTCCATCAGCGACGTGAGGCGCTGTGTGTGGGGAGATAGAGATGTTGGGGGCAGGGGGGGGCAGGGAGGTAGCAGGAAACAGGATAGATTAAGATCACCTTTCCATTTGCTCCACTCCAAAATGAAATGGCCATCCCAGGTGTGTGTGTGTGTTGTGTAGGGGGGGAGTTGATGGCGAGAGAAGGGCAGTGAAGTGTTGAGGCATCTCATTTCTCCCTCCAGCAAACCTTGCTCTCCCCTCAAATATAGTTAAGAGGGGAAAAAAATGAAGTTAAAGGTAGCAGGTGAGGCTCAGTGGCGATGTCAGCTGCAAAATTGCTCCATGCAAGGAGGTTTCTTAAGTCTTTCTGCTAAGGTTAGTGACATCGCAGGCTGATGCCTCGAATCAGGCTGGAACGATCGAGGCATTTTTAGGTCAATAGTGTTGGAAGTCACCAGTAGAAGTAATGATTGTGTCATTTTTATGTGCACAACTTTGAAGGCCGTGAGCATTATTTTTAAATCTTAAAATCTGGTGTTTTTTTTGTTTTTTTTCACAATCCAGGTGATTTTGCCCTTTACACCAGTGTCGATAGTACAACAGAGACTGTGTTGGATGCTGCTGCTGCTCTCTGACTATCTGTGTCACGTGACCTCCTCTACCTGCTACACCACCCACAGAAATGTCTGTGTAGGAGACAGACGGCAGGTGAAACACCACTAAATAATGTTAAGCAAAGCGCCTGGTATAAGGCAGGATTACAAGTTTTCTGTAAGTTTGGTCCACCAAGAATTAACGGGAACCACATTAAAATAAATCGACAAAATATAATGGTGATTTGCCATGATGCAAATCACCAGTACCATAAGAAAACATTAACAATGAGGCTTGTTTTAAGGAAGCCACTGATAAATTTCTGGTGAGAGATCCCCAGCCTCTTAACGATCACCACTTTGTTCCACGATATGCATGTTCTGTACGCCTCAAGGTCAGCAAAAAGCTCCTGACATACAATTGGGAATTGTTGTCTGCCCACCTGTAATATGCACCTGATCTACCTCATGTGATAGCAACCCCTTAACCATAACGACCTGTAAGGTTCAGTATGCTAAAAAGTGCATTTGGACAGTCTATGGTGGCTAGATGATACACCAGTGTCCGTCTGATGTAAGTACATCAATCAGCAAAATGTAATTCAGACAGGAACAATCATAGCACAGGAGGAAGAACAACATGTCTGCTTCTATTCAGTCAGATTTGGGGAAACTCTCATGCTTATTCTTGTGCATGCAGTTCTGGTGAATTCTTTGAGTTTTATCCACAACCCTTTGATTCTGCTCTATCAGCTGCATGAAATGAAAGTGCACCCATCCCATGGTCTCTAGAGATCTATGTGGACTGGATCCGTAATGGAAGGTTTGTGGTTGTATGTGCAGTGCAGACCTGTGATCCAACATGAGCTACTGATATGTTTTGTCTTCTTCTGTTGATTTAAACAGGCAGTGGATGAGCCAGTGGGTTATCATCACCTGATATGCAGGGCTGCATATCTCTGACTCTAACAATATAGCTGACACTAAAACAGGATGAAAACAAGTGTGCACACGTGTTGGCTTTATTATCATCAAGTATGACTTTTGGCTGCTTAGTGATTTGTTCACTTCCACTGTCAGAACAAGAAAGCTAGTTTATACCTGAATTACACAGAAATGAGTTTATATAAGCAACTAAACAGATGAAAAGAGCTTGTGTAGCGGGTGGTGAACATCGCTGTTCGTTCATGCAAGCGTGATCCTGCTTTAGGATGTTCCCATGTAAGAGAAATGAAACACACTTTTGCCAAAATAAAAGTACAACTTAAACAACCTCTTGAAACCAGACTTTAGTAACCGGCTGCACTCTACCGTCTCTGCTTCCCCTCTTATCTCTAGCTCTCATGTGAATGTACTTATGCACAGAAACGGCACAAACCCGGCGCAACAGAAGGGCCCCCGCCAATGCTTTGTTCCCGTGTTGAGTGCCCACAGCAACCGCTTGCATCTGTGTCACAGAGGCTGGACCTGCTGCCACAAGCTGGGGCGGAAGAGGGGATGGGAAAGGGTGGGCCGCAGCGAGTTCAGGGCGATACATGAGTACGGATTAGGGAAGGTGATAGGAAAAGGAGCGAGCGAGGGCGGGGGCCGTGTTGAAGAGTTGCTGGCAAAAGTGGTGTACGGGGGTGGGGGGGAGCAATCAAGGAGAGTTGAAAGGGCTTGGAGGGGGCTGGTTCAGCAGGAGGAGGGGGTAGGAGTCAAAGAAGTGAGAGTGGGTAGAGAGGGGATATGGAGCCGAGCCAAGGCCTGGTCGAGCGCAAAGCATACAGTGCAAGAATGTCAACAGACCCCCCCCAACCCCTCAACCCCTTTCTGGTCCCCTAACAAAAAGAGAAAAAGAAAGAGAAAAAGCTGCAAATAAAAACTACTTCATCGGAAAAAAATAATAAGAAGAAACCATTATGCAGAGCTATTAATGCTATCGCACAAAAACCAGAGGGTTGTTGGGTGATATGAGATGAGCATTTCCTGTGTTGTGCTTGAACTGTCTGTCGCTGGCCTCTTTGCAGCAGCTCACTTCCCTCTTCTGAGCCCCTGGACACCCCGGTGTGACACATTGGCCTGATAACTGGCCTACAACCGCTAGCTCACCCGCACACTACTCTACTTCTTCTCTTTTCAGTTGCTGAGCACATGAACTTTTAGAAAAAGCTGAGTACATTCACAATCACGCTCCCGTCACAAAGGAAAGTGAAGACCATAGTGAATGGCACTTTTGACAATACCGTGAAACACATTTTTAATAAACGCAATTAAACGGATTTTTGTCTCCAAAGCAACAGAGCAACAAAAACATCTGCTTTTCAATCTGATCACGGTTCATGTTTACCCGCCGCCCCACGTATCTCACCCTGCCATGGAGTTCCCTGCAGAGTTAGAGCTTAAAAAATAACTTCACTGAGGCAAAAAATGGTACTTGGTTTGGTCAAAGGTTCAGCATACTTGAGTTTTGAACCTGCTCTTCCCCGTATTGCAAAGCCAAAGGCTTTCTTACATCACATAAATAAAACATTCGTTCTGCTACAAACTGTCAGGGTCTGAAAGGTTCTAGTTTGTTTCTCTTGACTTGTTTTCTGACTTCAGACTGTCACCTGTACGTTTTTATCTCCTCATTTCTATAGCTCCTGTTTCTCTTTTTGTCTTGCATAAGTTTTATGTTGCCCAATGCCATTTTTGGATGTTTTGCTGATGTTCAGTTTTTGCTTTAGTTAGTCTCTTGTTGAGCTTTAGCTTTTAGAAATCTCTTTAAATCATAGTTTTGTCTCCAAAAAGGGTAAAAATTGTTGCACGGTTTAACAATCGGTTTCACTCGTGTACAAAAAAATGTAGGTATAAAAGTCCGACTAGTCCGAGGCAAAAATATTCATGGGACTTTTAACGTTTCCTTATTTTATTACACAGTAACCAGAAAAATGCCTGTAAAAATGCTTTTTCTAATAAGCCAACTCAAAGTAGTGCCCAATAGTTAGATGGAAAGAAAATGACAAATTATTTCTTACAAAATAAAAATCTGAAATACTGTGGTGGGTAACTGCATTCACCCCCCTAAATAAAAAGCAGTGAAGCTATGTGGCTTTAGAAGTGACCAAACCTCAAAGAGAGATTGCATCTCTGTGTAATTTAATCTCCAGCTGTTTTCTGAAGGCTTCAGAGGTTTTGCTACAGAACATCAGTGAACAAGCACCTTCATGAAGACAAAGGCACGCAGCAGACAGGTCAGGAATAAAGTTGTGCAGGCAAAGTCATCAACTAATTTAAACACCTCATGGTGGGCCTTTTGATCAATCAGTAACATTTGCATTTTGGAAGTGTGGCTGAAAAGAAAAGTACAGATTATCGGGCATTAGGTGCCTCAGCTGCTTCTATTCAGCTGAGAGGGAACCGAGGGGATGGATAATTAATACAGGATCATTGTGGCAGAAACACAGTTAGAGGCAAACACTTGAGATTGGGGTGGAGGTTCTCATTCCCTGTGGTTACACAATAAACTAAATCATAGGGGTTGAAAACAAAAGCACAATACATTTACAGATTTTTATTTGCAGAACATTTCTGAAAATTGTGTATCCTTTTGGTTACATTGACATTTGTGGTTGTAATATGACATACTGAAACAGGTTATGGTGTGTAATTACTTTTTAAAGGCACTACAAGGGGTATTATATCAAGTTTAAAATATGTCTGACTTTAATGTTCTTTCTCTGAGACCCGTCAGAAGCAGCAAGAAGAGACTGAAGAACCTTGCTTTGTTTTAACCTTTCGCATTGAACCCCGATTATGTAAGAGCAGATATTTCCTGTGACACAACTAATAGGTTTCTTTGCACTTCCACACCGTGGCAGATCAGTGTTTTATATTTCACATTCGCATCAAAGCAATTTGACAGCGACTTGTATGAAATATGTCTCCAGCAGTCAGGGATCGACACGAGAGATCATAATGTGACATGTAAACTTTTCTCCAGGGGTACAGAAAGTGTTCTCGGCATTTGTTTTCACACGCTGAGTACAGTAGTTCTCCCCATAATGAGATACGTGACCTTTATGTGAAACTGGCGGAGTTCCCCTTTTATGGCTTTCCAGCCAAAGACAGACAATACCAGGTAAACACCGCTGATGATGTTTGTGACTCTCACCTCTCTGACAATAAGTGTGTTTTCCCGCAGTCAAGATGTACTGACAGTGACATAATTTTTTTTCCTCTTTTTTTTGTATAATTCCTGGCACTCTCAGAATGGTCTCATAATTTCCATTTCATAAGCTGCATTTTCCTTGGCAAGAGCAACAAGATAAAGTCTTTCAGATGCATCTGGGAGACTTCTGAACAGGACTCGAGAGAGCAGAATCCCTCCACTTATAAAAGCGAAGACTTCTCTATCAGATGACAAGCCCAATGGCATCAAATTGCAGCTTATGTGCACTGCACTGTTAAAAAAAACAGGAGGGAGAGAAGACTTCCCTTTAGGGATAAAACCCCCTTAAAAATGCACTCAGCTGATGCTTTTACCTCAAAACACTCTAGACATTTCCTCAGAGAATAGCTGCAGTCCAGAGAGGACAAACTTTCTGCATGAACACAGCTATTAATAGAGAGAACACACTCATCATGTGTTGGGTAATTTAATCCTACAAAGCCTAATCTGTGGACAATTTGGATAAAAAAAAAGAAGTTTGGGGCGTTGTAAAAACTGTAGTTAGGTAAGCAGATGAAACTTTTCTTGACGACTGCCGCAATCTGCTATTTAAACAGACTGAACATTTTGCATAATCACTGGAATAATTTTAAGTAAGGTGTAAAAAAAACTATGGGTTATTATGTCTGCTCTCATTTTTTTTGCTATGCCTCGATGGCACTGATTTCTAGGTTTCTCTGAGGTCTAACTTTCCACGTTTCAGCACCTGTTGCTGCCTATTCAACTTCAGCTGTTTGGAAACATTTCTGGTCAAGAAAAACATCAGCAGTGGTGGCCTGGAAAAGGTCCACCACCCATTACTCCTTCTGAAATAATGATGGTTTAAAGCTACAAGCAGCATGTTTATTAAGCAAATGACCCCGGATAGCTCCTTACGGTACTCTTCAGCATAGAGCAGGAAAAAGTATAAGTCGCTTTACGAGACAAACATCCAGTTTATATACAAAAATATATTCCACACTGCAGTACTACTGCATGGTCAAGAAAGTAAAAAAAATGCAACAACACACATTCTTCCAGCAGGTCATGCCCTCTATGGACAATCCAGGACGTTGTTGGGTCAAGCGTTGCATCGACTAAATGCATGTCAGAAAATCCCAAGTGTATGAAAAGACTAAGCATTTGTTAAAGCAGAGACATAGCACAAAATAGACCGAGACAGATCCAAAGATGAGCTCAGGGTGTGGATGGCTGAAGGCAGAATGGTGGGAAAAAAAATGAGTATTGATTTTATCGATCCCTCTGTCAGAGTACGCATCAACTTCCATTTCGATAAAGTTCATCCTTGAGAAAACCTCTGACTACTTTCACAGACGTGGTCAAACTTTAGCTTTTTCTGCAAAGTTTCACTGAGGAAAAGTTATAATCGTGACAAAATCCGCCTTGTAGGCCTCGAAGCTCAACTAAACTAATCATCATCTTATACCGGCAGAGAAGTGGTGATACTACAGCAAGCGTGGCAAAAGCCAACAGCAGCAGGACTTTAAATGGCTGGAAACGTTTTTATCAGGGCTACAGAGTTTTCTTTATCAAAAGACAGGTCTTATCTTAACCCGCTCTGACTTGAATACTGGCTTACACCAAAAACTGTTACAGTTTTATTGACACTGAGACAAACTAATTTCTTTGAACTTGATTTTCTAGAAAATACCTGGATTTTTTAAAAACATTTTCTAAAGACAGACTACCAGATGTGTAACCAAACATGTGATGCTTCACACGTCTTCAACATAGAGCCGTAAAGCTCTTCCTTCAGTCAAATAGAGCATCTCGTCCAACACAGAACTGGTGTAACATGAGGAATAAGATGGAGTGCCGTTGTTTACTTATCTCTTCAGAACGACGCAATGGGGGTAACTTTCAATAAAAAAAGAAAAAGCTATTGCAAAAAAATCTTATAACAAAGTGATGAATTGTGTTTGAAAAAGATAGACGAGATTTGAGCCACAGAGCTCTGAGAATCTGAGAACAAAGCAGTTCCATTTATAGAGCTGATACTCATGTAAATACACAGATAACACACAAAACACACACACACACACACACACAAAAGACACACTTAAACAACAGTAAGGCCCACGGAAGTTCCCATATTCTGGTGGATTGCCCTTGGGCCTGTTCTATTTCTGCCGGGGGCAGGGGGATCCTGTGTCAGTAATCCTGTCAGGATGAGGGGGATGAGGTCGCCGGATGCAGCTCAAGTCCACTGCCTTCATCCTCGTAACACAAATGCACAAACACACACAGAGAGAACAATATTAAGGAACCTGTCGCCGAGTAATGTGTACAACGCATTACCTGAGACAGTTTTTCAGACGACAAGAACAAAAGAAAAGAAAAAAAAAACTTTTGTGGTGTGGTTTTATTTTTTTTTTCCTTTCCACTTGAAAAATGGGTTCTTCTTTTCCCCGTCTTTCTGACATTGTGAAAGGTCCCCACCTCCACCATTACAATCTTCTGCCTCTTGTGAAACTGTGGGAAATGAAGAAGCTGTTTATTCTGAGAGGAAACACTCAAAGCGAAAAGAAGAGTCGGTCACTGTCTGGTTTGTCTGTCTCCGTCTGTGTGTCAAACGCACTTCTTACAAAGCTGACTTCCTGAGCTGCTGCTCCGTTCTACAATCTGGCACAAACATGCACACGCACACAAACGCAGACACACGCACGCACTCGCTTGCAAACCTTGTGACCTCTTCCTGCACCCACGATGAACCATATTTATCTAAGATTCGGAGACAGACTCACGCATTCACACCAACATCCCCCCTCTGTATTGCAGTGCTGCCCATGAAAGAAGAATATGGATGCCCATTCAACACAAACAGCCACCCACACACACCTACCGCGCACACACTCGAACCGCGCGCAAACGCACACGCACGTACACTCCTCCACAGTGCTCCAGAGAGAGGTAAACAGAAGAGTCTGACATCCTCTTGCATCATGTGCCTCAAATGCAGCAGAGAAGCAGCTAAACAAGCTGTGACTGTGACAGCTCTAAAGTGAGGTGGCTTTACTCGAGCGAGCCCCGGCTTCCGAGTCAAAGCAATTTGCGACACCGTTCCAGATGGTCTATGGTCAATTGGCTACAATTTTGATGTAAGCACGAGAAAGAATGAGTTAAATGTTTAGCATGGTTACAGTTGGAAAAAAAAGCACAATTGGATGCAACTAAACACTTCATAGAGAGACAATTTAGTGAAAGGGCCACTTGCATAGTCTGGTCACCTCTAAGAAACACAACACACACACATGCACACACACACACACACACACACACACACACACATGCACACTGACCTCATCTCAGTAAATGCTGTACAGTTAGAGGCTGTGTGTCTAAAAAAGCCTCTGACACAAAAACCTCACTCCTAAAAAAAGGAAGAGGACGCAGGGACATATACACCAAGTCCTAAAATCTGGATCTTTTGCCACCAGATCTTACAATAATAAAATGTCAATAGTTGTAAAATCAAAGTCTCTCTTTATCACCTTGCTCTCAGCATATGTCTCTTGAAGTGTTTGTAAGTTTTTGTTATAAACTCCAGGTGTTCCTTAAGCTTGACTTCTTGTTTCTGTATCTGAGACTCTTATTTCTAACTAGCAAAGGAGGAAGTTCTAGAGTTGCCCGGTTGTGCTTACGGCTAAAGAAGCTAAAGACTTCTTGCCTCGAAAGGAAAGATTTATAAGTACAGTTGTATCATTTCTAAACTTTCAATCTCAGTTTTGGTAAGGTTTTCATATATATATTTTTTATGCCTTTTTGTGCTATAAAGAGGTTATATGTCGTGTATGTGTGACAGCCATGCTACCTGCAATAAGTGCTATAATTGCTAGCATTTATTAGTACAATTAGCATGGCGAGGTTTACAATAACAACTCTAGCATGTTCAATGACAGCCAGAGGTTGAAAACTCAAAAACCATAAAAGAGGAACTATGACGGACTACGTTAAGCATTCCTGTTATCGACTAAAAAAATAAAGTCTTGCTCTCTCTCTCTCTGGCTCTAATTGAGCCTGAATGACAAGTAAACATGCGTCAACATGTGGAAAATATTGTCCTTTCAAATAGCTCCTTACACCTTTTGTGTTTACTCTGAATTAAACTTTGACACCTAACTGAAACTTCAATTAGCTCACTTTAAGTCTTGTTACCATGACGTGATTGTGCCACGGTGTGGTGTTTTCACTAATCAGAGAAAGTTCACAAGTTTCTGACTGGTTGTAAAGCTAAAAATATTCCCATTTGACTTGCTGCCCCATTGACACAGTGACTTGCTAATTGCTAGCTACTACCAATGCTGAAGACATCTGCCTCAAAGCTTCCTATCAGTGCTAGACTGAAGGATTGTTTAGTCGCTACTTAGACAGATCAAACCTGAAGTAGATTACTTTTAGCTACTCAGGTTTTAAAATACTGCTTCAACCTATGTGCATTACTTTTTTCCATAAAAAGTAATGCAGAAATATTGTCCGATCTTATAAAATGAATGCACGGATAAACTCCTATTAAAGCCATGTAAAAGTAATGATATATGTAGAGAACCTGGTTGCGCCATTTTTCAGAAAGATACTCTATTCCTCTTTCATCTTTATAATGATGTTTTCAGACTATTGAGGTAAGCTGTGCACAAGAGACAGGGAGAAAAAGGTTAGTTGCAGTGGATCAATAAGAAATGCACTCAGTGACTCAGTACGAGTCTTTTATTTACCCTCAGTTCACAGGTCCCCAACCGAGGTGACTGCAGTGCAGTACTTAATAGTCTCGAACTTATACAGCAACATCGTAGGTAGAACTCTATATAATGTACTAATACTGATTTAAAAAAAAAAAACAACATAAACCCAAGTTGGAAAAACACCAAAACCAAAGCAGTATTAAATATTGACAGAGCATTTTATGATGCAAACACAGCTGCATCTTTAGTACCCTCCCTGCAGACCACCCCACGTCACCCCCACCTCCCTAGTAGGGCATGTCTGTTGCCCTACTAGAGGATTCTTAGAGCAGGTTTTAGTCTTTTATTCCCCTCAGGCTCTGATCCTGTATGTGTGCTTTCTTGCTCTCCACCGTCCACGGCTGACTGCAACCCCCCACCCCCCACCCCCCTGAACATACGTTTCACGCTTATATAGAACTCACAATACCTGGTCGTCTGCATGCATCACAGCACATGTGCATCCAAAAGCACTCTCAAAGATCGACCTAGATGTTCTACATTAACTGTACAATGCAGGCGTGAGCAGACACCAATACCCTGACTCATCTACGGCATCTCTTGTGAACAACTCACAGAGGAAAAAAAAAAATCAACTCTTTTATTTCCCTCTTTCCTTTATCTTTTTTCTCTCTCTCTCTCTCTCTCTCTCACTTGGTATCTCTGGTGATATAAACAGTGGTGAACGTGAAGGCGCACAGCAAGCTCAGGGGCGTTTTAGAGTTCAACAGCCTCGCAGACTCCTCTAGATGCAGCATCATATCCTATCCTATCTAACCTTAGTTTGTGCTGACACAACCAAATCCATTCCAACATGCTGCACATGGAAATGGACAATAATGAACCAACCAAAACATTCCAACACACTGACACTTATTGCACCGAGTGTATGCAGTTATTTTCGCTCAGCAAGTTTTTCCCTTCAGTTTGACCCGTGCCAGGGCTCCAAAGCCACTCCACGAAAGCCAGCAGCTACGTTTACCTCCATTACTCATCCGCTCACGCCTTCAGTTCGATTATTTTTTCTCTCTCTCTCTCTCTCTCTCTTTTCAAGCCAGCGCTGTAGCACGTTGATACCAGGTTGAAAAAAGGTGCGAGATGGACGACGTTGCTCATAGTCTGCACCTACGTTTGCCTCCGCTGCTACAAGTCAAAGACCTAGTGGAAATCTCTAGTGCATCGTTTCATCTGACCTGCAGTAACCTAAAACTAAAGGCAAACTGCGCTTCCTCCTTACGCAGGTCTGCAAAAGCCATCTGCACCGAGGCTAAAGAGAGGAAGCTCCCCAAAGGTTCTGTTAGGGGAAGCTGTTTTAGTAAAACGATCCACAACACTGGAAATACTGAGGTTCGCAGGTCTTCCACAATCTTCTTCTTCTTCTTCTTCCTTGGCTTTCTGTCTTTTTTCCTTCCGTTTGTTATCCAGCCATATTTGGTCAAAATAAAACTCCACACCGTGTACAGGGAGGAAATGCCGATAGACGGCCCTTCTGTTGGCATACCTTTCCATCTGAGCCATGAAAACATGTCAAGCAACTTTAAATCAGAGTCTAGGGGCAAGATCTCTGCAAAGTGAGTCACTTCCTGTAAGACCTGAGAGTGCAGCCCTGGAGAAGGTGTCGTAATGAAAACAAAAAGAATAAATGCATCAATGTTTTGGGATTATAGATAGGTAGACAGACAGACAGATTTTTTTTTACACATTTTCTCTACTATTTGACATCACTTGCTGTTGCGCAACACCTTCTGCACTTTGTCTCTGTATCTAGCAGTCCCTAAAAACACATGCTCCAGAACATTGTGGACAGCCTTAACTCAATTTGGTAAACAAACGTGGACTGGAGACCCAGGTCAAAGGTTGTATCCACAAGAGAAAACACCGAGGGAGGGAACACTTTGTCTTTTTCTGACATGATGAAATAACAGCTCAGGGACTTCCAATTTGCAAGGCGCAAACAATGTTAAATCTTACTGTACGCTGTGGAAATGTAAAATAAGCACAGGTAAATTGATTATCATTTCATATGCAACTGAATAAAGCAGAGACATCCTCTCCATCTGTGTTATAGTTTTATTCAGGAGACCCTGGCCTCCCAGCATCAGGCCAGATTCAACCGATGCTGGGAGGATTATTGAATATTTTACGATTTTATCAACACTTTGTATGAACAGTAATGAAGCTTTATTGATGTTTGTGCTAAATCTGTCATCTGTCATATTTGAATGATTTCTGTATGGTGTGTGTTGTTAATACTTCTTCTAAACGGGTCCCTAAACTATAAACAATAAGCCCTCACTCGTTTTATTTCACTCCACGTTCTTCTTTCCTCTTGTCTTATAGTTAGACATGAATCCAGCCGTGTACTGTAGTACACTGCACTCTATCTGCAGTCAATGCAGATACGCCCCATAAGACCCCCTTGGATCAATGAGCAGTCACTCAATATGTCAGTAGTTAACCCAGATGATTAGGGGGTAATTCGGGGAATTCAATCCCCATGAATATGAATTGGCCCCTATATGTTGTTGGCACGAACAAACCACAGCATCTTCCTTGAAAGATTCAGTCAGCAGGAGCTCAACTTGCGTTTTGTGAACTGCGACAAACAGAGGATGCCTTCAGTGAAGGAATCTCACCCAGTAATTAAACATCCAAGGCAGAGCAGAGTTGATGGACTGATAAAGTCTATCTATTAGATTGGCTTTTACAACTGGCACACACACACACACACACACACACACACACACACACACACACACACANCACACACACACACACACACACACACACACACACACACACACACACACACACACACCTGTACAGATCTCTATCATATGTCCTTGGACAGCTAGCTAGTTGCGGCTGTGGGAAAAAACTATAAACATGTGTGAGCCATCATGCTGTTGACTGAAATAAGTGTATTTGTTCACATATATCCGTAAGGTGAAAACTATTGCAACATGGGTTTAGGCAATAATATAAAGTCTGGAAACGTTGCCATGTGCCTTAAAGATGAAACATGTGTAAACTGTTGGCAGGGTTTCTAAAAGACACTATAAATATCCTGACACATTAGCACACAACAAAATTGTTCATGGTTTTATATTCAAAATATATTTCCTTGATATAAAATGTGTATATGACTCTTGGGAGCACTTACGCAATTCATTAACTAGCGCTTCTTTCAAGCACCATCATCTACAGCAAGTTATCAAGTTAATTGAGTGTATTAATGTTACTGCTAACTTTGGACCAGTTGCTGCGTAGACACAGCAGAAAGGATGCTCAGACCTGCTATCAAGGAAGTCAAACTGAAAGTAATTACACTCGTGAACACAACCTCATATTTTACATGTTCACGTCAATTTGGTTGTAATTAAGACAAACCCCCGTTTATGTATGAATGATTCCAATTTGAATCTGGTTTAACCTTCTTCCTATAAATCAACAGTTTAGGTTGTAATTATTCCAAATGTTTTGCTGATCAAGGATTCCACTATTAGTGAACAGTTCATATCTATGCAAACCCCTGTCGATCCAAAAAAATAAATTCTCATGTCAGCGCGCAGATGCCCTCTGCAAACAGCTACAGTAGCATTGTGATCTTGTAAAGCTTCAAATCCCACACCAACACATAGATTTTTAATTGAAATTTGGTGAACACGTTTAATTGAATCTACTGATATGAAAATGACAGGAACAAGTAATGGTGTGGTCAACCGTTTGACTCAGGAAAAGATGCCCTGGGCAAAAATTGAAACCGATATCCTTAAAGAATAATGTAATGAAAGTAACAGATGAGAGTTTCACAGAGAGGTTTTTTTTTAAAGGCAGTTTCTGTTTAGTGAATTGCAGTTCCTAACATTATTTTCTTTTCAAATAAACTCATTATTGAATACATACAACTTATCTGAAACAGTTCTGGGCTGTTTTTGTTGCTTGCAGCTGTCACACTAGAGTCAGATGAAACTTATGCCTGTGCAAATACTGCTAATTGATAGCTGAGTTAATGGCTCAGCCTTCTGAGAAACAATTATTATAAGCTAAACAGTTTTCGTCTTTACCACAGCAGATGTGCCAGTGATGTTCTCAGCCTTGAAAGCTGTCCAGCTTTGTCGCCTCAGAATGAAAGAATCCTTTGAGTAAACAGAAGAACTCTATTGGAGACTTGATTTGTCTGAAACACCGTTCAATCGGCCAATTTTTACTTGACTGGCTACGACTGGTGGTTGATTTATTGTTGTTTTTGTTTTTTTCTCAATACTTCAACGCTAGCAGTTAAAACAATGCGATAATAATACCAAAAAGGAAGTCCATTCCTTTTCATGTTTTTGAAAACATAAAAAAAAAAGACTTCATGAATCTCAAACTTTGATTTTGTGTTTTTAGAAGAATTTAACCAAAGATTTTTATCTAGAGTTGATCAGATGAAGCATAGTTTATTGCCTGTTGGAAGCGCAGAGACCGACACCAACTTTTGCTGCATTTGTTAGTCCGCTGCTAAATTATTACTGTGGTCATGCATAGAGATGCAGAGACTGATTTTCAGCTTGAGCTGCCCAGATCAGTGACCCACTGTTCAGAATTTGTTTGTGACCAGTGAATGCACCGTAGAGGCACTACCAGGTCACAGTAACAACAACACTAATTGCTGCAAAAGTGTTTTCGGCAAAAACAAAAGACTCAACTGTAGCTATTTTTAGCATTTGTGCTTATCACTTGTATCTTGACTGTTGATGTGTAAATGTTAATTTTTTTTAAGAATAGGTACTTAAAACATGGCCAGAGACAATTTAAAAGTGATGGAATCTTGTCCATGTGGTGGATGAAGACTGATGAAAGGTTTGCGAGCAAAAGCTTTTTATCATAACTCATGGAAACTATCTCCTGTCTTATTTCAAAATAAGAGTCTAAAACTTAGATGCAGGGTGTCAAGCTTAACACCCTCACCTTCATACATTGGTCTCATAATACTAGCTCGCACTTGTTCCACCTGACAAAGTCACACGCTGACAGCAGGGCTTTACGGGACGGACTTTGCTTTGATGAGACATATCGTGCCCGTGCCATGAGATCTTGGTAGAAACCCCCAGTTACAACTGGAAACCAGTACGTTTGGTCTTTAGACCCATCATTAAACACTAAATTCCCATATCTACTTTTGAGTTTAACGAGGGACGTATTCTTTGTCGCAACTACTTCATGTTGAGTTGGAATCAACACTAAAACATCCAAAAAGGACTCTGCAGGGCATTTATTAAATTTTATGAGTTTTTTTTATTTATTTTTTTTATCGCTCAAATAAAACTAGGTTTATGTCAAGGAGACTTGCTAAGATTGGATGTGTGTGTTATTAAAGTTGATAAAAAAGAAAATTTAAATTGGCATGTCAAACCTCAAAACCAGAGGTCCTTGTTGACGAGGCATGAGTTGGTTTCCGGGTATCAAATTGTTAGTTTCACAACCACCAACATTTCCTACTGCTTGAAGTCCTTTTTTTGTAGATTATCAGGGAAAGTACACAAAAAATATGGGAGCTTACAAGAGGTGTGGAGTAACACAGCATTCATCTACCACGTGCCACTGTGCACTGCTGGTCAGCTGGCTGACAGATTTTCTCGAAAAAGACCAATTTCTTGAGGTTAGTACCAACATACTGTTAAACCAATACAGCAATGTTATTATACCATGAGAATCTTGTGGCTTAGCGTTTTGCTGGGTGGGACAATTCTTTACTATGATAATCCTTTGACAAGAAAAACTGGTCAGTGTTGCACCAACTTGTAATAAATGATGTTGACAGCTGACAATTTAATATTTCTCCTATGTATCTTTATCACTACGGCATAACAAACAAACAGAAGTAAACTCTTGCTGATGTGACCATCAGCAGTTCAAAATATTGGAGCAATGCATGAATTCTCTAACTTCTTAGCGATGATATCAGCATGTTTATTCATGCGCAAGAAGACGGCCCCTTTGTGAATGGGTTCAAGTGAGACTTTAAATGGGCGCTAATCTCCCTCCCTGAACATCCAAGAGCTACGGGGGGTCTGATCCACTCCCGCGCACACACACACACACGCTCCCCTGCTGTGGAGATAGAACAGATATATATCTCTCACTAAGCGTACGGGGAAAATTTACTCAGACTCTTGAATCGACCGGGAACATTTATGGGTATTCGACACCGGCAGATGGAAGATTTTAGCCTCCACTGAAAACACACACACACACACACACAGTGCATTGACAAATTGACTTTCTATGAATGCAAGAACAGTGGAGCACAAACACCCGACAGCTGACGCGCAGATAAAGACAAGTCGGGGCCTCTCCGCATCGCGTGGGTAAAGTCACAGAGGTCAGAGCTTAGTTTCCACATCAAACCCAGGAGCAGAGGCCAGAGTCTCGGCCCCCTCCAACCTTCCTCTCTCCTACCCACCCACTCTCCTCTGCCCACCCACCCCCTTCACACAAACACACACAACCCACACTCTCCTCCACCTCCTCTTCTCCCTCCTCCCTCTCTGGATGTACAAATGCCTTTGCTGTCAGCTCTGCCCTGGACCCCTGTAATTGAAAATAACAGCTAAGGGCCAGCCCACGGCCACTCTCCCCTGCCCGGTGGCTCTCTGCCGTGGTGACAGCCACCCATCAATACCAATGACTATTGCCCTGGAAGTGAGAGCGCCGCCGATGACATCCAAGACACCACCCCTGCAACACTCCCCCACACACACTAATACACGCACACGCACACACACACGCACACGCACACAAGCGTCCTTCCTCTGCTACCCGAGCCGTCTAATGTTTAACCCGTTGCTAACATTTTGGGTTGGTTGGAGTTCAGGCAAACAAGCCGGGTCTCTCGCACACCCAGAGAAATTGCACACTCAGGCATAAACAACTTTAAGAGATGCAAACAACAGCAGTAAACTTTTTTTTTGCGCTCCCATTGAGACACTGAGCCAGTGTTACTGTACTACAGTGGAGCACCGCTGAGCTGATCCGGACTCAAGACAAGCAGGAGAGCTAAACCACAACTAGCCCCGGCGCAGCTGAAGTCCGGATGCTGCTCTTGTTCACTCTCGAGTGCAATCACTTTTCTGTTTCCTCTGCTCATGACAGCCCACGAACACACACTGACAATGGAGGTTTCATGCCCAGTGACCATCACTCGGGCGGTGTGGGGGGGAGGGGGTCTCTTGTTTCCCCCGACCCCAACACTGACGGACACCAAACACAATGCCATAGGTGATCTGAGATGTCATCCGTTTTGACAGAGCAATGACAGCTGAGCGAGGTGCGCTGAGCTCACAACCACAAAGCACAACAACGTGACGAATGAAACAACACACACGCTGACGGAGACGGGCACTGTGAGCAGAGGACGAGAAAAACGCACATACCTTGTCAAAAGCTGCAGAGCCGTGGAGACTAGGAGACTGTTTTCCTTTCCACAGTCCTCTCTGTCTCGTCTCCTCCTCTCCCTTTCCTCTTCTCTCCTCTCACTCTGCGTGAATGTGCGGAGTGTTAGTGTGTGTGCGTGTAGATGTGTGAGTGTGTGTGAGAGCGGCTCCCTCCCCTTCCCTTCTGCCTCTCAGCTGCTCGGCTCGGGCAGTTCTCAGGAAATGAATGGGAGCGCACAGAGAACTGTTGTACTTGCAAATGACTTACCCCGAGTCACATGATCCGCTAAATGTAGGGTGGGCCGGTGGGTGGAGGCTTCATAAGCGAAAAGGGAAGACAATATACTCTAAGCTTTAACAGCGTGCATCGAATTACATGGGGCCCCTCCGGGGAGGTTTCCGACGTGTCCGTTCTCAGCCAGCCCGGACTCCCTCAGTGCGCCCCGGGCTGCGCCGCTGCACCTCCCCGTTTAAAGGGGACGGAGAGGAAGGGGAAGCAAATACACTCAAGTTATTACCGTAACTGTTTGGGTGCTCTTCTTAAACTTTCTGAAGATGATTTGTAATGCCTGTGCTATAGTAACAATGAATTAACAGTAACTTTGATGTATGAATATATTTTTCAAATACAATAATCTGATGTCATAATAATTTGTCACCTTAAAAGTTCCGTTATTTTGCATTAACATTCATTTAAAATTCCCTGTTCCTACCACTCCGCCCAAAAAACAACCATATTAAGATTATTTACAACAATAAAGAATCTTTAAGGGGGGGGGAAAAACACCTGTTTGTCATATGGTTAACTGCATTTGTTTACATTTTTAGCTAGAATTGATTTCAAGCAAGTTTGTATATTCAGTGCTTTATAAACTTTTCACCTGTTCAAAAGTTTTGAACAGGTGAAAAGAAACTCCCACTGTAAGGGTCAACTCAAACCTGACAGACATAGGGCTATTTTCAATGTAAACAAATATTTCCTTAATTATGTTCATTATTTACATAATAAATGCAACTGAATATGTACAAAACTCTTTTTCAGCAAAGTTCAGAGAAAGGAGCACGTCATTTCAACACATAACTTAAAGTTCTCAAGTTTCAAGGAGAAAAAAAATCAACTAGAGAGGCCCTTACATGGAAACCGTTAGCGAAATATACCTGATTAAATTTAACGTCTACATGCCATCTATCTATCTATCTATCTATCTATCTATCTATCTATCTATCTCACGCTAGCTAGCTAGCTAGCTAGAACTATAATACAGTTTTTCTTACTCGCTTTGGTGCATTTTTCATGCTACTGTAGACATTTGCTACAGCTAGTGCATTTCTCGTAACAATTAGCTTAACCCGCAAAAGTGTGGCACGTGCTCAAAATCAAAAGTTAATTCTTCACCCATTCATTTCAATGAATGCGTGATTGTCATCTGAATGAAAAGATGACAACTGTTTATGAACAAGACAGTCAAATTACTCTGTCATGTTTTCGTAATGACAGTTCACTCTTAAAGTGTTTTTCAATGCCAAAAAAGTCCGAGCCAGTGCTAATTTTGCACAGTCATTTGAAAACATATCAACAACAAACATTAAAAAAAGAGACACCCTTCGGGTAAAAATGTGCACAACTGTGAATAAAATCATTGGTGAAAGCTGAGATTTACTTGCAGTTTTTTCTTGATTGCTTCGATGCAGCTGTCCACGTTTCCAAGACCGTTAACAGAGGCCTAAAGCGTGGTCAAAGTGACACATTTTGTTCGGTAAAGGCACTAACAGTGCCAAAAGATTTTTCAAAAAAATCTAAAACAAAAGCAAATATTGGCTTCAAACAGCACACCTGGCAACCGGTATGAACTCTTCCAATCAATCATTACATAATGGACAACGAAACACTTGCTTATCAGTCAGTGTAGCCCGGGGGTCTTCGAAGTGTGGGAGAGATTACTCACCGTCGATTTTGTCTCCGGCTTGAGGCTGGGTGAAGCTGACTAAATATTCGCAGTTACGTTTTCTGGTTTATTTTTTTTTTAACTCGATGCCCTGCAGAGCTGCAGCAACCCCCACGGGGGGGAACACTTCCCACACTTTGGAAAGCCCTCGTGTATCACATTACGTCGCTTTCCTGTGAGTAGCATTTAAATTTTATTGATTGTATGACGTTGTTTTTAAATTGTGAATGAAAACGGAGATGTTGTAAATATTACAGAAAATACCGTAAATGTAAACCAAAAATTAAAATCAGAAAGAAAGCAAAGCAAACAAACAAACAAACAAAAAAAATTACAGTGAAAGGAATTCCCGCCACTGAGTCTTGTTTGCTTTGGATCCATGCTGGTAAAGAGCAACATGCAATGCAACTTAGTGGATCCCAGTTGAAGCAATCGAGAAAAAGTGTACATGGAATGATAATGATAATTCGGCACTGGCTGTATTTCATTTTGATTGACACAACATAAGTAAATGACAATGTTAGGAAACTGCAGGGAATTTTATGAAAGCAAGCGATGCGTGTCCAAAAGATTAATTTGCTGGAAGAGAAAGAGAAACTGCTACTATTATGAGCACAAAGGACTAATCGTTGAGGGGGTTGAACGCACAGTAATGAGAATTTAAATTCTGCAACAAAGCGGTTGGAAAAAGTTGTAATTTGATTCAGGTACGTTGGAGAAGGGATGCATGAATACTGCTCTTGAAGGCTGAACTTTAGACACCTCTGAGGTAAACCAATAAACAAAGTACAGAGCACAGGTAAGAAACATAAATCCCCAAACCATAAAACACAAAACACTTCCAAAATCAAAATAACCCACAGATCACTACACTTTTCTAAAAATACACTTTGTTTCAAGAACATTTTCACAAGTAACCCTCCGAACACCTGACAACGTTTTTATTCTTATTCTAATCAGTTGAGTCTTTCCTTCATTTACTTCCTTTAAAAACTTCACACATCCAGTCACAGGAGATGCTCATCCATCAATGATAATTTTACAATGTGCCCAATTCATGTGTTTTCTGTTTTTATTTCATTTTGTTTTTATTTTATTTTATTTTATTTTTGTGTGTTATTGCCATTCTAAAGCAACACTTCCTTGTTGGATCGAAGCTGTGACTGTTCCCCAGTCAGCAAAACTAGAAAACAAAAAGGGGACGTTTTAGCTACACTTGCGAACTAAGTCCTTTTGCTGAAAATAGTGCAGACACAAGCTTTTAATATGTGGCTTTTGCCATTAGTCCAGCAGGATATTTATCCTGCTAGACTAAATGCTATTTAGTCTAGACTAAATGCTATTTAGTCTAGCAGGCCTCAACATGGTGAACTTTCTTACTGCAGCTATGATTTCAATCCAGTCAAAACCATCCCCAATGAGAAGCAAAACCAAGGGAGCATGGTGTGACACCTATCCATAAGAAATAAGGGGCTGCTTTCAGCTGGAACATAATTAAACTGCATGAGACTTCATGTCCAAAACCTCTGATTTCCAAGGTAAATGAAACTTACAATAAAAAAAAAACAAAAGTAATATTTCAAAGAAAACGTAGCTATTTCTATGGTTTAATAAGCATTATTGTTTTGATTTTATTTGACAGAAAATAAAAAAACAAAGAAAATCTTCACACTTATTTGTACGTTACAAAAAAACAATGTTAAACATTGGTACATCTTGTTAATTTTTTATCTTTTTGATTAAGAAACTGCCCCAGATAAGCTTTCAGTCAGTGATAGATTACTTGTCCTGTCAAAGTTCGTGGTTCTTGTAACAAACTCAAGAAGAAGAAGAAGAAGAAGAAAAAAAATCTCACCACATGCTATTTATGTATGCAATGCTGGACCGTTTTTGAACCAGTTTCCCTAATTTTACTTGTCTCACTGGAGTTGCAGTTTCTGCTCCTGCAATCAAATGGCACATTTCTGCCTGCTGTGTGTAACTGCCTGCATGATCAAAAACACCCAGGAATATTTCCCACATAATGACAGTTTCGAAATTTTCTTCTGTGAAATCCCTGAGCTGCAGTTCCGTTGTCAGTTTTCCTCCTGGTGTTGCCGGCCTTAATGAAAGGCTTCTCTGTGGTATGTGGGACCGAAGCCTCCGAAGCTCAGACCCACTCCCCTGGGAGCTCTAATTAAGGTAAAGGAAGCAGGACTTATCTGCATGGCTGATGGCGCTCGTACCACTTTAAATTGGTGCTAGCCTTAGTCTGGATGGAATTTAAGGAGTCAGTTATGATAGCGAGAGCGACAAAGCACAAAAAAATAACCAAAACTGTCCAAATAGTGCAGTAGAGTGTCCTCTTCTTCACCTGAAATGCTACAAGTTTTTTATTTGCAATCAGTACAGGATGAAATCACAGTATGAATGTGAGAGGATGGAAAGGGCTGTATAATGAAGTTGGGATTTTTACAGGTACTGCATTGCCCACACAACAATTTTCATCTTTTTTGTGATCTGACGATGAGCTGCTTTCAGTTTACTGACAACATCCACCTGATTAAAAATAAATTAAATCAATATATTTAATAGTGACATGGCGCTTTGCAACCTGACAATGTTCAGTGGGCCTTTGGAAGAGAAAAAGGCCCACAGCATCACAGCTCCCCCTCCATGCTACACCTCAAGTCCATACATAAAAATGGACATGATAGGCTTTTTCATCCATTACCTTACACTACACTGGAGTTCTCCATCTCATCTACCCAAAGCACGTAAAGGTCCTTGTAGGATTTAATAAACTCCACACAGTTAATTGTAAAGGTTATTTAATTTGCTTTTGAGAGCAATACAATATTTTGGTTTGAACTCAGTTAAATGGAGTCAGCCATATTGTAAAGCATCACAATATCTCTGCATGCTTGCCTTCCTCTCATATTGCAAAAGTGTCCATACTATTTCAATACTTAAAAATAGAAATAAAATGGTTATTCTTTAAAATAAATAGTAAGACACACATTTTTCTTTTCACTTTTTACCAGTAAATGTGGCAAGAGAAGTTCATAAACCCCAGACAGCGGTTTTATGGGTGAAATTTATGCAACAGCTTATTTGTATCAACATTTGCACCTCAGGGATCTACAGGATAAAAGCAAATGAAACAATGTCAGCTCCTGGACATCCCAGCATCAACACACACCCAACCTGAAATGAAACACAGATATGGTGTACATGTAGATATTTCTGCCACTCTTTGCTGATCCGTGAACCTGAATGTCAAACAAGCAAGCAAGCAAGCAAACAAACAAACAAACAAACAAACAAACAAACAAACAAACAAGCAAGGCACAGAGACACATCTCACACTCCAGCAGGCACAGACACACGTAAATCCAAACAGGTGTGTCAAAAATAAAAATAGCAACAAAGATTGAATGAAAAAACAAACTTCACCATCAATAAGAATAATAATAATAACAACAAAACACACACAAATACATAAAAAACAACAACATATAGATGGCCCAGGAGCATATAAAAATAATTACAAAAATAAATAGGTAAATAAAATGATATTGTTCTACCAAATTTGCCAATAAATCCACTTAATGCACAGTCAGAATTGTGCTAAAGGCTTGTACGGGGCTCCAAAAAGTATGTTGATTTGCAAAAAATACCTCATGTTTATTAGAGTCATACATAGCGTCAACATGTGATGAAGCAACACTTTGTGTGGCCTGGTTGATTTAACCAAACCAGTAGATAGAAACACACATAATTTTCTTTCTTTCTTTTTTTTTTTTTTTTTTGCAGCATTTTAAAAATTTGTTCAAATGTGCAAGATATTTGGACTAATGGAGACATTAACTCAGTAAGGAACAGTGTGATCTGTTATCTGGTGACACACAAGTACATTAAACTTGTGGTAAAAAATGTTGTGACCCTAATCTGAGCTGGGGAGAAGCATGAAGATATCGAATAAAAGGTGGAAGGAAATGGAGCCTTGAGGAACACCACATTTAATCCTTGTTTGTTTAGATCTATAATTAACACAAATTAACAGAAACTTGCCAGTCTGTCAAGTAAGGTTTGAAAATTCTTTTCCACAATAGAAGGCAATCCTAACCTCTGTGTAAGGCTTGCAATTATTACTGCCTAATGACGAGCATTAAGTTTCATAACTGCTTTAAAGAACCTGGTGCAAAAGAATGATCAATTCCAGATTATTGTGACCTTACACATAAACCTCAGAGAAATATTCAAACTAGGGTGATGAGAGAGCTGGCTGTAAAGACTGAGTGTGTGATCAAATGCTAATGTAACATCAGTTTCATGGATGATCTCTGTAATGACAATTTGAGGAGCTCTTTTAAATAAAGTCCGGGGTATACTGAAGGGAAGGAGGCAAAGTCGAGTAAAAACGGATGCCTCAAGATGGAAGAAGGAAGATTGTCAACTGGAGAACGAGATGGGGGTGGGCATGACGGTGAGGGAAAGCGGGAGAGGATGATAGGAAATGGTCTCACGGACAAAGGGGGCAGGGTCACAGTGAAGACGGAGAAAGCAAGCCACAAAAGGAAGGTGTCTGTGAAGGGGTCAGGTGCGGAAAACTGCACTCCAGCCTGTCGCCGGGATTATTCAACACCTGACAAGCGAGCACATCTCCCAGGCAGGTTGCAAATGTGCCACCCTTGGGTGGGAGTAGTTCAAAGAAGGCGTGGGTGCCTGGGAGATGGTTTGTTGGAGCAGCATAATAGGCTGTAAGACATCATGAAGAGCTTTATGATTACACCCCTCTCCCTTGCATCATCTGACCCAATCTCATCAAATTATTGTAACACCATTCATCATTTAGTCACACGCTGCGAAATCTATGCTGAGGAGGCGAGCATCTCACTGCTGCAAAGGAAGCTGGGAATTAATGTGAGTGTGTGTTGCCCAATGCAGAAAACACTTCTTCCCCCCAGCCCCCTCTGGGGATTCTGCTTCAAATAACACATTTCACGTCTTTTTTTTAGTCTTTTGGTATAGGTTCTTTTCCATTTCAGTGATAGGTCAACTAAATCATGATTCACTTTGAAATGTTTTCTTCCAGGCTTCCAGTGGAGTCGTGAAGTGCAACTGACAGAACATGAATGGAACGCACAAGAAGTGGCCATGAAAGAACTCAAAGTAGAAGAATTAACTCGGAGCCTTGAAATTTGGATGAACAAGAACGTATTATTACATGTTTGAATTTTCAGGAGGAAAAAAAAGGCACTTTGTAGGCAATCAAGTGCTCAACCCTGGAGCTTTTCTTTATGCCCAACAACCTTGCTATTCTCAGATTGTGAACAGCAACACAAGATGAAAAACTTTTTGTCTCGCCTTTAAAAGTCAAGGTTTTTCTATTTACTCTCGGTTAGAATTGACTTCCAGCTACTAGATGCGAAACACAATCACTTCCTCCAACAAAAAGCTTTGCAAATTGCAAAACGCAGCAACAGTGCACAGTTAATTGCATTAAGTTATTAATTTCCCACTAATCCCTCATGCTTAACATTCATATGATGACAGTGGACAGGAAAAAACCCATTTAACAACAAGAAATCTCCACCAGATTTTTACTCAGTGTGAGCGACCGCCAACATGAACTGGATGTTTTAGACAACCGATTAGACATGAAAAACAGAGAAGGACTGGTTCATGTAAAGATTTAACGGTATCAGTAGCTCCTTTAGTAGAATCAGTTGCATTAATACCTCCTTCAAGTGCTTTTACCAGAAAGGACACAGGGTTAAACACCGAAAAATTGGACCCAAGTCATATAAAAAGATGACCTGGTGTTATAGGAAAGAACAGCTCAGGCGACAGTGCCCTACAGGAAGTTTTTTACAGCCAAACAAAACATCTAGCCAGGAGTAAACTCCATGAAAAGAAAACAACACAGAACACAAAGTTAATGTTAGCAATAACTGCTGGCCATTTTCCATCCCTTAATGACCATATCTCCAGATGACTTCTTCCAGCAAGTCAATGCACGGTCCCAAAACACTCAAAATGTCTCAAAATGGTGTCTTGAACATAATGGCAGGTTTACTGTACTCTTATCACATCCACCTCAGCAGGTCTCAGTCTAATAGAACACCTTTGATATGTGGAGGATGAGGAGCTTCACACCCTGGATTAGTTGCTGACAAATCCTTTGCAACTGAGTGATGTTTTCCTCTCAGAAAGAAGTAACATTTTAGAGAATGTTTCCAACACCTAGATAAATCTATACCACAAACAACTGTTTCAGTTCTGACGGTAATTGGAGGCTAAATCCAGTATTTGGAAAATGTACCTAAAAATTGGTATGTGAATGTACATTAAATATATAAAATGAAAGCTTTTTTTCCCAGAATGATATTGATGAAGAAGTATCTTCCTGCTGATGAGGGCTATGAAACTTGGACTGAGACCGTTTTACATCTCTTATAGTAGGACCTACCTTAAAAAATCAATGCGACTCTTGGGTCTTTATCGGTCTGCTGTACTGGACAACCATCTGCATAACATCACTGTTTGAAGGGTCTGGCACAGAAAATTACCACATCAAAACACTATAGGTATTGCAGCAGATCCATCACTTTGTACATCCAGCTCGATTCAGGGACGTTGCTATGTTTCTGACCAAATCAAAAACATCCTTGGGGTGAGATTGAAAATCAGGACACGTATATGCACCAGCAACAATTCTTGTGGGTTGTGAGTACCCAAGTACAGAAATGGCAGTATCTGAGTTATCTCAGCAAAACATTAACCAATACATCATGGTACCTTGTACTCTTGGTAAAATGTAGCTTAGTGACATGTACCGTATTTTTTGGACTGTACCTTGCTCCGGAGCACTGGTGGCACTCATCAAAAAAACGTAACATAAAGAGATGGGGGGAAAAAACAAACATCTATAACATGCACTGAGAATAAATTGCATGTATTTAAAAATTGTTAAATTTGAAAGCAAACTTTGTTCATGTTGATGATGTGATCTGGTTATATATTGTGGTTCAGTTGCTTTTCAACAAATTCATGGAACCTGCTGACTTTGGATTGGATGTCTGCAGTTTCTGATGCACCGACATCCATACTGAAAATAAGGATGGTCAGGAATGTCTCCACTCCACAAGTGAAGTGTGCAGCGGAGCGGAGCCAAGCGGACACGCATGTGGTAAATCCAGGGTGACAGAAAGGCAGTTGCATTGCATGAAGGCCTGTTTGCAAAGTGATTTATATTCATCTTCTCTGCAACTACCACGGCACGTAGACATAATTGCACCATTCACGAGCCTCAACAGGTGTTCCAGCCTTTTCCAAAGGTAGCACTAACAGATTGATATAGCTATCTTAATGGACTAAGGTAGGAAAATCTGATGAGGTCACACAGATCGTGAGAAAACCGGCAGTACTTTCTTTAAGTACCCAACTGCTGACATGTTCTTCCAGCTGTGGCCATCTTGCTTTCACCCCATGACTAGTGTTCCTCGTGGCTGGAGACAGTAATGTTTAATACTTGGTTAATCTCTGTCAGTATGAATTAATATTTAACACATCAGTCAAAAGAAAAATTGTATTTTTAAAGTGGTATTTCTATAACATTATTTGAAATTGAAAGTAAGCATATATTATGAGACCTATGTGAGTTCTACATTGGTTTTCCAGCAACATTAGCTGGAAAACCCCTTTCCTTTAGATCAGACAGCATGAGAACAGTTCACTGGTTCAACTTTTTTTTTTTCTTTGTTGGCCTACATTTGGTAAC
This sequence comes from Poecilia formosa, assembly GCF_000485575.1. NCBI lineage: Eukaryota > Metazoa > Chordata > Actinopteri > Cyprinodontiformes > Poeciliidae > Poecilia > Poecilia formosa. Next base: position 615,575 of record NW_006799958.1, on the reverse strand, counting down.
ATCTGACAGCTGACGACTTGGAACATCACTGAAGAGCTGCAGCTGTGAAGATGTATTGACCCAGGCGCATGATACACTGTCCATGTCCATCACACATTGATTAACACACATATTTTTCATGTGATTTCAATCAAGGGATCAACAACTGCAATTGTGCTTTAATATAGTTTTCCTTTATGTCGTTCCCATTAGGTCTGGAGTTTCTAATGAGGGCCCGCCTTGTCTCACATGATGTAACACCTGTGTCTTTGAGTTAATTCCTTGTAATTTTGAGAATATGTTTCAGCAGATGGTTGAATTTCCATCGTGACTCACAACAACTGAGAGTCTAAGCATAAAAATAAACCTAATGCTTTTAAATAAAACTACATACGCAGCAGCGTACCATCCAAGTGTGATGTAGTTGGCTCAAGTTCATGTTTTCACATTAGGTTTATCAATTATTATAAAGACCACAAGCATTGGTCTTTATAATAATAACAATAATAATAATAATAATAATAATAATAATAATACTGTATGAATATTATAAAATAACAAAAAATGTAATAAGATGTAGACGGCAGGTTTGTATTGCATGTTTCACCCTCTTTGTTTGGGCTCTTAGAATGTATTTGTTTACAAGAGGCATCTTTGCAAAACCTATACTTATTGTTATTGTTGACAATATTTATTCAAACATATATCTCAAATATACATCCTTTACTACCACTCTGTTAAGATATATACCCAAGTCCTAAATGAATTATGGTTACAGCGATTTGGTTACCGTGATTTTGCTGTTTGTGTTTTTTTTGTAAGTGTACTAATATAAAAGTTTCTAATCACAATGATATTTTTTTTAGTATATAAATAAAAAATACTGTGATTGGTTGGTGACCTGTTGAGTGCTGGAAACCACCAGCAAGCCACTCCTCTAGGGATAATAATGTAATATACTTGTTACATCTGTTTTATATTGATAATAATTATGATAATAATGTTGTTATTTTTACTATAATAATAAATATGATGATGATGATGATGATGATGATGATTATTATTATTATTATTATTATTATTATTATTTAAATAGTAAAAATCTCATTGAATCATAGTGAAACAAAAATGAAACCAGTTCAAAGGAGTGAGACATTTAACTTGAACATTTCTGTGGAATAAACTACAACATTGTTACTTGAGGGAAAACTTTTAATAATGGTAACACTACATATTTTTTCATTTTTTGTTTTTTTTCATATATATAAAATAATTAACATAATGATGTATTATGCAGCTATTTTTGGACTTTTTAGTCATAATTTGACATTTATCAGGAACCAGTATCTTGTCTCCCTTTTCAACATTTCTTTGTGGAATTGTTTTATTTGTTGTTCAAACTTTGCTTCATGTAAAAAAAAAAAAATTCAGCAATGCTGTTGTGAATCCCAAGGTTAGTTTTATTTTTTTTTATTGTTTGATCTTTCACATTTTCCACCTTAGCACTATAGATAAATGAAGGACAGAAAGAAAAACATTGTTGAAAATAAATTAGCTGAGAAGAAAACATTAGAAAAATGAGAATGTTGATAAATCCAGGAGAATACAGAGATATGGAGCAATTGGACATCTGCTTGCTCTGGGGCCTTCCCTGGTTTGCTGGTTATGCATGCATGCATGTATGTGTGTATTTATCTGTGTGCATGTGTGTGTGTGTGTCTGCTGTTTGTGTGCGTGTGTTTGTCCAGGCGTTTGCACACCTGCACAGACTGAGTGGGTTGGCTCAGTGGGCTGGCGTGGAGCTCCGTGGATCCCCCTCCAGGCCAGTTCTCTGTCAGGCCCTGCCAAGGTCAGCTGTCTGCCAGTGGGTGGGTGGGGGTGGGCGGTGGTTGCCAGTGGGGTGTGGAGCAGGGGATTGGGGGGGCTGCTTCAGCAGCATGGCCTCCGGGGTTTCAGCACACGATGTCCAACAGCGACCGCAAACCTCACACTCGCGCCGAGAATCCACTCCAGCACAGAGATAAAGTGGAAAACCAGCAATCGTTCATAGACTTGTTTTAAGTGTATGAGAGAAAAGATGCAAAGAGAAACACTTTGGATTACTTGACAAAGTAACTTCCAGAGATTAGGGGTATGAAAGGGAAAGCCAGGAAGGTAACATGGAGACCTGTGTGTTCTCTCCGTATTATGTCCATTCCACAGCTATCTATTACCTGGATCACCTTACTGGGTAGCTAAACCCACGGCGGGACCTGAGCTCACGAAGCCATACCTGACACACTTACTTACTTTTTCACATGTTACCACAGCCACAAGCTTTAATGTATTCTATTTGGATTTTATGTCACAATCCCAAATAGAGTGGAGTAAAGGAAAGTGATTCAAACATTTTTTAAAATAAATATTTGTTGTAAAACAGAAATTGAAAGAAGGAAGTCCTGTTTGCTGTCATGTAGGTAACACAAGTGACATGTCAAGTCAATACGCTGGTCAAACTTTACTAAGGAAAAAAGGCCTGCTTTAAAAATGACATACAGCTCTGGAAAAAAAATTAAGAGACCCTCTGCACTGAACCCCATTGAAAACTTCCTGGTAATTCCACCAAATATTGACTTCTGAACTCTTCCAGAGTAAAGACATTAATATTAATCTTTCTGAATGAATATGAACTTGTTTTCTTTGCATTATTTGAGATCTAAACCCACTGCATCTTTTTCGTTATTTTGACCATTTCTCATTTTCTGCAAATAAATGCATAATTTTTGCTTGGAATTTCGGAGACATGTTGTCACTAATTCATAGAATGAAACAACAATGTTCATTTTACTCAACCATATATCTATAAAAATTAAAATCAGAAAAAGTGATCATTTTAACTGGTCTCTTAATTTTTTTTTATTTTTATTTTTCCAGAGCTGTATGTAGAGGAAAACCAACACAACACATCTCTCGCATTAATAAAACATTGTGATAGTATTCTGCTGCAGTGATATTTTTCTTCAGTAGGATTAGAGAAGCGGGTATAAGAGCTGATCATCATCATCATCATCATCATCATCATCATCATCATCATCATCATCATCATCACAGTCCTGAACAAAAACCTTTTAGAGGCTCCAAAAGACTTGAGACCAGAGAAGAGGTCCAGCTTCCTTCCTAAACATAATGGCGGCAGAACTATAATGGAATGGTTTAGATCAAAATATATAATATGTGTTATTATGACCCAGAGTTCAGGTCACAATTCAATAGAAAATCAATTGCAAGATTTGAAAAACTGTTGTTCACAGATGCTCTCTATCCAATCTGACAGAGCTTGAGCAATTTAGCTAAAAAAAAAAAAAGAATGGGGGAAACTTTTTTAGTCTCTAGATTAGCAAAGCAGGATGAACATTCAAATATGACTTTTCTGGCTTGCTAGTTCTAAACAAAGTTTTAATGTCTTCATTGTCGTCAGCGAATAGCCTGCTCATAAAGAAATGGAAACCACCTGAATTGTATGGCAGCACAAAAGCAATTACCCACCGCCACTCCTCCACAAACCCCCCACCCCCACCCCGCCGCTGTCAAACCTGTCATTAACCCCGGTGAGTGTGGATGTGAGAGTGTGTAACTAGCCACCCGGGTCCTCGCTGTTACTGGTTGGTTGCTGTTTTCTCAGCCTCCAGCTTTTTGGTTTTGTTGCAGAGGGACTTTGTGTTGTCCCCCTTGGTGGCTGGACCCCTCCCACTTCACCTCGGATACACTCCCCCGACCCCTCGAATAACCTCACCTCCGCCCCCTCCCCTCCCAGGCGTTGGGTAGAGAGAGAACAGCCAGTGCTCTCCAAACGCAAGGACAGAAGCTGCCAGCAGGTAGCCATGGCAACAGTTTCTCTCTCGCCCGCCACTTCCCCGCTCGGTAAAAGCGAGTGTGGAGAATCGCAGGGCCCCTCTCCTCCTGTTTTTTTTTTTTTTTTTTTTTTCCTGCGCTCCCTCACAGCCCAAATTAGACGGGTCACAGTGTTTTTCTGGCACCCGTTTAAGTAATCATAGAGATGGATGTGCATAAAGAGAGATGGAAGAAGAAAGAGGTGAGGCGGGGGCAAGCCAAGGAAACAGAATGGGGGTGTTAATCAAAAAGAGGCAGATTGCTGCACAACAAATGATTTTCTTTGCAGGCATAAGGCTCTGGTGGGTTGTAGACAAGGATGCTTGAGATATGTGCCAGCCATGGTGTGGAACTTATCAATCTACTGTGAGAGCAAGGAAGAAGTATGAGTAATTTCAACAGCTGAGTCTTGATGAGAGGATGGAAATGCCTGGCAAACACATCAGTTCTTTGTTCCAAGCTAAATGGGATTTTAAAGGTTCATTTCTAGATTTATCTTTGCAGAGGAATACCGGCACTTTGCGGCTGCTCTGGGCCCCCACCCGGGCTTACAAGTCCCAAGAGAACAAGAATGGACCGGCTTTACAAACACACCAGTTGCACACACAGGAAAACAAAAACAAAAACAAAACAACACTTTAAAAGTTCCCTAGTTGTATTAACAGAGTCCTGATTTAAAGCTAATTTGGTCATTTCTGTTGCTAGTGAGGAAAATTCCTGATTCTTCGATCATAGACTAGGAGTAAAACCCGACACCAGACAAAACATTTGTTTTGGACTCTGAAAAAGACAAACCTTTATAGTATAATTTGATCTTTATCTGAAAGGCCAATAGAATCTCATTGTTTTTTGTGCCTGGTTTAAGTTCATCGTTACGGAACCTCAATTCCAGATAAATTTTTATTTATTTATTTATTTATTTATTTATTTATTTATTTGTTTATTTTATTTTATTTTGAAGAAAAAAATATAACTTTACTTTGAAGGGCTCTCACTGACTTAGCTAAATGACGAACACAGAACCGACATTTTCGATAGTCCGAGCTATGACATGTCAATATTTGGAGTAGAAAAACATCTGGGAGTTTTATTTAGTTTGTAATGCCTGACTTATATGCATAACTGATGTGGAAACTACTTTGCAATAATTTAACAAATTATATATTGAAGCTTTTATGTAAAAGAGTGTCTGCAAACTTTATTTAAAATTCTCACTTCTAACCCTGACTTATTTAGTAGCAATCCTATAACAATGAGTCAGGAGGAATTATGTGATTTTCATGTGTAGCAAATTCTTCACATGGTGACAAAATTGTTAGCCAACTGGTTAACTGTAAAGCAAGTTGTTTTAAATGAAGAACACAAACATGATCAATGATCTAATTTAACCTTCTAGTTTGATGTTTAGCAGCTAAAACAACATCACAAAGTGCACGAGAAAAGTCTCTCTTACTCTTTAATTCTTATTTTCTGGATCCTTTGCCCCTGATACTCAGCTACATGTTTTGGATTTTTTTATTTTATTTTTTGGTTAGGCACATTGACTCGTGCAGCAGCCTCATGCAGATTTTGTCCTCCCGAACCTTCGTGTGTGTGCAGGAAGAGGTGCTAATATCAAGAGCAAGAACGTGTATGGCGGGAAACCCTGAAATGTTTTCCTTTCATCAGCTGCTGCCACGGGCTCGCTCAAGTTTATTAGTATTCCTGCCTTTTGAAAATAATTCAACCCCGCTTATTTTCTACTTGATTTACTTTGCGCGAGCCTCCCCTCATCAGCGCTGGAGTCCTGAAATTACGCCAAAATAAATTGGTTCCCTTTCTCTGCCATATGTTGGTCTCGGAGAAAAACTTTAAGAACACAGTCACGGGATTACATCACCGCTTAACAATTTCTATTTTTACTCTGGCTGAACGTTTTTCTTACTTCCAGGAATTTCCTAAACAGGATAAAGCTGAGAGATCAAGCACGGCCCTGCAAACAAAATATTGAATTAAAGCGTGGTCATACACGCAGGGTCAAAACAGGAATTAAATATTCTACAGAGATGTTTGGAGAGCACATTCGGAAGGATTAGAAGTCCTTGTAAGGAAAACTTGTTCCAGGTCTCAGACTGGTGCATGTTGTTGTTGTTGCTGGTGAAGCTCTCACATACTGACACATCTAGACAACATATGTATTGAAACATTGGTGTTGTTGAGTCTTTTATGTTTCGACTTCTTCAAACTCACCATTCAGGTGAGTTTTTTTCCACTTTAAACCTTACATATAGTATCTCTTCCCTCTTATCAGCATACCTCATAAAAGATGAGAGGGAAGAGTTACTGCTTAGGGTCTTGGAATGCCCATGTTTTAACCACCTGCTTGAACATTTTGACATTTTTTCTTTTCTTTTGATGGAATCTGTTGGTAAAGTGCACCAGTTTCTACTGCAGCCACGCGTCTCCACAACATGATGCTGCCAACGCTGCTACTTCACAGCTGGCATCGGGTTCTCAGCCTTACCAGCTTCACCCTTTTTTCTCTGGAAGGTCACGATGGTCAAATGTTACAATTTAAAGATGGGGGTATTATGTATTTTCCAGCATATAGTGACATTTTAGAGCACAATCAAGTAACTATGTTATAAAAACACTGTATATATCAAGCCTAAAAGAAATTTGACATTGCAATTTGACACCTTGAAATTGGCCTCTATCTCTTTAAGAAGGTCCTACTCATTCAAGCACCAAAAATAACACTTTTAATCTCTATTACTATTGACTTAATATTAACTTCTGATAATACTACTGTTAATACTTGTTTATATTTGATTGGACAAATGAATGTAGCACCGAAAGGCATCTGGGAAATGTACCTAAGGATAAAACAGACCTGTGGAGGCCACAATTAACTTCCTGATATCTTGATTGATTTCCTGTGATTCTTCCATGATGTCACACAAGTGAGCAGTGCTCAAGGTGTTGCCTTAAAATTTGACTGAAATGATGTAAATTGGCCTATCAGAAGCTTATAAAGCCATGATGTCATTTGGGTTTTCCCAAAATGCCTAAAGGCGTGATCAACTTTTTGTTTGTCAACTTTTGAACTTGAAGAAAGTATTAAAGAAATCTCTAAAAAAATAAAAAAATAAAAAAAGAAGACTTTACTTGTCTGACAATGAGGGAAGCTGTGTACCTCCATCCATCCATCCATCCATCCATCCATCCATTATTCTACACGCTTACCTCTTATAGAGTTACCAGGGGTGCTGGCTCCTATGTCCAGCGGTCAATGGGAGAGAGGCATGGTACAAACTGGACAGGTCAAGCTGAGCACCTATGAAGTATTAAAAAATACATTTGTTTCTTCTTTTTTTTCCCCATAAGATGTATGCAAATGTATAGTTTCAAATACAGTGAAATAAATTATATCTTTACCACAAAAACAAAAAAGAGGAGACTTGTGTGACTCGAGCACCTCACAGTTTACTTCTGGTTAAGGTGCACAAGAGGTCACTAGCATGATGATGGTCAGGTTCTGCCATGAATCTCTTTCATAAAAACAACTATGTGCGCTCTCTCTCTCTCCGTGTGTGTGTGTGTGTGTGTGTGTGTGGGTGTGTGTGTGTGCGCGTGTGTGTGCGGCTGGGAATATGGATGTGTGCACATTCACAAGCTTGCTTGACTTCCCCACATTGATACCAGATGGCCCTTCCCATCATGGCCAATAGAGGAATTCAGTTGGCAGGACCCTTTCTATTTCATGGTCAGTGTGCGTGTGCATGCTTGCGTGTGTGTGTGTGTGTGTGTGTGTGTGGGTGTGTGTGTGTGTGTGTGTGTGCGTGTGCGTGTGCGGGTGTGTGTCTCTCCCTGTAGCCTTTCCACCACACACTGACCTATTTGTATTCTGGGCAGAGCAGATGAGGCTCCAGGCCCACTGCCCTGTTCCCCTCTAGCCGGTCCCCTCGGGAGGGCATCTGCAGATCTGCGCTGGACAGATAGGGGCCGACCCATCATGGCAGCACTTTAAAGACCACCTCGCTGGTCCGAGGAGAGTCAGCGCGTTTGGAACTGGGTGTGGAGGGCCTCTGTGCTTCTGAGATGTCTCTCTTTGTATTTCTTTGTGTTGAGCAGTGTTGCTTCTGTTTTTGATGACAAAGGAAATCACCTGAGTCCTGTACCAAACAGGAAAAGTCCTTATCAAGGCTTGATAAACGGCTTCCGGTTGGCAAGGATGGACTCCTCAATAGGCTTAAAAAAATGAAACTAATAGCTGAAGGGCTGACTGACGTGCCGTGTCTCTCCGTATAGCTCTGACTGGTTGCTCAGAAGGGAATGATACGTGGTCAGCCGTACGTGTTGTGTGCGTGTGTCCGTCTGTGTGTCTCAATTCAAATTGAAATGGGCTAATTTGAAACCACCCAAGCGTCTCTGATAGTCCCCCCTTATTTTTAACCCACATCCATTCACCCTGCAAACATTATTTGTTCATTTGCGGCCACACACATATGTCGTGAAATCCAAACACAAAGGTGCGTGCGCGCGTCCGTGTGTGTGTGTGTGTGTGGAGGCACGTGCGCAGACGCGCTATGAGGAAGGTTGCCGAGCCATAAAGGAATGCAGGGCGGTATAATCACAGCATCATCAGCTCTGTCCTCTGAGAGAGAGGGCCAATAATGCCCCTTTAATTGAATAACTTATCCACAGCTATTTCCCAGGGGGGCCGAGCTGCAAGGCACTGTCGCAGAGAGGGAGAAGGGTGGGGGGAAGATGGTGTTGAGCAGAGCAAGCAGCATCCTCCAAGTGCTACACTCAAAGGTGGAGTTGAGCAAACGCACATAATCACTCAGTGCAGGGCAACTGCTCTTAAGCTAGGAACTTTTTTTTTAGCTCTTTTTTATGAACGCAGGAACCTAATAAGTGGCTTTACGAGAACAGAAACTCATCTGTCTAATAAAGCGCATCGTTCTGTCTTTGTTGCAAGGATTTTGTCTTATGTAATCCAAAAAAGGTTTGCAGTATTCCCCAGGGTGAATGGGAAGATAAATCCCCTTTAAGACAACCCCCCCCCCACCCAAAAAAAAAAAAAAAATCTGGCTCCTACTTAATCCCTATTGGAGCACTGGAGGGGGTAACTATACATTCTGTTTCTTATTTTTCCCATCATTCATCTCCTTCATAGAGAACACACACATGCTTAGCACAATGCAAGTACATTCTATAAAACATGGACAAATCTGGGTTAATTTGCTAAACCAGCATTGGGTGAAGCAAAGACCGTTTCGTTCCTGGGTTGAATTAATACGATGGGCTTGGGCTAAAGGTTTTCACCCAGCTTAGTGAAATAGGTTTTCAAAGTGAAAAATGGGTTTAAGCGATTAATGTCTAACACTCAAGCTATCAAGGACAGGGTTAAAAAACATAACTTATCGCTTTAATTAGTGATTTAAGTTAAATTTTCCTGTTCGTATCCCATTTATTACCTGTTATATTGCCCTAAAGAAACCACTTTAAGAATTTGTATTTAAGATTTTACCTTTCAGATTATCTTCTCTTTTGCATGTAAGTACATTCTCTAAAAGCGTAAGTATTTTATCAACTATAGTAAACATTGTCATAAAAAAGATTTAAGGTTTTAATCCACACGTATAATTATGCTCCCTTGAACAAGTTGGGATATGACTATGGGCCTATCCTGTTCATTATACTTTTGTGCAAAATCATTCTTAGATAATGAGATTTTAGTCTGCTAAGTTCTGCATATTTTGAGCTGCTTTCAGAATTAGCTGTTTTGGGACTTCTTGATCACTTTAAATCCAAATTAGCTGCTGCTGCTGCTGCTGGCCACGCCCCCTCACCCCAAACTCCACATTTACAATCACATGTGAAAATGGTGGCAAACAGATGCACAGTTATACAACTATACATCTTTGAAAAGCAGAAGAAGAACCTAGTGCACAATGAATAAGAATGCACCAAGTAGTTTATGAATGGAAGGTCAACAACAAAACATTTGTGTTTTCCAGCAGCCATTCCACAGTGCACACAACGGCAAAACCAACTGACCAAACATCCTGGAGCTCAGCTTTGGTTGCTAGGTAACGGGCTAGGCTTTGCTGGGGTTGCTAGGTGAGGGTCAGTGCCTGCTGATTTGTGATGCTACATTCTAGAGGTTTTTTGAAACGGGTCATTTTCACCAATGAAGATTAACTTATTGCCAAAAGTCAATCCTGCTGGCTTTTGGCACTTTTTATAAGTAGTAGAGGCCCAAATGGAACTACAAAAATGTGCAACGTGTTAATTTTGTACAATAGGTCCCCTTTAAGATTGTAGTATTTTAAAATCTAACGTAACACAGGTGTCAAATTCATTTTTATTTCACACCACATCTACATCCTGGCTGTCCTCAAAGGGTCAGTTGTGGCAGAATGCATTAATAAAACTACTAATTAGGAAATTCAAACTTAAAAATGATTTAGACTTTTAGTAAAATTAATTACCTTAATTTATAGTCATGTGCTAAACATGTTTGCAATGGCAGTCAAAATATATTGTAGAACATGACTGGATTTTTGGTAAATTGGTACAAACTACACATCTGTAGGTAAGTTAAGCCGCATATGTTGCAACATTTCATATCATTCCCAAGGCAGTCCAAGTAGCAAACAAGAATGGAGACTCACTGATAGGAACATACCCACTACCAATAATGAATATGTCAAAGGAGCAAAAAACAAAACAAAAAAAAACAACAAAAGAAATGAGAAAACAATATTGTCTACTAACATCTGAATTTAAATAACCAAATGTATACTTTTGCATACATTTTCATAAAATACTTCCTGTCTAAACTGACTTTATGTCCAGTTCTTTGGTCAAAGTGTGAACATAGACCGTAACTAGCACTAGCTTGTGCTAATGTTATCCTAAATGCACAAATGTATTCTCTCCTGTAAAACGAAGTGATGTAAAGCAGCTCACTGACATTAACATGACTGTACAGCATATCACTACCATCCTAACACTTCCTATTTGAGCGCCATGGAGGAAGTTCAAAAAAGTCGCCTGTAAGGAATGAGACACATTCCTCACCCAGTGTTTAAACAGCAAGAACCCAACATACGTGTTAAAGCAATAAACCAGAGTGTGATATTGTTGAGTCTTGATTGTTGCGTTTCTATGATGCTCCAGCCACAGTGAGATGTTCAGGTCCACTTGAGGGCTTTTGATTTGTCACATCATGAACAATAACACACGTCAACAGCGCATGGTGCCAGATACTTTCTACCTTATGTTCTGATGACACAGGGTCTTTCCTCGTCTAACCGACCAATCTCGTCTCTGCTGAGCTGTGCCTCATCAGCAGGCATGATCTCTACTCTAGTCAATACCTTTATGCCCACCAGCTCACTAAAAGTCAATAGAATTTTTATTAGGAAACAATAATGGGGGTGTTGGGGTGCGTATGAGGTGTAGATCGAGAGAAGGTGAGGTGTGTGGAGAGGTAGTACATTGATTTACCCTTCATAGTTCGGTGCACTACATTTACCCAGCAGAGTGCTCAAATTAGTGCCCTCCAGCTCTCTCCCAATTAGTTTCCACAGAGACGAGGTGTAAAGCCAGTCACTGGCCTCATTACCTCTCCTTTCTCCTCCTCATACTGTGCCCCTCCCCACACACACACTCACACACCCCTCACTTTCTCACTGACTACCCCTGCCTTCTACTCTCTATTTCACTGTGTGTGTTTTTTTTGTTTTTGTTTTTTCCCCCTCTCCACTTCAGCCTCTCTCATCTTTTTTTCCTCCCCTGTTTCAGTGCTCAGTCCCAAGCCTTTATTTGTGCTCTCTCACTCTGGTCTCTCCATTTCAACATCTGTGTATTTTCCTCCTGTTTAAAGTGCCAAACAGTCTGAGGAGAGAGTGCATTCATCTCCAGGAGCATGGTGTGGGTTTGGCTGAAAGACTCAGCCACCTGATGAAGAATAGATGATGTTGTTCTTTTGTCCCCGCGGCTCTCTAAAGCTCTATGGCACCGGGAAGTCAACGATACTGCGAAAGCCCTTCAGCTAATGCAAAAATCCTTTTAGTATGTGTTCCCTCTAGACCTTTGGGTACAGGACTGACCTGAACATACCGTAATAACTTTAATTTAAGCATATAGGTTCTCCTGAAGCCCATCCTTAATGTTATGTGGAACAGTTTTACCTAAGTGCTCATTGTGTGTGTTTACATAAGCAAGCACACCTGGTTGTTGCACAAAATGCCAAAAGGATCAGCACTGTACTGGAAAAAAAAAAAAAGATATCTAACAAGACTATAAGGATCAGTATCAGAATAACTCTTTTTTTTGGCCAACGATGTGTACACATATGAGGAATCTGAGCTTGCAAGTGCTTACACTGTGCGGACGTTAAGTATGAATGCATTAACTGCTGGGGAAATAAAGTAGGGATAAAGGAATAATATATGCATATATTTACAGCCATATTTCTTTACAGATAAAGAAAACAAAAGAAAAATGCTTTACTAAAACTGTTTTTTATTCTGTCTCTATACTCATCATCACCCGGGGCATGATTGTCATATTTATAAGGATGCGTGTGTGTCTGTGTGTGTGTATCCTGATCCTCTGATTGCAGGGTTTGACCGGCAGGCGTGTCCTCACAGCTGGAGCTCGTCAAGCCCAATCAGGAGGAGCTTAAAGAGGAGGGCATTACCTGAGGCAGACGCCAGATTGTTTTGCTCCATGAGTGGTAATCAGACCTACAACTTCTCAGCTCCTATACACTCTTTGATGTCCCATGCTCATCTCTTGTTGTCTCCGCCCCGGAAAGCCAGGTTCCCGGCTCGTCTTGGATGGCGGCGTTCTGCCTCTCTGCTGTCAGAGTTTGTTAAAGAGCCCAACTTGAGGCTTCCTCTGTGAATCTGTGAATCTGCACACCGCTGCTCCTGGTTCATGCTGTCAGACCCCCATACAACCCATCCAATGTTACTCGCCTCCTTGTCCACCCTCTGACACTCCACCGCCTCTCACCTCTCCACCTGGAAGAAAGGGCAAGGAAATCATTACCAACAAGCACCACTCACCACCCCCTGCTGAACTCAGTCTCTGGGGGTATACTCACCTTCCTTCCTTGGAACTCCATCTCTCCAGCAGTAAGCTAACTGCTGGAGAGATGGAGATATCATTTCCATCATATCTGAACCACGTTTTGTTATGTTAACTTGCCTCTCTTCGTCGGTGCCACCTTGGATTCACCTCTTGTGAATCTGGAAGAATCAGGTATTCATTCATTTGTATAAAACTGTTCAAACTTCTCTTTGATGTTCATAATTGTTGACTACAAGAAGGTCTCAAACAAAATGTGTTTTTATTTAAGTAATATACTTAAGAGATAAAAAAAAAACAACCTTGCAAGCATTAACGCACTCAAGTGATCACTGGCCTCTTCAATGGTACACTCATGCAGAACTGCCTTTTATTCTTTGTGGCATAGAGTCTACAAAGTGTTCTTCCCTTAGAATTTGGCCCATATTGACATGCAGTTATGCATATTTGTCACAAACATGCACAATTTGGACACCTGCTGTGCACACCCTACCTGGGGATTAGATGGCAGCAGGATGCGGTGTGAGAGGATGACAGGTCTAGGGGAGTATTTGTGAGTCTGCGATTCAAAAATGTTCTGGAAAACCTTGTGATGTATGAAATGGAAGGCTGTGAGACAGTTTAGGTGGTCAACTCGAGCTGCACATCAGCTCCACAAATAGTCTTCCTCACCCACATCAGACATACGCTTCTAATACGTGTGGTCTATTTAACTTGAACATTTCCTCCCCCACAACCTGCATGCTTTCAACCTAGATACCTGGGACTGAAATGGTCTCATTACTATATAGCATGTAGAGAAACATCCTGGAAGAGCGCCGGCATCAAAGCCAATCAAAAGACGTACAAAAGCCTCATATTAACGAGTTGTCTGACTGAACTAATGTGCACATCTCATGCATGCAGAGAAATATTCCAGAATGGTTTACGGTTATTAAAAAAGTACTTGGATATTTAACAAATTTAAATGAAATGCGAGATGTGAAGGTGCTCTCTGGTTACTCCGTCTTCCTCTCACAACCAGATATACACTCTGAATATTAGTGTGTTATCACAGCAAATAACTGCAGAAAGTACGAACACTGACCGCATGTGTGTAAACTGATGAAATATGCAGCAGATCTCTACTCCTGTCCATCTCCATTAATGTTGGACTCCTGTCTAAAAACCCGTGGCAGAGATGTCAACAAACTCTTATGAGGAAAATGGTCAGTCAAATATGTATTTTGTATTTTCGCTTTAAGATTCTAAGTGGGCATTTAAGTACCACAATTAAAAATGTGTTCTAGATTTTCCCTTTAAACGCAGTTTGATATTTTAAGCTACAGCCTCTTTTCCCAATACTGGCAAACAGAAATGCTACACGAAAATAAAGAAGACGTCTCCGTTTAAAATAGACGGAGCGCTCACAGTAACACAACCTTGGCCACAGAACAGAGAAATTTTGCCTACAGGAAAGCAAACACCTTTTCCTCTCAGATCACACCTCCAGCAGTTTCTTCCCTGTTCCCTCCCCTTTCGCCACCCTTCCTCTTGCACGGTGACCCTGAGAGAATCTAGGTGAGGTGTCAGCCCGATGAGCCGCCTGCAAACAAAAGCCACGCTGTCCACCCCAGACCCAGATGTTCCTTACTGATTCCCCACACACACACACACACACACACACACACACCTCCTGTGGATTTGGTATAATGTAACCTCTCCACAAACTCCCCTCACACTCTCCGAACATGCTGTTTGCGTTGTTCTCTGCTAATCTGTACAGTTCTGCATGACTGTCCAAATCAAAGCCTGGTGCACAGCAACAATCAACAGTTTAGTGCTTGCAGCACATACTCTTGCATTCATCCCCTTCCGTCTGCTATCACTTCCTCTCCAGACCCCCGGTTGGTTGTTTCTGGTTAATAATGTAGCGCGTCTCGGTGTCTGATGTTGCAACGGGTTGCCGTGGCACCACAAAGAGGCTGTCTACCTTTCCGGTAGAGACGCGGTGACCGGTTGCCAAGGAGTTGATTTCAGGAAGGAGGCGTGGAAGAGGGAGGGAGGGTAATTTAAAGGTCTGGCAGAGATAAAGTAAAGGGACAAAGACACACAGAGAGAGAGAGAGAGAGACTGGAAAATAAAATGTAATTCAGCAAAGGAAGCAGGTCTACCTTTCATGCCTTTGCCATAATGTTCATACTTCACTCATGATGGTAAAATTAAGGTGGCGATGACCTAAATAAATACAAAAAGCAGTTTTCAAAAGGTGGTTCCTTTTGTGTGTGTGTGTGTGTGTGTATATATATATATATATATATATATATATATATATATCTCCATAGTAGTAGAATAAAGAAATAACCTAAATTGAACCTGTGTGACAATATGAAGTTGACTAAAAGCAACGCAAGATGCAAAGGAAATTATGACCAGATGAAAAACAGTCACTTATGTCTATCTGTGGGGAAAAAAAAAAAAAAAAAAAGATTACACATGCTCTGGGACTCGGACCACAGAGAGAGCCATTCTCCACAAATGAAGAAAGCGAAACAAAAAGAAATAAACATGGTGAGCATAAATTACTACATGAATTACTCCAAGAGCATCTAAAGCCGTCACTGGGCTCAGATGATTAAACAATATGAAATAGACCGAGCAAAAACTCCATGCACGGCAGAGTGCCGCAGTAATAAGCCCTGGGGATGAGATAAAACACAAAGGTCCATCTCGCATTTAAAAAGAAAAAAGAAACAACATGAAGACCAGAAGACCTTTGGGAAAATCTTCTGAGGTTTAAAGAGACAAGAGGAACGTTTTAAGTATATATAGTGTTATATCTGGCATTAATAAAACCACAGCATTTCAGAAAAAGGGGATCATGCTGACAGTCAAACATGGTAGTGGTAGTGTCATGCTCTGGGCCTGTGCTACTTCTTCAGAACCTAGACAGCTTGCCATATTTGGTGGAAACATAAAGAGTTTCAATGGTCTTTATTCCAAACTCCCTTATGTTTTTCACACCAGGCCATATTAGCTTGAATAGCTTTTTTTTTTTTTGTCCTAAATTAAAATCATATTTTAAAACTGCATTTTTGGTCTGGTTGTCTTTGCCTTATGCTAAAATATGTTTCACAATCTTAAGTATTTTGGTTTGACAACAAAAAATAAAAGCAAAAATAGGAACTCTTTTTCACAACACTGCATGGTGTAAAATTGGATTGAGCTGAATACATAGGACGAGATATGAGATATCTAACTTTTGTGTGCATATTTGTTTTCTTATAAGAAGCGAAAGCCATTAAATCGTTGAGGTGTAACTCGCAGATTGTGTTGTGGGTGGAAAATGCCATTCACAGGCTCCACGGCGCATATTTATGTCATTAGAAGAGCAGGCAAGGACTCTGAGGGAATTGATGGGTTTTCGCTGTTCGTCAGTGTTTCAGTTAAAGGTATTTCCCTGCGAACCAAAAGGTTTATGGTGATGCAAACACATAAATTCCCATATAGAGAATATCACAAGCGCTTAAAAAAAAACATATAAAAAAGCTGACTCTCTGCCTTCAAGCCTTTGCACAATGTTTTTTTTTTTTTTTTGTTAATCTGATTCCATTGCAGGCAGGGTTGTGTCAGAGATGTCTCTTTTTTACCAGAGAGCTGCTCCTACATCAATGAGATTGTCTTTATCTGCCTGCTTGCAGCTTGGGCTCAGATTCTGCCCTCTATATACGGGTTGCCGGGTTTGTGGGAGGCATGTGGGCGAAGGTGCGTGGCATCCGGCCTAATGCACAGCCTGGAGAGAAATACTAACACTTCATATTCACTGTGACTTCAACACCGCCACAGTTGAGGCTCTCACATTTGGATGGAGATTTTCACTGAATGAGTCACAGGTTTGAAAGATATTCCACGGGACATGGTCTGCTAATTTTGTTGCCGCGTGAAATGAAAAGAGTCGACTGAATGCCGGTAGCAGGGCGTCCGTGTAAGCACCGTCGGCTCCACGGCTGCGGGACGCGCTCCGTGTCGCCTTGCTCGGTGACACAAAGAGCGGGGTGGTTTTTTTTTTTTTTTTTTTTTTTTTTGCAGAGAGCCCCCTCGCCTAGCAGAAGCGCGCTCCTTCCTCGGAACCCAGGAACGCCTTTTGTGTTTGACTCAGGATATTCCCCGCTGCACCGCATTCCACTGTTGCTCCGTTATGCTGGACAGGGTGCCTGGGTCTTCCTGCCAAAGCCCTCCCATAAACACACGTCCAACCCAGGGGTCCTCGCTCTGCAGGGGGCATTCCAGAGGTGTTCATTTTTCCGAGCTTTCCCCTCCATATTCAAAACACGTCCAGGCACAAAAACCGGTGGCCAAGCAGTCGGGATTTGAATCCTTGACCTAAGGATAGAAAAGAGGAAAACTTAGCTCTCCCTCAAAAAGCTCAACAGGTCTTCATTCTCCTCTGTTGCAGACTCAGTTTTGAGACAGAGGTGAAATGTTGTAAAACTGGCAACATTTTGCTTACAAAAATCGGGGGCAAAAAAAAAGTGTAGACATGAGCCCTTCTTGTTGTTTACAGGACAGGCCAAACATTCCAAAGACGTATTTGTCTCTTTATGGGAACTCTCCCTGTTTTTCATGCTCTCGTTGCAATTACCTCACTGAAGAATGCAGGCATCCCCATCCTGGAAAGAAGCTATAATTTTTCTTTTGTCCCTTGCGGGGTTGTTTACATGTTCCAGTGCAATTATGGGAACTAACAAAGAACATTTGCTGAAGTGCTTCAGTTTAAGAGTTTGTGTTAAAAAAAAGTCCAAAAATGTTACCATATCTTACTTTGTCGGCGCATCTTTATATTCAGTGTCAGACTTCTGTATTTGTTTGCTCACATCTGCCATCAGTTGAAAAGTTGAAGTTGAAGCTGAAATAAAAGGCATATTTACTTGGTGGATTTTGCTGATCATTCTCATCCCTTCATCTGAAGCCACAGTTTGTGGAGAGGCCACAGACGATTAAAAAGAACTAATTGGACTAAGAGCAGGGCGCAAAACAGTTCCACAGCAATATCCGCGTACCGTGGTACAATAAATATAGTCATGCAAAACTGAATAAAGTGACATTACTAAAACGCGACAACAGCCAGAAAATTAGAAAAGCCTTTACGAGGCTAAAGGGAATTTATGTTTTCTGTGTGACGACAACAGTCTTCTGTATTCTCCATCTGTCTGGCTACGTAGTACGGACAGATGACTGAAGGCTTTTCCGCCGGAGGAAACGTTCAGGCCTGGCCTGAAACTTTATGGGACAATAAGTTATGATTATGTATTCATAGAAGAAAAACAACTTTGCGCATCACTGAAAGAACACAGCGTCCACGGTGAAACATGGTGGTGGACCATGTTTCGTTGATTTGTTTGTTTTTCAGTTGTCAGTAAAAAAAAATAAATAAATAAAAAAATCTTGAAATTATTTATTATGGTCAAATTGTTTTGCATCCCAAGATAAACCCTGGAATTTAAACAGCTGTGTTTATGGTTTTGAGAGCCACTGGATCTAATTTAAAATAACATGCCGTTATTGCTAAGCATTCAATTTTTTGTAAAAATTCACCAATTTATATCTGGCTAAATTCAAGCCTTTGCATTTTCTTTGTCTCCCTCAAGTTGTTGCATTTTGTTTCATGATGCAGATCATGATCTGGACGATGGTGATGCAATCACGATATTTCAATCGACAATATCTTGTTAATTGAAGTAAAACAGCTATTTCTTTTTTTCTTTTTTTTTCATTATTATTTCAATAAAATACTGTTCATAGATGGAAAAGATGGGTTTCCAGACTGTGCACACACAAAACACCAGCAGAAAACTGCAGCTCTCACAGAAACTCAGGGACGTCAATTCTGATTATTTAAAAATAATAATAATAAATAAGTCCCTTTCTCAATTATCACCCTGAAATAAATAACTTTTGGGGCTGGATTTGCTGACAGTTGGAAGAATCACTATATGGGGATTTTAAAAAACTTAATTTAAAATGTAATACTTTTCAGGACTTAAAAATTGCACCAACTAAGAGCCAGTGTGAGACTGATGATTTGATCAAAAGTCTTCAGGTTTGCTAAATTTGTTGTTGCAGAAATGAAGCCAAGCTGACGCATTCAATTATTCATAATATTTCCTGGGCATTTTTCAGGTCTGAAGGTGGTATGCCTGAAAATCTGAAAAATCACGCTGACTTTTCTTTTCTTTCATTTTTTTTTTTTTTTTTACAGCGAAAACTAAAATAGATTACAGATAAATTGAACGCTTACCACCTCTCTGACTTTTTAGAGCTTCTTAAAAACAGAGTGCTGTAGATGCTTCTATATGCAGGAAACTATTATCTTTCAGCATCTCATATGGTTTCATTTTATTAAACTGTCTGAAAACTTCAGAGATTGCTGGAAAGGAGACGACCAAAAGATCAAATAAATATGCTCTCTTTTTCTTGAACTCTGACTCTGGCTTCAGAGTTAGTGGCAGGATGAGGGCAAAATTCAGAGGCCCTGCACTATACCTCAGGACCTAAACAATCTGAACTACTTGGACAAAGAAAATGATTTTTGATGGAAGCCTTACGGCCTTGGAACAAAGAAACGGCTAAGTGTTTAGATTTAACTTGATTCACTGCAAACTTCTTGAAACGTGGCTGAGCATGATAGAAATGTTTTGACAGAGGAGACAGTCTGAATCCATAAACTAAAACTCCTGACAGTTTTAACTCCATATATGGCCCCGTGATGGATTAAAAACATTTCTCAGACTGTACCCCTCCTGTAACCCACTGACTGCTGGGATAAAAGCTCCAGTTCTCCTCCAACATCGACAGCTACAAAGTGAACAGGTGAGACCTCATTGTAGAGACTGTAACATCATTTAATGTTGGGGCTTTTAATTGTTTGAGATGTTCTGCTTCCAGAGCAGAATACTCGCACAACACGAAACCGCATTGAATTTAAATTTGAAACGCAATTGGACGCAGACTTGGAATTTATAGTGGATTTTCTCCAGTCCATGCGCAGGATTTGTTTGACAGTACTCACTGGGCTGATCAAAGCCCAGAACAATGGGAAAGTCTCAGTGATGAGATAAGAAGGAAAATTTTGGGATTACACAAGTTTGGGAAGCCTCGGAGTCATTTGTAAATAATCGCAGACTCCAGAATAATCAGTTTAAACAACGGGTGCATTCGGCTGAAACCAGATTTTCACATAAATTGCCTTTTTATTTGTTAAATGGCAGAATAACAAGGGATTTGTTTTTATCACTGCCTTCCTATTCGGAAGTTCACATCAATACGATTACTTAGATTTCAAAGCATTAACAGATTCTGACAGGTTATTTCCTAACATTTGAGTGGAATCAAAACCCACCTATTTATGCGTTTTGAGACAACACCTCAGTCACACTGCTTTTTTATTTTATTTTTTTATGCGATGTGATGAGAAAGTCAAATCAAATCTGGCAAGATCTGGTTCATCACTGGGCACAATTTCAAGATGCCTGAAGATTCGACGTTCATTCAAACAAATATGCAAGCACAAACAAGCTGGGAATGTCCCAGAGATGGAGGCATTTTGATGCAAAATGTGCAAATGAACCCCAGAACAAAAGCAAAAAGACTTTAGGGATATGCTGTTTGAAGATGGTAAGAGACTGAGTAAAATTAGTCATCTACCAACATGGGGTGAAAGGTCACTCGCGGCGGAAGAAGCCTCGACTTCAAACAATTTTTGTTTGGAGTGAATAGGAGACTTTCAAAGTTAAGAACTCCATAGGATCTGTATAAATGGAGGTGATGGCATCGTGCATTTACCGCCAGTAAAGCTACTATGTTGCAAAAGAAAAAAGGTGAAACGGTAGAGAATCAGGGCTCCCTTCTAATTCTACATCTTCACCTCAATTTAACTGAAACTTGAGTACAGCAGGGGGGATTTTATGTCAGTGGAATAATCTCAAACACATATCAAATCTGGTTTTGGACAAAAAGGAGAGAGAAGTTAACATTAGGCTGCTAAAAAGGCCTCAACCTCAAAAATGTATAAAAACTTGCAAGGTTGTTGCCAACAAGCCAAAAAGTTTAATAGAGCTCTGCAAAAAATAGAAGACAAGTAGTCAGATTTTAAGCCAGTTATTGTCAGAAATTAGGCACTTTTTTTAAATTTTTTTTTTTTACCAAATATCTATACGTTTATTTGAGCCTATATATAACATTTGAACTTTGTGTGAATTAAAAACAAACCCTGCAATATTCCAAACTTGTAAAATTGTGAGAATTTTAAAAATGCGTCTTCTAAGCCCCAAGTTGTCGTGACATTGACACCCTATTGTGAGGACAATTCTTACTAGAAATGTATTTGCTGCATTCCCTGAAGCTGTACTTTGGGGAGTGAAACTAGCTGAGCAGGTTTTTACAAAATTAACATCCTTTTAACTCCCAGATCTAAGAGGCAGAGACAGAAAATGCCCTGTAACATCGTCTCACTGCAAGCTGTCGGCTAAATTTACAAGCTGTGTTCCTTTCCTTGATAGAGTTCAGCCACACATCATGTGACTTTGATTGAGAACATTTGTGGAAGCAGTTTTTTTTTGTTTTGTTTTGTTTTTTTTCCCCCCACCAACTTGTGAGATGTTGTGCTGTAGCAGTTCTTTGTGCTGTTGCCTCCTGTTTCGTGTTAGTTTTACACTGTCATCTCCCATTACTCATGAGGTCTGCCAGCACTTGTTGCGTCTCCCTGTCACTTGTACACATTTGAGATATCTGGTCTCCGCTAGCAGTCCAGACAGTGAGAACTACTAAAATCCTCCTCATTATGATTCATTTACTAGCCCTCACCCGACTGGTTCTGTGTGCAACAGTCGGCGACAAAAATGTCATCATAGTTTTCAAAATGTAATTTCAATTCTATTTTTTTTTTCTTTTTAATAAGCAAAGTTCATTCTTTACGCTGTGTTTGCACTTTCTGCTCCACGTCTGTGCGCACGTGTGATGACTGCCTGTATCTTCTGACAAACTCTTCAGGTTTTCCCACGTGAACCCTGGATGTGAATTATTCATCGCGATCACCTGGGCCTCCTCACAGTCTCCATCTCGCCGTTTCTTGTTGCTGCAAGATACAGGGACGCACTCGGTCACAGAGCCAGCCGGGCAGATACGGGCGGGGAGGAGGAGCCCCTGTGTACAGCCTGGCTGGAGCCAGAGGAGGCCGAGGAACAGCAGTGTTCATTAAAGTTGCCCCAAACGCGCAGGCAGAGGATAACAAGACCCTGGGGTGGCTGGTTTGGGCCCTCCGCCCTCAAAGGGCATAAATGTATTCCAATTCATCCAGACAAATCAAAAAGTCCACTGTGTCAGCAGAAAGACACACACACACACACATGCACCCTTTTCAGGTACAATCCTTTCTTTCAGTTATAGTTCTGCAATCATAAATATAAAACAATTAAAGAGAAACTCCAACTTCTTTGGATTTTTTTTTTTTTTTAGATTTTTAACTTTCAGGTTGATATAATAATAAGCATACACAATTAATTATAGTGTACACACACAAAAAAGAGTCATGTAACACCATCTTAATGTTTTTCCCCCTCTACATTCGTTTTTGAAATAAAGATACTACACAGGCCTATTAATGCACGAGAAGCAGTCAGTCTCTACAAAGGCAGCAACAGATCTGCCATGTAAAGCACTCCGAGTTCATCTGCATGCTATATATCTTTTAATATTCAGAAAAACAGAAAGAAGAAGAAGAAACCCCAACAACTCAATATTTGACATGTTGGAAGTTCCAGGCAAAGAAATCCAAACTTTTCTTTGCACAAAACTAGTTTCTAAGCAACCAGCAGAGTGCAGAAACTCACCGGACCTGTGAAAGAAAGAAAGATGCTGATAGGCAAATTTGCCACTTTTTGAGAGAGCAATTGCTTTCTTTTCCCCCCTCCACACACTTATAGTGCAAGGCCGGGAGAAAAGACTGCTGGTTTTAGTCGCTTACTCAGAAATAAGGAAATTTTTTTATTTTTTTTTTATGTTTTGTTTGTTTTAGTCTCTTCTGAAAATATCTAGTTGAAACACCTCCACTGCGGTTTAGACTCTTCTTAAACGCTCCTGCTTTGTGCTCATGTACCCATTCTCCACACCTTCACTGAAGCTACCTGAGACGTGCTGAAAACAGCTCTGCATCGAGTTGAAGGTGTCTGCAACCGAAAAGACAAGAGTGAACGTGGGATTAATCTGTGGTGGGGTGGAAGCGATCAACGACTTCTCGTTGCTGTCCCTTCATTCTTCGTTGGTTTTCATGCTCCTTCCTCTTTGTGGTGAGCTCTTCTGTGGTTGTGTGATCTCTGTTTCTGTGGAACTTTTGCAACAGCTCAGCTTTTCATTTAAACGTAAATCGGCGTTGTTAAAAGCAAATGTACTTTTGTGTTTTTTGAGGAATAACCACCTGTTGCTCTACGGTAATAACTTTTGTTTTTTACAGACTTTCCCAAACACCATGGTTTATTCCAGGTGAATTGGTTAAATTCACATAATATCCTACTGGTAAAAATGTGTTTGATGAATAAGTTATTTTCTATACGTCATAAATATATGGGGAAACAGAAAATATGTCTGTTTTTTGCCAAAAAGCTATCGATGAAGGGAGTAGCATCGCTTGACGACAAAGCTGCAGGGGGACTTGCCTAGGACTTGGTTTTGATTCCTTGGTCAGCAATGTCTGTCCAGTATCCATGGTAACCAACTGTCCCCATCACACTTATTACATGTTCAGGAAGAATATATAGCTTAAATATTCACCAGCTTTTAACTAGTGACGACGACGACGTCAATGATCGTTTTACGTCCCTGTGAAGGAAATTTAACTCACTCTTTTATGCAACTTTGAATTGCTTTAGTTCAAGCCCAATGAGTGGCTGTATACCCGAGGTTTCTTTTTCTGTAAAAACAGAAAAAGATGTACACCTTATAAAAAGAACAACTTTTATCTTGTCAGTTCACAGAATGTTTTCTTGTGGAATCACAGACATCAGCAACTTGGACCACCTGACTGAGTTGCTGGGTTACTCGTTGATGCACTCAGAGTAATTGTAGCAGGCCGTCCACTCCCAAAAAATGCTTACACAGTTTGTTGACAAAGGTTCAGTTGAGTCCCAAAGCCTGATAAATGGCTTTTTTAAACCTTCCCTGGCAGATTAATACTAATAACTGTTTTTCATGTTGAATCTCTCAAGGTCACGACATGATTTATGTCTTTAAAGAAACGTCTGACAGGAAATTTACATTTCATAGCGCTGTGTTTGTATTGCAATATGGTAACCATAATACTTTTTTTTTTTTGTAGTCAAATAAATAACAGCATATTCTATGAATACACCCTCACTGGTTCTTCATATCATTTTAGGTTAGTGACCTACAAATCTCTCTGAAATTTCATTGCAAATGCTGAAACGCATCAAAAAGACGTTTATTTTCCTCACAACAGTTCATTTAAAGAGATTTAAATCCAGCGTATGGACATTGGCTGTCGAGCAACTCTAACTTCTGCGAGACAGAGTCAGGGACAGGCATTTAAAAGGAGCACAACTAACTGAACGACTCCCAGAGGAGGCTCCCCTGACTGAGTTTATGGATCTCCGAGTTGTCTCTGCTCAAACTGCAAAGAGCTGCTGTTCTCCCTTGTTTGCCTGCCTGGCCTGTTGGACCCCCATACCACAGCTTTCCAGAAAGACCCCCAAGCGATCTTGCATTCAGCCAGGCTGAGCAGCAAGCTGAAATTAAAGCTGTTTCCCTGTGGTTAGTTAAATAGTTGGACAGTGAGAGCATGGGGTGGCCCTGAGTCAAGGCTGAGGCTGTCTGGGCTTGGGAGTGGAAATATCAAAAAAGGCAATGAATCGGGCAGGGGGTGGGGGGAGATGGGAAACATGCAAAGTGAGGTAGACGAAGAAGCTAATATAGCTGCCTGGTCAAAGGTTTTTGTTTTGAGAAATGGCATAAAGTCTCTGGGTGGGTGTAATATTTGCTTCATTTCTTCGGCGCATGCTTGAAAACGCAGCACAACGGGAAGGAATGCATAACATGAGATGACAATGCATCCACTCAGCAACGCAGTCAAATACTACAAGCAGTTTTGCAAACGTATTTTATGCTCCTTGTAAATAAAATCCATGAGCCAAAATGTGTGATAGGTTGGTTATCTTTTTCACAAGACTCTAAATTTAGCCGGTAGTAGCAGAAGTGAAACTGCTGATAACTCTGTTGTTTCTCCGTAAGGTGGCCTGAGGCTGGGACTCAACAGAGTTTAAAGTGTTTATTGTATTATGTAACTGTTCAGCAAAAATCTGGGCTAAGGAGCAAGAGGTGGGTCTACAACGTCCCTCTGCCCCCCTGTCTTCCCCACCTCATCCCTTCCCCGACTTTCTGGATTTGACCACAAGTCCAGCCAACATTCTTCATGCTTCTGCTCGGTTTGTTTTGAGGAGATCTGTGTACCTTTTCACGAAACATTAAGATATGAATCAAACCATGTGGACCTTGTCAGCGGCAGCTTTCCTGACATACGATCCTGCCCTCCAGGAAACACGCTGAGACCATCATGCCTGATTGTTATCACAATATTCCTCGTGCTTTTATTCTCTATTTTTATGCTTTCTGGACGACATACAAAAGACACTTTTTTCTCTCTTTATTTTCCTCCTGATGTTTCCAGGCTGAAGCAAACTGGCTGTACATAATGACTGGAATAGAGAGGAGAAAAATGCCAAGTTTAAATCCGTGGGGGTTCAAGCAGCAAACGGATCGCTCCTGCAGCAACAGTAGCCAAGACATCTGTGTGACGAGAAGGGATTGATGCCTGCAACCAGAGCACCGGGATCAAGGGAAACCAGGATTAACTGGTCACATCGCATACTGCAGACCATGTCTCCCTCCTGTTATCCCAACAGTCAGATTTGAAATGCACATGTACAATTAAACAACCACGCACATGCAAACGTAGAGGTGGACAGGAGTGTACAAGTATAATCTAGAGCAGTGCAGTAAGGGGTGCACTCAGTGGTAGAATATCCTCCCCAGTACTGAACTAATGTACTCAGTGTGGAGGCTCTCATTATCCACTATCCACTGGTTTTCCATTCATTGGGGTCTTTGTGCTAACTCGAGAGTCCTTCCTGCCTGAGGGCAAAAGGATGGTGATGGGGATGACATGAGCACAGGGCTATAAGTGTTTCTCTGTATTATAGTTTACACCTCTGCAATACTGCTGCAAAACAGAAAGATAATTTCATCACTGCAACATTACGATGTCCATCAGGAAGCTGCTTTCTGGAGTAAGTAAACAGTGACTCGAGACGGAGCGTGTACGGCTACTAAAATATTAACTTACAGCAGCAAATCAACTGGTGGGCCCCCTTGGCCAAATCTGAGTCATGGGTTTGCTTTAACAGACCGGCAGTGGAGTAAATTTTTAATACATCAACCATAATCTGAAACTGAAATCCGCCGTAAATAAAAATAAAGAAATCCGGTGTAGCTTACCCAGACAAAAAGCAGGATTTTTTTTAATTCCCATCAGGGCTTTCTTGAAAAGTCTTTGGATTGTTTAGTGTAGGTTTACCATTTTTTGCTAACTGCCAGTACTTTAGCAAGAAACCTAATGTACTGGTGAAAATCTGAAACCCCGTGTTTTACAGATCCAAACCGGATTTCTAGATATGGTCACAGGTCCAGCACAACTGGAGACAATTTTCCGGGATTGGGTCGTGAGCTAAACAGGTCCAGTACAGAAACCCAGAATAACTCTAAGCAGTGACACTACCCAACTCATTTTACGAGTCTAGCAGTGTCTGGTTGAGAAAACCTCCAAAGGGATGAGCCCAGAAGGCATCGCAATTAAATGCCTGAGCCACCCTCTCTGGATGACGGAACTCTGACTCCAGCAAACATACAAAGAAAACTTTTCTCGTTCACTTGCATCTGGGATCTTCTTCTTTTGGTCATGATCCATATTTGGTGACGAAAATTAAGGGTTGGGCCGTAGAAAGAGCAATAACTACAGAGCTTCGTTTAGACCAAGCTCTTTCTTCACTACAGCAGACTGAAGCACCGCTTCATTACTGAAGATGAGGAGCCAATCCATCTATTCCTTTCTAGCTGCATCTTGCCATCAATCATGAACGAGACACTACTAAACATGATCTCTTGAGGCGGGGACATGAAATGAAATTAACTGAGCTGAATTGAAGCCACTTATTTCTGTAGGAGAACCATGACCTCTAACTTAGTGGAGCTGACTGTCATCCACTTCTATCTGGACTTTGACTTGGCCAGTCAAAGTCCATTCTAAACCATTCTAAACTCTGGCTAAGAGTTTAGGACGACCGTGGTGCTAAAAGGTAAGTCCTTTAAGTCCTTTACAGTTTTCCACGTATTTAGCGTCATTCATCTTCTCATCAATAGTCACCCCCTTCACTGATGGTGATGATTTACAGATAAAGTCAAAATAAAATAATTTCTCTTGAAAAAAAATCATTAGAAATGATAATGTTTTTCCAAAATGAAAGTTCAGCAGAAACTGAACACCTGAAACATCACCAATCAGAGGCCAACATTTCCAGAAGTTAAAGCCGTAGTGCAAATTCTGCTGAACTATCTAAATTCTAATTTAGAGAATTACAGAAGCTTTAAGACTCTGATCTGTACTTACATATTTTAATTTAAAGTACATGCATGCATACGCTCATGACGGCTGTAGGAGTAAGTGTTGTATGAGGGTCAAGGAATAGAAGCTTGTGTTCTCAAACATGTGACCTCCAGTGTCCTGAACGTCGCCTCCACCCAGCCACACCCCCTGGTACACGCACGCACACATGCACGCACACACACACACACACACACACACACACACACACGCATGCACGTCTTCCAACCTAGACAGGCCAGGTTGCCAGAGCTACACAAACTCCCACCCATTAGCGGCAGGATTCCAGGATAACCATGGAAACCGGTCTCTCACCCCCGGGGAGACGAGCAGCAGAACTGAAAGGCTCCATTCAATTTCCACATCCCAGTACAGCACACACAAAAGAACACACATGCACTCTTTTTTTTTTTTTTTTCACACAGTAACACACACACCCACAGACGAGCAAACGCGCACACACACAGTCGTGGACACGTCCTACCCACTTGCTCTAACAGCCTCGCAGTCACTCCAGCCTTCTCTGCCTGCCTCCACTGGGGTGAGTGGGAGCTTGTTAGAGAGACCGCGCACTACATCCTCTCACCCACGGTCCTCGGCTGCACACACGCAGCCCACCAGTGAAACATTAATTACACCTCACTCATTGTGATTAGACACACTTTTAGTGGGAGACGACAGACTTTATTGTGTGCTCGGGGATCATCCTTTCCCAACCCCCGAAGGCAGGAAGCATCTTATCAAGCAGCCACGGAGAGTCGCATCAAATGACTGCGTCCCCGCATGCACACTCTCGTCTGCCACTCACTTCACATGGCAGATATGAAGAGGTGAGGCGGCTGTCATTTATAGAAATGTTCACCGACACCTCTTCTGTGCACAGGCATTGAAATTAAACTAAGAGAGGAGCCGTGTCACATTCGGGAAACGTCTCCTAACGCGATATATAAAGAGAGGAGATGCGGATGCGATAGCAGGTGAAAGGATCCACCACGCTGCCGAGAGCGCACCACGCTTCTCAAGTCTGCCCAAGACTTAAAAAAAAGAGAAAAAAAAAGGCAGAATGTACTCAGTGGGTTTAACTAAGAAGAGTGAAAAGGTTAATGAAGCACAGTGGGAAATCAGCCTTAAGGTGTCACAGTCAGAAGATCAGAGTAGATGGACAGAGAGTTACAGAGGTAGAGGAGGAGATCAGGAGGAAGCAGGCTTTGAGAGAGGAGAAATTACAGATCATTTATATAAAATTTGCTTTATTTTTGATTAACTTTGGCTTTGTGTATGCAAATGACAAACTAGGATTTCTTGTGTCATTGACTCACATTTATAATGCATTTTGTATATATATTTTTTTTTATTGGAGCTTGATTTCTGTTTCATAGTGTCAACTAGGTTGAGAAAATTTTTCATATAATGAAACCATTTTGCATATGTGATATTAAAAACACAATCGTAATGACTATTAGATAATGTTTTGTAAAGAAGAAATAAGAATGTCAAAATTTAGAAAAAAAATTAACAATGGCATTCATAAAAGAGAAAAAATGGGAGAAGTGTGATGTTGCATAATATTTCTATGACAATCTTCAGAATTATTTATTTTTTTAAGGAAGCTAGGTGCAGCATCTTAACAGAAAAAAATATCAGAATTGAGGTTGTTGCTTATATTTTGTTTTGGTGGTGATTCAGAAGCAAAGACTGATCACTAAAAAAGCAACTTAAGGGTTGAAATTTTTTGAAAATTCATTAATATTTATATTTGTAGCTAACTGAGGCATTCTTTAAATAACAAATGTAAAGAAAATGTCTTGACACAGCCCATTTCACTTGCATGTTTCCTTTGCTTAAGAGACCCAGATGGTGAAATTTGTCTACAAATTTAGTTCAAAGAAACAAAAATTTCTCTGAATCAGTGTTGCTGCCAATTTCTGGCACACAGAGGCGTTGATTACTTGCAACCTGTCCACTCCTGAAAAAGAAAAGGATAAAATAATTTTAATAATCCTATTTTAAGACATGAATAGAAAAAATTGACTTTTTGTTTTTGTTTGGTTTTTAAAGAATAGACGTAAATTGCTTTGCTGTCGTTTAAGGGGTTATAAAATGAAAAAGTAGACACCTGAAAGTATCTTTAGAAAGGAGAAGAGTAATGTAAGATATGGTATTTCTAAAACAAAGATCATAAAACCTTTAAAAGATTTTTTTTTTTTGTCCAAAGTACAAGGTAAAGCTTTCCATGAAGGATTACGGAAATAATTTCCAAAAGGAGACTGTCAAAAAAAACAACAAAAAAAACACAAAAATGACTAACAACCTGCTCTGAAACACACTGTTCTGATTATCTCCTTGATCCCATCAGTAGCCCACACAGACCATTAAGATGTGAACCCTGTTTAATTCAATTTGGAAAAAACAAAAAAAAATCTATTCAAGAAAACTGATTGGCAGGAACGCGTCATTCTACCTTCTCCACCGACGCAGTGCAGGTTGTTTTCTGGTATCCTAGTGGCAAGAAGAGCGGAGGTGAAGAGATTTGAGTCTGAACCTGGATGGATGCACAGGTGGTAGGACTGACAGAGAAGTGAGGTGAAAAGATGAATAAATAAAAAAAAAAAAGGGTGTGGTGTTGTTTTGAGAAGCAGTGTAGTGTAGGCGGGAGGCAGAGAAGCAGGGCAATCTGGAGCGAGGCATGGACGGAGGAAGAGGCGAGGGAGGCTGGCATTAATGATGGGTGCGCCTGAGGCCACACAAGTACAGCTGTCTCCTCTCCCAACTTCAGCAATGTCAGATTGGTATAATAAAGCTCGGTTGCTCTGGTCTGTGCTCGCAGCTGGGTGGCTTGGGATGGAGAAAAAAAAAAAACAAAACAACAAAACAAACCAAATCATTTTCACATCCGTGAATGAATCCACAATACAGTGACCGCAAACATCTGTGCGTCTTATTTGGATTTTATTTTACTAAGTAGTGCACACTTGTGAAGTGGAAGAAAAAAAATGATGCATGGGTTTCATCGTCTGCCACGAATGAAAATCTGAAAAGTGTGGTGTGCTTTTAAATTCAAAAATTCAGTTTTAGAGTCATTTGTTTGAACAGAAATACTTTTGAATTTCTTTCAAAGACTTTATCATTGCCAATTTTCTATACAAAATAGTGGAGTTTCCGTTTCAGTTTAGTCAGATGGAGACTTTGTTTTTTTTTTTTTTTTAAACAGTTGAGACACACATTTTCAAACGTCAGGTTTTGGATGTTGAAAACTTGGGGAACTTATTATGTAGCCTAATCCTACTGTAAACTGTTCCACTTTATTCCTATTCTGTCTGCTGTGCTTCTCATTGGTCTTCATGATTATGTTTGTCACAAGCAAAACTCTGAGGCCTCCACAGATCTGACGTAGTTGTTGTACTTGTGTTGAAAACACATTGTGACAAAGATGTTCAGTTTGTGGTTTACCACTTGTCCCTTATTTTTTTCTTATTTCTGATGTATGTTGTCCTCCAATAGTTGGTCACAATGATTTAATTTAAACATTGCTGTTGCAACTTTGCATCACTCACTATCCTGGGTTTGTTTGTGGTAGCGTTAGTCAGTTTACATCTATGTAGATGTTTTAGTTAAAGCTAATACCTTTGGACTATTGAATGACTATGAATATTTATTTAGTTTCTAGGCACAT
>NW_006799958.1:576848-584061 GCF_000485575.1 Poecilia formosa | reverse complement strand
TTAAGTTATGTGGATTTGTTTGTGCATGAGATCAATTGTCTCGTTCCTGTTTTCTGTTTATATTTTGTTGTTTGGTTTGACCTGTTCTATTATGGTATGGTCTAATGAAGTGCAACTGTGTTGCTAATTTGGTATAACACCAGTAATATTTCAGATTCTCCAGATGGATGTCAGAGCCTTAAAAAAAAAAAGCTAAATAATAAGAACCTGGAACTGATGGCTGATGCTGTTTTTTGACCATTTGACTACACTACCTCACACACATGCATCATTTCTTTTCAGATTTTGATTTGTTAAAAAAGCACGTCCAACCACTTCATTATGCGCTACTGTATGTTGGCCTGGTCACATATAACCCCATCAAAACATGTCAAAGTTTGGGGTTGTACCTTAAAAAAAAAAAGCTAAATAATAAGAACCAGCATCAACTGATGGCTGATGCTGTTTGTTGACCATTTGACTACACTACCTCACACACATGCATCATTTCTTTTCAGATTTTGATTTGTTAAAAAAGCACGTCCAACCACTTCATTATGCGCTACTGTATGTTGGCCTGGTCACATATAACCCCATTAAAACATGTCAAAGTTTGGGGTTGTACCTTTAAAAAAAAAGAAATGTATAAAAAAAAAAAAACTAAATGTGTGAATACTTGAACAAGATACTCTATGCTCTCACAGATAACTGCAGCCCAGACTGACTGCTGCTCTAAATTGCTGCCTCCTCTGTTAGAACAGAACCGCTTGCTTTCATGGAGTTTCCTTTGGCTGACGTCAGAGTGCGTCCAGAGTGCACTGAGTCAGACATGGATGAGCTCTGCCCACCACCTTGTCTTTGTGCCGCTGTCCTTTGTGGCCTTGTGAAAAGGTAAAAAACATGATGTCAGATGTTCCAAACTCGAGTCACATCCGGTCACTTATCATCACGCCATACACCCGGATCCTGCAGGGCTTGACCAAGGACACACAAGCAAACAGAGTCAATCTGAGGACTGCCTCTGCTGCCTGTACTTGATCTTTACATGCACTTTTATTTGATGGACCGATGTGGGAGGATATCTGTTTGTCTGACTCACTCCGTGTCTGCCTGACCACCCCCTCCCTCCTGGCCGGTACTTCAGTGTTGTGTCTTTCTCCTCCTTTTCTCCTGATCACTGCTGTGGTGATGTGGTCCAGGCATGTAGCCACTGGATAATCTGATTAGAGAAGGCTCAGGCATAAAGTCTCCACTCTGATCACTTCAGTCACCTGGGACTTTGGTCGCATTTGTTTGGGGAGGGGATCCCCATATGGAGGAAACAAATGCGCTTGTGAGATCCTCTGACATGTTAGTTCTGGTTTGTGAACTTCACCTTCTTTTAACCCTGCATTATAGTACGGTACTCTGTGCATTCACTTTGACTTTTTTTTTTATTTTATTTTTTTTTAAATATATTCTGTCATGTAACAATCACAAATGTCTCCGTTTTCAATTGGGATTATTTTGTGACAGACCATCACAAAATAATTCATAACTGTGAACTTAAAGAAAACATTGAAATCTGAACATCTCTTAGAGCACTGCCAAACCCATCATATGATGAAATAGCACAACTACAAACCTACCTAGAAATGCATAGGCACACTCTCTTCCTCCTACAAAACATAAACATTACTTTAGACATAATTGGTCTCTCCAAATGGCGCTAGGGTGTGTGTGAATGGTCATTTGTCTTGTGTGTCTCCATGCTGACCTGTGATGAACTGGTGACTCTCGCCCAGTCACTGATGGAGATGGGACAATGGAATCTGTTGGCCAAAATTAAATCTAGCCTTCATGGCCAAGTGAAAAGTGGTTTGCAGTTTGTCACAAGCCACACAGAGGAAGGAGGTGCAGAGACTAAAATGCTACTCTTTTACTTACATGGAAAACCAGCACTGAACATCACCCAGAAAACTCGGTCCTTACAGTGAATCATCCTGGGGGGAGAGGTGAGAGGATGTTCATCGTCCCGCAGGAAAACAGCCTTAAACGTGCAGCAAGAGCCACTTTGGATCAAAGTGTAGTCATTTGTTAGAATGGCCTAGTCTCTGAACACACTGAAATCCACTTGAGAATCTTTTCAAGAGTTGGAAATTGATATTGATATTTGGGCGTACCCTGAAAGACTTGCAGCAAAACTCGTAGCAACATAGGGTTCAACAAACGATTGACTCAGTGGGGCTCCACAGTTACTCACTACAGTGTGCATAAAACTTTAACATAACATGTTATAGTTAGTGGCTGTAGTGTGCCCCAATATGAAAACTTTCTAAAAAAAAAAAAAAAGAAAAGAAAAACTTTTGCAAGGTAGTGTAAAGTAAAAGAGGGAGCAGAGGGGGGTCGGCTTTCCTGTTAGAGATTAAGTTGCATCCTTATGGACTGTACATACATGTAAATCTGTGATTCCCTCGTGTCGGAGGCTACAAAGTGTGTTCTTCAGGCCTCCAGAGGCCCCACAGATGTACAAAGCTTTTCATTAGGTAAGCCAGGCGTTATTCCCCAGCATGTTCTGCAAATGTCCCCGGGGGGTTTTGTTGAGAGCGTGTGTTGTCAGACCGCTGAGGGGAAAAAAGGTGGAGAGGGGAAGAGTGGCTCTTGTCAGGAAAGAGACGAGGAAGGCTTAGACATGACAGACATCTCATTAATCACAAGACTCTCCAGGCAGTATTTGCGGCCCCACACCTCCTCTCTGTGGAGGAAACCAAAGGTACTGGACTGGATTGGCAATCGGAAGAGCGCACGTGTTGGTTTAGTGCCCCGTTTCTTCGGTGGCTTCATTATTGCCCTTTTCCCTCTGTCATTCCAGGCTGTGGTCGTGTGCACCATCAGCCCCTCTGGCAGCTCCATCCCTGACAGGTACAGACAGAGAGAAACACTCTGTAGGAAGCAAATCTGTCACCGCGCTAACTAAAACATGTCAGAGGGAAAGTGCTGCGTGTCTAAGAGCAGCGGTGCCCTCGCTGCGTGGATGGCTGATTGGAATTCAGGCTGTTTGAGCCAAGTGTTTATTTCACAGCTTCAGAAGAGGAGAGGAGTAGACAATGAAAGAGCCCTGGAAGAGATGGAGCAGCCGGTTGCATCGGAGAACGAAAGATTTGGGAGGTGTGGGGGGGAGAAATCAAGGCACAGCTGAACTGTACGGCACAGTCTGCATGTGTGTGTGTGTGTGTGTGTGTTCGTGTCCTCAGGGAAGCCTGCTTCTCTCTCTAGGCTAGACTGAGCTCACCTGAGGCTCTCCTCCACCCCAGCAGCTGTTTCACTCACTAACTACCTTCAAGTTTCACCCCCAGTCTCCATCAGTCACACCAACTCCTGATCGCTTGTGTCTACAAGCCTGGCACCTCTCAGCCAGGCCCTCTGACATGCAGTGGTGTAATGTTTGAGCTTCTTCCACATTATTGACTTGAATCATGGAAAACTATGTTGGAGCGTTGCAGCTGAACAGCTGCTGGGATAATCCACGACCTGACGACTGTGGCCATGTGTTTTCAACTGAATGCAGTCCAGCTTGTAGACTGCTCCACAAGCGAAGCGGTATAAATTCCCATATAAGGCAGGAGGACCCTTCCTAACCTCCTGCTCCTCCTCTCTCTCCTCTCCCTCCGCCGACCCATAACTCCTTTACTGAAACTAGCTCATATGGCAACCTCCCTCAGACGCACACATAAACACAGTCACATCATGCAAAGAGCTGAAAACCGTCTAATGTCGAACACTGTGTCGTCAACGTGTGTCGTTATAAACCAGATACTGGCTCGTTCTCCAATAGATCAGACTCTCGTTCTTAAATGGGTTCAAAAGGTCAGAGTTTGCCACAGTTTCAGCTTCATGTTTTATTGAAGATGTTTTCAGTTTCCAGTTAGTTTGGAATCGGCTAATCTGTTTCCACGATTAAGACGCCTCGCCTGCTGTATTTATACACTCGTCGGTTTTAAGGGTTTGGTTTGAAGGTCCAATTTGGGAATCGCAGCGCATCTGAGTAGAGGGTCCACTTGGTCCAAATTAGAAAACTGCTGGGATTTGGGAATTGTTGTGGTGGGTGACTGGGCTATATGGGTGCATTGCATGTTCACGTTAATGTTCTGGTTGGCAGGAAACAGAAAACCACAAAAAATGAGAAGAAACTGTAAACATATGGTGGACCCCTGCCTATTTGTGGACGGATTCAGCTATTCGTTAATTTTTCCGAGGCAAAGAACTTCATATTACTCACATAAACTCCGCCTGTTTGCAAAATGTTTTGTAGCGCATATCAAAAATAATTGATGGAAAGTGCAGGTTGGGAGACTGACATAACCAGGTGCAACGCTACCTGACGCTACTGGCTGGCATTCAAAGTCACTTAAATCCTGTTTGGTCACATTCTGATGCTGAAGATCAACAAGTCTAAACGCACTGCGGCAGGGATTCGTTATTTGTGTTAGCAAGTAGCTGGAACTGGTGTATCTAATAAAGTGGCCAGAGCGTTTTTAGCTGTCGTTCACATTCATACTTTAGACATCAGTCAACGCCGAAAAAAAAAAAAACTGCTTGGCCTGAAAATGACCTGAGCAGATATTTTCGCATCCTTTTTAAACTAATGAAGACCAATAAATTTTATGTGGGTAGCTCCCAACCAACTCTGCATATAAGAGCACTTTGCAGTCGTCTTATCAGCAATAATATTGACCACCGCATATAGATGTTATTTAATCTGTACTGCTGCTACAGAGTATGGCTGACTGATTGGATTAATTAAAAAAAATTATGAAAATGAAGTTATTGCTGCAGTGAAAACGCAGGTAATCTGTCATCACAGGTTTTCTTTTTTTTTTTTTCCAGACAATGTAAAAAAAACAAACAAACTTGAAAGCCTACCTTTTCAAATAATTATAGTGTGTAACAAACACACAACTGATTGTCTTTTTTGTTGTTCGCTTTCACACTCTCTGGGGCTCTCTTGCCAACCACAGGGAGACCAAAGGGTGAAGCACATGTAGCCCGGCAATGGTTTCGCAAACAATACAAGTTGGTAATAATATATTTCTCCCTAATTTATGTGCTGAAACCCTGAAGGGATGTATACACAAACAGAGACTGGACAGTCCTGTATTCAAGTGGTGCTACAAACCATCAGAAGGGCAAATTAACAGTTTACTTGTGCAACTCTTGCTACAGTTATCTCCACGGCAGCCATATTGAATGCAGGCTTCTGAGTTTGGTGGGATTTGTGTTTAATTTTCCATCTTGTAACTCTAATTTATTTATTTTGTTTATTCTCCAAGTACAAATCGCACCACTGACATAAGATTTTAAAGGATTTATTATACCTTGAGTGAGTTTCACTGCACCAACTGTGAAGGTATCGCCTACAAAAAATAAACACACTGGGGTTCAATTCAATACCAGACATTTGTGCACAAAAAAAAAAAAAAGAAAAAACACTGAGCATAAGCTATTTAGTGTGAAGGTAGTCAGAGCTTTCTCAACTTCTAGTTAAACTAAAAAAAAAAATTCTTCAAAAATAAAATTAACCTTGCTCTGTATTCTCCACAATGTCTTTAAACCATTACATAAGAGCCGACTTTGTCTTGGGTTCTTTACAGAAAGACCTTGACACATGCTAATTATGTTGACTGACTGAAACAAGCAAGCTTTAACCCATATTTGTGTCCTGTACATGATTATGAAACAAAGTCCTAATCAGAAGATCAGTTGTGGATGTGCGTTCGCCATCAAAAGTGTCAAAGCATCTTCCTCTTCAAAGCTGCGTCAGAAAAGTGATCAATACCGAAGCTTCTCATCAACCCGCATAAATCTGGTGGGACGGACGGAGGACAGTGGGAGGCAGGGATGGGTTGAAGAATGAAGATAATGAAAAAAAACAAAAAAAACATAAGCAGAGCTGATAAGCCTTCAGCAGAGGAAGTGTTGTTCTGGGCCAATTCCCCCGTGGAGGCCCTGCATCCCACTGCTGCCCTGCTGCAGGATGTGTCCTCGTGTGGGAATACACAAGGAATGCGGCCCCCTTTTGTTTAGCGTGCGATAGGCTTCTGGTTGGCGGTCATTTGTGTGTCTTATGTGTGACGAGCTCCAGGCTTGGCAGAGGCTGATCAGAGCGACACTCCAGCAGTCCTTTCTGGGTAAGGCCCTCCTGGGAAAACAATGACGGAGCTCATAGCTGCTATCTTTCAAAGCCCCTCCTTGGCCGGTTAGACACACGGTGGGTTTTCTCTCTGTATTTATTTATTTTTATTATTTATAAACCACACATTAAACAAATGGTTAAGAGGGGATCTTAAAAAAGCTTGCCAGCTTTTTTATTTTTTTAGTTGGAATCCCCCCAAAGAGCCAGAAGAACTCAAAACCTTTCCCTGACACCTCCCACAATGTTCCACCAGTATGAAAGTTTTTAGAACTTGACGCTTCTCCTTCCGTCTGCAACTAGTCTGTCTCTTCAGGTCCGCCAAGGACACACTGCACACTGTGCTAAAAAATGCAAGTTTCTGTCTAAATAAATTGTCGGGAGTTACTTAGTTGGTGTTTAGTAATTTTTGTGGATGCAGCGAACCTGAAAAGGGGGAACAAAAAGGGTTTGCACAACATGCTGCTACTAACAAAGTACTTCAAGATTTAAAAAAAAAAAAAAAAGCCCTCT
The DNA here is from genome assembly GCF_000485575.1 of Poecilia formosa. NCBI lineage: Eukaryota > Metazoa > Chordata > Actinopteri > Cyprinodontiformes > Poeciliidae > Poecilia > Poecilia formosa. Next base: position 577,400 of record NW_006799958.1, on the reverse strand, counting down.
TGGCAAAGGTTGGATGTGCTCCTGAAGATATTTTATGCTTAAATTATATGTTTAATAGCGGGTGGGGATTAAAAATAGAACATCCATCTTGAAACAGCAGAGCATGAGGAATATGCTGACAATAAAACGCAACCAATCTATAAACAAGGTCTTGACTTTCAGCAGTTGTATAAAGCTTTCGCTCACATTTTCTCAAAAGACAACAAGAGTGAGATTTGCTGGCAAGAAAACACAAAGAAATAATGCATGGCAAAAAAAAAAGTAAAAAAAAAAAAGGTAGAGATTCTTTCGCGATGGAATAAGGCCTGTCCTGGACAAGGTGATAAATGTTTGCAGGCGTGGGAAGCACATAACTGAGATAAGTTGCACACAGTGTTTCCCAATAAATTAGAATATCTGTGGAAAGTTTAAGTATTCAATAATTCCAAAAAGTGAAATTTATATACAGATACTGATCTTACAAAATTATTTCAGCTAATTTTAAGCAAAATCCTAAATTTGAATCGACTGCCCAGTAGTCTTAGATGAAAAAAACAACAAAAAAAACATTTA
>NW_006799958.1:437107-576825 GCF_000485575.1 Poecilia formosa | reverse complement strand
TATATATATAGTCTTTTACTTTATTGATTTTATTTAGTAAGAGAAAAGAACATTTCAAGGATATTCTATCTCACTAAGATGCAGCGTTGGAAAATGTTTTACAAAACGAGCTCAACTAACCACATCCTGCCTGGTGTAAGGAGGAGTTAGGAGAATCGTCAGTGGTTTCTGAAATATTGAACAATCGTAGCAGCATAAGAAAGGAGGCACCAAACAATAAAGCAATAAAAATCCACATTAGATAGGTATTCCCTTTGAGAAATTACAATACATTTACAATTTTCTATCAAAACCGGTGAAATCTGCGTCACAATTTCACCCGATTCTGAGCACGGAGAGGAACAAAGCGGAGTGAAAACTCCAGCAACACTTGAAATAATGACTAATCAACTTTGCTGCTAATGGAGATTGTTACTAGGCATCCAAAGTGTTCAGTGGAGTCTTAACCTCACAAGACTTTAAGCTGTCATTTCAAGCTCCAAACGTGACCGGATTAAAACAATTCTGCAAAGAAGAGTGGGCCAAAACTCTCACACGGCGTCGATGACAAAGACTCACCGTCAGTTATCACAAACACTGGAACGGAAGCAGACGGCAGGTTTGTGATTACTTTCATTAGGTCCTGTTGGCTCACATTGCGTTATTCCCCTTAGCAATCAAAACATCCTTTGAGAACGACAATCTGTATTCAGTCACGTTATCTTTATTTATTTATTTTTTCTCCACAGTGAAATTAGGTTTGTCTGACATATTCAAGCGAGGGAAAATACGTTTTCACAGCGCTCTGTGACAGGACTTTCTCACAAACTAACACTTAAAACACGTGAAACTCATTGCTTCGTACAGAGCAGTGAGTCACACACGGTCGGGAAGGGAAGTCAACTATTTGATTCAATCTTAAATGTGTACAAGGCTAAATCTTTGACTTCTACTGAGATTTTTTTATTTTTATTTTCTTTCATACTTTCAGCTCAGTGTGGAAATACGGTTTAATTTGCCCAAGTTGCTGATAAAAGAACAACTCCTAATGAAAAAAAAAACAAAAAAACCTTTATATTATGCTCTTTGTGGATGTCGGCTTGCGCTGGTCTTTTAAGCGAGGTAAACTTGGAGCGCTAAAGGAACAGAATTTAATTATTTGATCTCCTGATGGGAAGGAAATACATAGGGAGACTGAAAACAAGGCAAGGTGAGGTTTATTGATGTATTCAGGACAGTTTCTTTGCGTCAGTGTAGCCCTCATGTTGACAGTTTAAGCACAGTGATACAAGCACTAGTTAGCAGTCGAGATGCTGACCCCAACAGTGAGACTCTTAGGCTGAAACTTCACACACAGGGTTCCAATGAAGTCTGAAAAAGTATGAAATGTATTTTCATAAGCCCATCCATCCACTGTGCACTTTTCCATTTGTTTTGCCGTCCTTCCTTCTGGTCAATCTTCCATAATTTTGACCTCTCGCTTTTCCGATTGTCCATTAATCTGTTTATCTTACCATCCATTCATTTACCTTACTGCCCATCCATCCATCCTGTTTTTTTTATGTCCATATTAAAACCGGGGATTCTGACACGAAATGCACAGGAACCCTGCATATAGAGAATTGTGTAGCAAAATAAAAAAAATAAAAAAGATTGTGTAATGATGATAAAAAGACCCGACATTGTTTTTTTTTTTAATCGCATACTCAAGTTTTTGAGACCAATATTTGGTATTTCTTCAAGTTACTGTTAAAAACAACATCTAGGGAGAAAAAAAAAAAGAAGAAGCGAGACAGATTCGGTGAAAAAGCCCATAAAATATGTAAAACACTGTGCATTTTGAATGAGTTCGTTCATGTATCTCCAGGAAATAAAGCACATCTTTGGTTCAATGGTCTTACATCAAGATGCACGGATATTGCAGTAGTACAAACTACAGACAAAGGCTTAGTTTCCTCTCTACTGCATGCATCCATTAAAAGTTGTTGGTTTAAAAAAAACCAAAAAAAAAACCGAGCCATTTGATATGTTTTGCTGGGTAAATCCATGCAGCTCATTTTTTCAATAACAACTCAATCAAAAAACAAAACGCTCGTTTTCGCCGGGAACTTACAGCCTTATTTACACGACGGCTGAAGACACTTTATGCGAATTAGCCGACATCACTCGCATGTAAAGACGTGCGTATGATTGATAAACAAACGTATTGCACTGGCTGCCATTACCATACATCTTCTGGGACTCAAGTAACAGAATAAAAACTTTACACTCCAAACCAGCACAAATGTGTCACTCGTCTCCCACGGCAGGACGGCTGATGAACACCCTCTTGTTTCACGATAGAAGCCACCCTAATTTAATTGTAAAGAGTTCCCCCCCCACACACACACACCTTTTAAAAGACGAGGACAAGTTTTTACTTGAATAAAAAGTGATGACGGTGATTCAGACCTGGAGGTGACAGAAAACAAAATCAAAGAGGGAGCCAGGGACAGAGCTTTAAAAGCATATAAACCGTCTGTCCATACAGTCAACCACTTCACTGCAGTGTGTGTGTGTGTGTGTGTCTAGATGCAGTATATAAAACCCAAGACTCATTATCGTTGAGAGGGCAGCTCAAGTGCCCTCAGGCTCATTTTAGCTCCTTTCTTATTTCTCTGCTAAACTAAACTCTCCAGTTTTGGACATTGTGCTCCGACAACAACGTATCTAATTGACGTCTTGAGCACAGTAAAGTGCCTTTCAAAAGTATTCGTGCCCAGCAAACATTTCTGTACTCTGTCATGTTAACTTACGACTACAATTTATTCAATTTATCACACAGATTTTAGATAACAGACCAACGCAGCGCCGAGGGTGATTTGGAAATGATTGTTAAAATCGCTTATATTATAAAAAATATGGAAAATGTGCTACGTACTTGATAAACTACAGATAGTTAATTATGTGATTCCGAAGGGAATTGGCTGTACCGCAATTTATTCAGGGGTATCAGAGTAAACAAAGTCTACACCGCAAAGACACAAAATCTGGCAAAGTATTTTTGGTCTAATTTTTAATGCAAGTATCTCAGAATCCTTGAAATGAGGTAAAACTATCTTACAACTTTTTTTTTTTTTGCGAGATATAAAAGCTTATTCTAAGTCAATAATTCCTTCCAGTGGCATATTATTTCACTTATGACGTTAGAAAAACGTCTTATCATAAGTGAAATAATCTTCCAGTGTAATTAATACAATTTTGTCAATATTGGGGAATTATTGATTTAAAACAAGCTTCAGTATCTTGCTGGAAAGTTGCTTGTAAGTTAATTGTGTCTCATATCAAGTGTACTAATACATTTGCACTAGAAACTAGAAGAGACTACAATACTAGTAAGATTTTGAGTTTTTGCAGACACACTTTTTTTCTGTCAAATGGCACCTTTGACTTTCTGCAAGAGGGTCTCCAGTCTGGAGGGGTTTTGCTCTCTCTGCATGGTTTGCATTTTCTCTTTTGTGCATAGGTGGATTCAATCCAGGTTCTCCAGCTTCCTCTCAGTCCAAAAACATGACTGTTAGGTCAAATGTCAACTGTCTGTCCTGAGAGTGACACACTCTCTCCCATCAGAGTTGGATGGATGAATGCTTCAATTTCCTTCTGATTCACAATTATATGCAAATTGCATTGATATGTCAAATTAAACCATGAAAAAACACATCGCAGTCGTCGCTGAGACAATGTGAAACAGTTCCGACAGCTACGGATACTTCTGAGAAACTAAAGCGGTGCTGCCTCGCAGAGCTTTTTTCTTTCGTTTTTTTTTTTGTTTTGTTTTTTTAAGTGCAGCAGCGTGTACATTCAGATCCCGTCTCCACCTCGATTTGTTTAGTCTGTGCCTCCCGGGGAGCGCGAGCTCTGCCTCGGAGTCTGAAGGCGGTGCTAAAACAGAGACGACCGGCGCGGCCGGCGTCTTACAGGAAGCCGAGGAGGCAGGTGACCTCACATCCTGCCCGAGATCTAGAAGAGACGTTTCTCGAGAAGAAACGGCACTCTGAGCGATCTCTAGCGATGCTGCACTCTAGTTCTGCTGAAGAGTGACGCCGACCTTCGCGGCGAGAGAACGAACGCGATAAGAACGACCCACGAGGAGACGTTACATTCATTAAAAACTTCAAGTGATTAAAATGTAATAAAGCGAAGCTTTCATTGGAGACGAACGTGTAAAAGAACAACAAAACGCTCCCCCCGATCAGACACTGGTAATGGCTGTAAATTGACCTCGTAAGGTCTGAAAAAAATGACGTCTCAACAGGCAGTTTCTGTGGAGTTACTCCGTCAGGCAGTAAAATACATCCAGGCAGCGCGATCAAGGAAATTCCCCCATGAATAGAGCCAAAACATCCGGCCACTGCAGGACGGCGTGGCCGTTGGTTCTACCTCCAAACGGGCCGTGAATCAGATGAGAGAAACATTGGCTTTTCTGCGCTATGGAAACCCTGAAACCATCCTCCCACCAATCGTTTTATCTGCTCATCAAACACAACCGAGATGTTTCCCCATGCAGTCTGCCTGTCTCAAGACTTCAAACATTTACAAAACGCCGCCACACTTCATCACAGAAGTAAAGTGGAGCTCGTCGGCTTTCCACTGAGCAGTCTTCACTTGACAGTTTGTGGATCTGAGTCGCTGCATCTGGCCAAACGCAGCCAATGCCTCCTCCAGCCCCCCCTCCCCTTGCAGCCTCCCTCCATCCCCACCTACTCCCTCCTGTTGCCATCAGGGCTTCTTGGCTGCGGTTTTGGCTTTCCCGTTGGGTCCTGTTTTGATCTGGGTCATCTCCACATCTGTCAGGGCGTCGGGGGGAAGGCTGGAGCGCATGCGTTCAACCGTCCTCTGGTAGGCTGCCCTCTCTTGCTCCAGGGAGCGAATCATGTGCTTCATTTTGCTCTCCCGAGAGAGGAAGCTCTCCACGCTCGTCTCCAGAGTCTGAATCTTCTGCCTTGCAGCCTGCAGGACAGAGAGAACGCATCTCAGTCAGGCGCTGTTGCAAAACGGACACTCAAATTTGAAAATCTTGAGGACTGTAAAACAAGACGTGCAATTTCGCACCGCAGCCCGGGAGGATAACGTCAGTAATCGGCGTAATGCATCTGAATGTGCATTTCATCCACGATCTTGAAATAACTTGTTGAGCTTTATAGGAGTCGAAAACCAAGTCCAAGTCCAAAACATTGACCCTCTAGTGATTTTCTCTCGCTACAATCAGACATGAGAGCGCCTGAAGAACTTTCAAACCTCTGTTAATATGAAGCTCATCAGGTGCGACTTTATCAGTCCTCCTCCACAGATTCACACTTCACTGAAATGATTGAAGTACGTGGAGAACATAACAGCTCTCAGGCCTTTTGTTTCTTCAACAGTCTCTCATTGCTGCTGTGTTTTCCACTGATGTATTAGTGCCATCTACAGGTAATCTGAGGCAATGACATTTTTGCAATTACACACAGCTTCTTTGAGATTGCACAAATTGGCATTATTTTTTTAACAAATTGTGACTCTTTGCAGAAGAATATATCCTCTCAACAGTATTCTGGTTTACCACTTAAACATGCGATGTTGCACTTTATTTTCCTTACTTGAAGTTTTTCCAGCAGATCCATGTTCTGTTTCTTCAGCTGCACGTTCGTCTTCTCTAATTTGTCGAGGCGCTCCGAGTCGTCGGGCGGCGGCCCGGCGTCCAACATCTCATCCTGCAGGACGTGGTACTCGACCTCATATGCGTGCAGCTGCTTGGAGATGTCCATCTCCATCACCTAGTGATCCAGAATGAGCTGCAGTGAGGTTGTTTGCACCAAAGCTTCAGACATATAAAGCCTGGAAATAAATTGTGTATTGCAATAGCCTTGCTTTGTTTGTAAAACATTTGATTTTTGCAGGGGGCTCTTTTCTATCAGTAGTCAGTCAAACTACTGATGGGTATCATGCTAGAAGGAAAGTATGCGGTTTCTATGTAGGCCAAAAATAAAAACATCTGCAATTGTTGAGCTATGTTGGGCTTTTGTTCTTTATACAGTCAAGACTTTTCAAGATTCTCTTGGAAAGCAATGACAGGTCCAACTGAAAATTTAAAAACGATCCATTTGGAGACGCAGCAGATGTGCTCTAGTCAAACGAAACCAAACCTGAACTTTCTGGCCTGGACCCAAAGTAAAGTGTTGGGGTGGCAGAATCACGCTGTGGGAATCATTTCAATTTAGTAAGACAAAAAATATTCCCCGTCTTGATCCACCAAAAAAAAAAAAAAAAATCTCAATAAAATTACACTGAAACTTGTGCAAGGGGTGTGAAAACCTTTACAAGGTTCTGCATAAAACACATGTAATTGCATGTATACTTTATTTTTTTTTAATATTCGTGTTCTGTGTTCAATTTTCACAAGTTGGCAAAACCAAATTAGATGCGAGAAAATTGTAGCATTACTTTTGCATCGATGCGCTGCATTGAATCCCTTTCGGTACCTTGGTAATGGTTTGCTCCATCTGTGCCTGTGTGAGCGTGGGGAGTGTCGTTTTCAGGTAGTCCACGATGCTCTCAAAGCTGTCGCACTCCACTATCTCCCTCTCATGGTTGCTCAGCAGACAGAGGGCCACTTTAAAGATCACCTCAGTACCCTGTACAAACACTAGATCTAACCACAAAAACAACACCAACAAAAAAAAAAAACAAAGAAGAAGCAGCATCAGAAACGTGTTAATGTAATCTCCAACACAAATGCCTCAGCAGATATAATTCTGCCGAGGCAATTTGGCTGCCATCAGAGACCCCAATGTTCTGGGCTTTACCAAAGATGCGGGACACGAAGCCGAGGGGGAACTGCGAGGCGAAGAGGGTGAGGAACCAAGGCGCAGCGTAGAGGCTTGGCCCGATCTCGTACTCCTCCAGGTGATTGTAAAGGTCCCGGTGGTAGTCGTGCAGCAGCCTGGAGAGCTGGTACATCTGAATCTGGAGCACCAGGGAGACAAAAAAAAAAAAAAGGCAACATCAGGTCAGAACAAACTGGTAGAACTGGATCTGGAAGAGACAAGGTTTCCAAAAGAAATCCAAGAATCAATGAAGGATTTTTTTCTTTTTTTTTTCTTCCTTTTTCCTCCCCCATTGAACCACAGCGCTGGTAAAGTGAAAGCAGTGTTGCTTAAAGGACTTGCTCAGACAAGGCCGTGCGTCTCATGAGCTGCAACAACTCTTTTTACAGTATGAGACAGCAAAAAGCAAAGACAGGAGAAGCAGAAGTTAGCTCGGGCTAAAATTAGACTCCAAGCTTTTACAATTTCCTCAAAGTAACAAAGAAGACAAGCGATACCTGAGCCTCCTCCCGAAGCGCAAAGGAAACAGCACAAATATGTGAGGAAACGTCTTTAAAGACCAAAACCGCTGCAGGGAGGGAAACGGCAGGCTTCTGCTCGGCTGAACGGTTACCTGGAGGAGATTAAACATTACCCCCCGCCCCCCTGTCGATGCTTCAACTATGGTGAGGTCAGCTGATGTTTAACTGGAGCTAACAGAGCAGGTGTGGTCTGACGGAGAGGTGGAGACACGCTGCTGCCAGCAAATCAAACCAATAAAAGGTGACAGGCAGATGACCGCTATAAAACGAACGGAGGAGCACACTGTGCATGGTTTTAAACAGGAAGTAGATGTGTTTGTTTTTTTTTTGTGTGTGTTTCTGTGCTTTCAAAACACATTCGCAAAAATGGACTCTGCACTTGTCACTCCCGTCAAAAGCAATTTAAATAAAAAAAAAAGGCAATAAAGACAAAAAGCATAAAACTGTAAGAAAATATTTAAAAATGGTATTTTCTTACACAAAGTCGACACGCATTTGGTTAAAATAAAACATCGACTCAGAAAGAATTCCTGCACATTCTCGACCTCGTGATGGCATTACATAAGAAAACGGAATGGTGCGTTTCATCATCTTGTCTTCAGGATCAGGCGCTGTAGTTCTTACAGTAAAACGTTTCAGTGTTTTATCCGTGGCATAATGCCTGAAATATTTAAACTATGGAGCAGGTCTGGACTGCTGGTGTGCAAACTCGGGTTCTGGGCTGTTCTGTTACGCCGCGATGCTGCTGGATGAGAGGATACGATGCTCTAAATGCGCATTATTCTTAGGAAATAAATTGAAGCCATGTGCATTTATTGGATAACAGTACTGGTTATAATGCAAACCACATTGTGCCTTTCCTCTTCTGCTTGGAGAATGCAGGACCAAGTGAAGAAGTAGTTAAATGTTTATTTGTTTACACAAAGAGTAATTTTCTCTCAGTCTCATAAAGACTGAAATGGTTCTGTCCCATTATTTTCTCAGCGTTTAATTTGTTTGTGAACAATGTTATGGAGAACTCAGCAGAGATTTTTTTTTTTTTAATGAACAATTTTCAATGCATAAAAATCTTAATGATTCTCTATTAATTATTGCAAACAGAGCTATTAGTTACTGGGGGAAAATTCTTTTGTTCAATGATACTATGAAACAGGGTTTTTTTTTTATTATTGTAATCAGTATCAGCAGCAGCCTTTATCGAGTATTTGTGACAAAATGCCCAAAGTGGCCAAAGAGCAAGCAGGAAGGTCAGCACAGGTTAGAACCTGAACCCTTTGGCGATGTTCACATCTTGGTTGTTCATCCATCATGACTCATCAGGCGCTCAGCCGTCTGACAAAACTGTCCCTGCAGTGGTTTGTAAAAGTATTCATACCATTAGAGCATTTCTTTTTACTTATTTTGCTTAGGGCCAGAACTTTAATGCGTTAATTTTGATTAATTAATTACATAGATTTTAACGTGTTAAAATTTTTTACTCATTTTTAAAAAATTTTTTTTTTAGTTTTAGTTTTACATATAAAAGTTCCAGCTGGAACCTTTATACTTGCGTTTCTGGTATGCCCTAAATGCGACGCACACGCGACATCCACAAACAAACCAAAAGACAGCGAAGTCGCGTGCCTTGGACCCCTCAGGGTTCATTTTTGCCTCAATAAATAGCCTGATGGGACTCTGGAAGAGGCTGTTGTTGTGTACGTTGTGCATAAAGGAGTCGGCCGGTAACCGGAGCTACTCAAGCCTGAAATGCCATCTAAATGCAAAACGTGTTGCTGCAGCACAGACGTACCCGGTGCTAATGTGAGTGTCCACAGGGCACATTTCTAAATAAGTTTTTTTTTTTTTTTTTTTTTCCAAAGAAGATCCCTGAATGCTGGATGGATATAATGGCGCTTTTGCCCAAATCTGATGGTTAAATAATACAAATAACAGATGAAAAGCAACAAATCTCTTTGATGTTCAGCTCCTACGTCTATTTATTCAATAACGTAGCCGCAAAAAAGGGTTTTTGAATTAAAGATGTTGCTTAATTTGTCAACATATGATCTTCAATCAAATTGTGATCAAGTAATTACAGACCTTGAAATTAACTCCATTAAAAATTATGACTAATTTTGTTGCAGTACAAACACAAGCTTTGATCAATTGTATTTATTATGTGAAAGACTAAAGCAAAATAGTGCATGGTTGAGAATAGTTGATGGTTTTCAAGACATTTGTTTTAATAGTAAAATAAAAATCCTAAACATGCAGACAATGCATATATATATATATATATATATATAAAACAAAACAAAAAACAAAAGAAAAACGCTGAAGTGCAAAAGTCTTCACCAGTTTTGATGTGAAAAATATTTCTGTGCACTCATGAGTTTGCTTTTGTTCGAGCGGCATGTCAAAGCAGCCGATCAGTGTGTGCGCGCTGACCTGCAGTGAAACCATGTCGGGTCGGTACTGCCGCCTGATGCCCAGGTCGTACATCAGGAACTTCAGCATGTCGAAAGCTTGCTCTTCCCTCATGTGGAGCAGCAACACTCCGGCCACAAAGCTGATGCCCTGGCAGTAGCCAACCTGCGGAGAAACAAATAGGAAAAGGACGCTTCGTAATGACTTTGAGGAGATTCTTTACTTTGAATGTTTCTGTGAGCGGAGCAAAAAGGATTACAGCGTGTACCTCTGTGTCCATCAGAGAGTACGCCTTCAGCAAATTGTAGAGGGAAAGTTGGCCCGCTCCAAGCTGGGCTGAGAAGTACTGGTGTGTGGGGAAGGTCCGGCCTGAGGAGGGAGTTGGATTTACAGCTATAAGCTTCTGTTATAAAAACAATGCTCCGTGTGAGAACTTCATTAACTATTCGCTGTTTGTAATTTTATGCACCACTCAGTAGTGGGACCACAGTTTCAGCTTTCCCATTAAATTTATTCTACATCGAAGCCCATTTTACCATGCACAGCTTGCAGACCTAATGTAGGAAGCGACTATTGTGTTTTTAATCTAACCAATCGAGGTAGTCACTAACAATATAAGTGGCTTTTACCCTTTGTTATAGATAATCCAAGGGACTGTATTGGCTGCTGCACCTTCCTGCAGGCGGCTGCTGGTTTTAGTGACGAGTGGCACAAAGAGCAGCTGAAACACTAGTCTTTAAATCTCACGGCGGCGAAGTTCAAGTACGAAGTTCATAAACTTTTAAATAAGCTGTATTATCAACAAATTAAAACAGAAAGTAGACGTGTACATTTTAGACAAGCACTTCAGAAAATTTGAGACAAATCCTGGAACCATCCGGACTGTGAGTCAAGTTGGAAAGAATTTAGTTTTTAATTTAAACCATGTGTTGGTGTATTCTATGGACTTTGAGAAAATAGTCATTTCTGCAACTGCAACTTTAAGTGTTCAGCTTAAGAAATGTAAGGGGCATTCAAATTCAGTTCAAATGTATTTAATTTAATTACTTAATTAAATTAAATACTCAAGAATTTAGCTCTGGAGCAGATTTGTATTTGTGTTTTAAATTCAACATATTAACTAAATCTCCACCCCGTGTGTAGAATAAAACATGTCTTTCTTCCTATAATTGTAGCAAAAAGAGAAGCATCAACTTCCACGTCCCTCCTTTGTTTTTAGGTGCTTTTGAAAGCTACACTACAACCGTCATCCGACTTCCTCACGTCTATTTCCTTTCTTCCTCACGCAAAGAAATGTTTGCGCAACTCATCGCAAGGAAAATCAGTCACAGTAAATTTCTAAACAAGACACACAGAAAGCTTTACTTCTGTTTCTTGTAGATTTTGAACTTAAAGGTGTCGCTTCTGCCTGCAGTGAGGGCACCGATGAGAATATTTCCGCTTTTTTGTCGTGTTCAATCCTAGTGGGGCCGTGCGGTTAAGCGGAGGTCACGTAACGGTGAGCATGCCCACCTAAGTCCACCAGAATGGCGTGCTGCTGTGCGGTGAGCTGCTTCAGCAGGTCGTAGTAGGGGGTGTCTGGAGCTTGCTGGCGCTGGGGCAGCCTGTGCTGCAGCCGATGCTGATGGGAAAGGAGCAACCAAACCTCCCCGCGTCTGCTCTTTGGAACTCCTGCAGAAAAACAAACAAATAAGTCAAGTATAAGGTAAGGTAACATTTAATAACGTCAGGCTTTTAAAGTGCACCCATGCACTTCCCTCTCACCCTGGCAGATGGCTCTGTATATGTCCTCCTTGTCCTGTGGGTTTGTGGTTCTGCCTGGAGCCGTTAGCTTTCTCTCCCAGAGCGCCTGAGCTTCCTTGGAGCAGGTACACACTTCCTGGTAGTTGAGCTTCATTTTGCGGATGTGCAGCTCATCTCGACTCGCTTCGGTTGAATTAGGAGGTACGAAAAACAGATAAGGGAACAAACTGAACATCGCTTCGCTGAAGAGGGCATAAAAAGGGACAGGCAAAAACCACCAGGAGATGATGCAGACCATCAGTCCTTTAGCTGAGATGGAAACACGGGACACAAAAGCCACAATAACACCAAATAGAAACCAGATTATTCTAAAGGTTTGATCGTAGTGATGAAGAGAACGGAAGGATAATTAAAAAAAAAAAAGTTGGTCACCCCCACCGCCAACCCCATGACATGCAGAAAAAAAGAAAAAAAAAAAGGAAAGATGAGTTGAATGACTCTTGCAGCTAGCCACTAGTATCATGCAAAACCTCTTCCCTGATCCCAGAGGCTTCTGTTATAATGCTTACCTTCTACAGAAAACAGTTTTGCACTGTAAGGTCCTCAGACCAGCAATGACGTCAAAATATCAGACAAACAAAAAGAGATGGGTTGGTGTTGGATTAAAGTGATTCGCTCTTTTCTTTGTGTGTGTATTTTGAGATGTGCATGCATCAAAATATTATGTTCAGACACTCATTGCTGCTGAGACCTAATTCTGCATACGTCTATTGAGAAGTGCAATCTAAGATGCCATTTATTTTTGATGAATGGCATCTTAGAGAGCTGGACTGCATCCTAAAAATAAAAAATTAAATTTTTTTTTTTATTGATCCTTTCGAATAATGTAGATTAACCGTCTTGTTCTTGGTGCTACATCAGCAGCAACTGCTTCCTTGAATTCAGAAATATTTTTCCACTGCGTCTCTGTTAAACCCTTATGAGTACAACAGGAACTGATCAATTGTAAAAACAAGGCGAGACTTTCAGCTGCTTCCAGTCACTGCCAAAAAATAAATTTAAAAAATACACAAACTAACCTGAATTTAGTCTTTTGCCTCAAGAGGCCATTCACTGCTGTGGCTGACTGAGATTTCCACAGAGTGTTTTGAAATAACTGCGTACATCTGTTAGATTTCTACACTATTTCACCATTTCTTAGACGTTTTACCTCGAGAGTGACATTTTCATGACCTACACGCTGCAAATCATCACAACTGTGATAAAGGTCTGAAACATCAGTCTGTGTACATAATGTGATTCACTCAGTAGACTGAGTTTGAATAAGTTAAGTTTTCAACAATATCTAAATTTATTGAATATTGTACATCTACTGTAAATCACGTTCAAGCTGGAGAGTTTGTTGACCCTTTTCCTCTTAGGATGCTGTTGTGCAAAGCAGGTCTGGATTTCAAGCACAACATCATGGCTCCTTGCTCACTATTGGCTAATTTCTCAGCTGCCTTGTGCTTGCTCTTTTTATATATATATACTTTAATCATGAAAAGTAATACAAGTATCAACTATGTTTTCAACTAAACATAGTTGAAAAGTTATTAAAGAATGATGATTTATGCTCTTTAAGCTATTCTGGTGAAATGAAACTTTTTATAAACCACGTTGCAGTTTTTACAAATTGAACTAGTGAGGAAAATAAAACACACACACACACACACAAGAGTGTAATTCCTGTTTCGGCAAGTATGAGGTCATCATAAGCACCGTGTGTCCTTCATGTGACCGGCAAAGAATGCGCTCCAGGCTTAAAATGCCACTCTTCGGTGCGGTGGAGAAGGGATTTATGCTCACCTTCCAGCCTCTGATTCTCCTTTTCCATGCGCAGCAGCAGGATCTGCTGGTGGATGGCAGTTTTCCAGAGAGCTCTGTAATCGGCTCCCGTCTTCTTGGGCTTCTTGTCGGCCGGCTGATCGGATGCCGGGGACAGAAGGCGCCTCAGAGGGTCCAGACCAGGGTCCGAGGCACGAGGAGACAGAGGCAGCAGCTCCGTGGCGTCAGAGCCGTCTGCAAAAAGTGTGTTAACACATGAACACGTGCTTAAAATTCACTTTGCTTTGCCATGTAACAATAAGTTTGATTTACTAGCAGTGTCGAGTCCACAGAGGGTTTTAGAGGATAGTGAGAGCAGTTCCACACAGCTGCTTTTAATTTAGGATTTGTTGTCTCGAGTGGTTCTCAGCTATTAAAAGCACCTGCTTTCACACACACACACAAAAAAATACTGACAAAAGTTTTTAACTTATTCCAAAACTGACAGAAAAAAATGGAGCATTTTGAAGTAAACGGGAATGTTTTCTGAACCGAGGGGATATTCAGAGTCAGAAACACGTAGACCAGATAGCAAATTAAAACCAGAAGGAGATGGATTTAATTGTTGCCTTGTCTCACTGATAAACAATAATGGATCTGCCTCTGACTGTGGTTCATTAGTCCAAAAAATGGCTGTGTAACCCTTTCAGTGACTTTGTTTCTTATCAGTGTTTCAAGTTCTTTAGTTTAGGGAAAGGTATGTTTCTTTTTGGGACGTTACAGTCTTCTTCGTGTTGCCAAACGGAGTCTATTTGGTTACAGGTCAGGTCTGCATGTGGCTAGAGAAACTGAAGGGGGGGAAAAAATTAACTCCTTGTAAGTATTTACTGCGTTAATGTGTAATCTTTTGCAAAGACGTCTGCTGTGGTTTATTTAACTGGAATTACTATTGCAGTCTTTAGAAGTTGTAGCATTTATTTATATTTCATTTCATATTGATTTACAAAAGGAAAATCTCACCGAGACACAAAACAAAATATTCTCAAAGTATTTTCTGTGCGCTACTCAGAGAACCGATATGCAACTGAGTGAAATGACAAAAACATATTTCAATAACTCTAGTAATAGTGCTGTATTTTTGGGCTATCAGCCAAACTGTACGCATATTATCAAAGTACCTTAGCTTAATAACTCTGTCATTACACTGACAACATTTGCACACGATATTCATGATACAACATTTTCCTGTCGGTACATTGGTATCTTTCATTAAAGCAAAGGACGCCGATTACATGTTGCACATAATGATTCCTTGCAGAACAGCTTAAAGGATCATGTTACCACACCTGTGTCCTGCATAGATGCAGATGGCTTGTTCATGGGTGACGCGACCCGCAGGAAGATCTTCTGTCTCCAGGAGACCCTGCGTGGGGTCAGAGGGAGACCTCCACTCAGAGAGTCATTGCTGCAGCTTGACAGCGTCCTTTTCCTGCCTTCTTCATTGCTACAAGAAAGAAAGAAAGGACAGATGTGTCAGAGACACCCGATAAAGGAGTCAGGTGTCACATTACACCAACTCTCTTCAACCCCTCTAATGATGGCAGACACAAACCAAACACAAGCACGATAGGAGAACTCGTCCAGCTTTTCCGGACAGTTCAGTTCATAAGCGGCGAAGGTGAACCTTCCCGAACAAAACAGCAGCCGCACACCGATTCCCCAGTGTCCGTGTTAATGAAGCAGCGGTAAACAGAAGAGACGTCGGCCACGGCCGAGGCGCATGCATTTCTGTTCTTTCTGAAAAAGAAGTTGATTGTCAGCGAAGGGGAAGAGGCCGGTGGTGAGAGTTTCTGAAAAACTTTACGTTCGCAACCTGTTCGCAGACATCCCAGCTGTAGAAATACAGTCCAGACAGTCTGACAGAAGTGGGTGATGGTAAACCTTCACGATGCTGGTTGCTAGAATATGTAAAAACTTTTATGAATCCATTTCTGTAAGACCATGGGCGGGGAGGGGAGAGGTCTGCGGCACAGCAAAGAGCGAAGGGGAAGGTCCTGCAAAGTGTGCGCTTGGTCAGCTGTTCGGACTAAGCCCACAGCTTTCCCAGAATGACGATTTTTGGAGAATGAATTCAAGGAGTGACAAAACATTCAAGATGACTAAAGCCTTTAATGGAACAGGTTAGATCTTAAACAGCAAAATGATTTCCAAAAATGTGAAAAAAAAAAGAATCAACAAAGAGAAATAATTATTTCCACCTCTTGCTGTTCGTCACAAAACGCTTGAGCAATCAGTAAGCATTGTCAGGACACAAAAACCTGCCTGAACATGTGAGCAATGGGAAACAGGAAGTGACCTTGGTTCAAGACTAATGTCACTGAACACAAACAATCCGGCTACTCCATGCATGCCCCAGTCACTCCTTAAAATTCCTCCCTTGACACATTTACTCTAATGCTTCTCTGTTGTTAACCCAAGCAGGGCGTCGTCAGAAAAAGCTTTGGCTGCTAAAAGGGTCAATCAAGAAAGAAAACCTCAGAGCGGATGAGTCATATTCAGCACATTCAAAACCCAAGGCTGAAACATCTGACCCCTAATCTGGGAGCGACGCAGTTCGAGAATTTAAAAAAGCTTGTCTTGATTCTTCGGATGCCACCTTGGAGTCCGGCTGCTCGGAGAACAAACAACACCTCACAGCGGCCCGCTGCGCTGCATCTCATTTATAATGGAAATGTTGACCTTTACTTTCTGTCACCCAGACATCTGAGGAGACAGAACCCACTTCTCAGACACACCGAGGTTTATCTGCTTTCACTGACGAACCAAACACGGTCACTGACTGGCCGAAGGTTACCGATGACAACCTTCCAAAATGAGGAAAAAAAAAAGAAGAAGAAAATTGCAAAGCTTTGTTAGGTTTTAAACTGTGCAGCATCTTGCAAAAAAAAAAAAAATAACTTCACATCTTGTTTTGTTAAAACCAAAAACTTCAATGTGTTTCATGGTACCGATGAACAACAAAGCGCTACACTGTTGTGAAGTGGAAGGAAGGTGGTGTGGTCGGTTTGAAATAGATTTTACAAATAAAAACCAGAAAAGTGTGATTTACTCTGCTACCTCTAAATAAAATCTAGCTGAAACTCTGCTTTAAAAATTCACCTGATTTATAAATGGAGTTCACCTGTATGCGATTTAAAGTTAGCATAAATACAAAAGCTCCTAGAGAACATCAAGGAACATTCAGCATCATTCAGCCTACAGTTCAGGGAGAAAGTGCTGGAAGAGTTAGATGCAGGTTTGGGTTTTAAAACAATACCCCGAGCTTTGAACACATCAGAGAGCAACCTTTTAAAGAGTTTACAGCACAACCGCAAACCTAAAATGGACGTGATGGACGTCCGCTTCCACTCACAGGCCCATCTGGTGATAGGACAAGTAGCAGTCATGTAATCCTCTAATCTGAGCTTTCTGGAAGAAAGTCACTGTTGAATGAAGCCTATGCAAAGACCAAAGGCAAACGGATAGAAGAAGGTGAGCTAGATGGATAAGAACAAAACTGAACTTTTGAACTAAGAAGTAAAACGCAATCACCATCGCCGTGGTGATACACTGGGAAGGTGTTACGTTGTGGGGATGCAGTGGCAGCGGGTCCATAGGGGGCGCTGCCCTCCCTGATGCAGAGGAGGGGCAGAATCTTAAAATGATCTATAAACATGATTAAAAAATTGTATTTTCCTTAATTTAAAGATTTATAGAACCTCATCACCAGCCGACTCTCGTTCATCAGTGAATTTTCCTGACGGATTCCTATCAGGTAAAGCTGGTGGAGACAATCCAAAATAACTTGCGGCCATATTTGCAGAGAAAGTATTAGACACAGGGAATGAACACAAATTAACTCCGTATCTCAGTTTCAACCCTTTTTACTAATGAAAGAGGGTTGAAAACAATTTATTGATTTCCTTCCATTTCTACAATAATGTGATGCTTTGTGTTAGTCTATCACAAAACTAAAACAAAAATCACAATAAAATACACTTTGTTTTAGCCTGGAAAAAAAAAAAAAAAGCTTTATTGGTACCGATATTTTTGCAAAGTACTGTCACGTCAGAAGAACGAAATGCAGTTAATGACGTTTGTTCGTCTCGGTGAAACACGCAGGAGTTTGCAGTGCAAAAAAGCTTTAGACGCACATGCAAATGAAACAGAAGGAGGATGTATCAATATCCCGCTCTAAACGGGAAGAAGGCCGGACTATCTGCAGAGCCGAGAGGAGGGTTAAAATAAAAAAAGAAAAAGGAAAAGAAAAGTCACAAAATCCGGGAAACGAGAACAATAAGTTTGTGTTTATGTTGAGGAGAAGTTGAAAAGAGACTGGATAGTAGAGCTGCGAGTTACAAAGATTCAGCCAAACACGGATTATGGCTACTGCCATCCCAGCAACAGGTCAGCTGTTCCCATCCCACAGAAGTCATGTCCTTCATCATCAGCTGTCTGTCTGTGCAAGGGAGGGGGGCGGGTGGTCGGAACCCCCTCCGCTCACCTCTTGAGGCTCCCACTGTCCGTCAGGGAGCCCAGCGAACCCTGGTAAAAGCTTTTCAGGAAAGTGGGAGTGGAGAAGGTGGAGGGGAGGCTGAAGGAGGACTCCCCCTCTGAAATGCTGCGAGTTCTGGACACGGCCACGTGACTGGGGAGGGCCCAGCGTGAAACGCCCACAAATAAAATCATAAAAAAAAAGAGAACAAACATTACATAAAGGAAAGGAAAACAGTGAGAAATGCATGTGGGTCCAAAACACTGACAGGAAACCTGTGGTGCTATTGTTTCAGAGGACAGCGGGGGGATGAGGGGAGCAGATTTTAGACTGATCAAAGTGCTGCAAATAGATTACATTGTGTGTGCAGGAATCAAAAGGTCAGCGGAATATTTTGTTAGTTTTAAAGTGATTAGGGAGATTAACTGTTAAAAAAAAAAATAAAAATCAACCAAATATCAAAGCTAATCACAGCAGCTCAAAAAAACTGCAAAATGTGCAAAAGATTAATTCCTAAATGTGCAAAAGAAATGCACAAAATGACCAACTGTTTCAGGTACTTTACCTGGCCTGCAGCAGCTCAGGGTTGACGGAGTGCTGCCTGCGGAGCGGCGCCTGTTTGGTCTGGTTGGCCGGCTGGCTCTCGAAGGAGATGCGCTTCCTCACCGGCGGGTGGCTGAAGGTGTGAGCACGCCGACGGAACTGCGGCCCGGATTCCAGCTCGTCGTCCGGGAAGGCGGGAGGCGAGCCTGGCGGGGAGTGACCGGGAGACTCCTCATCCTGCTGGGTGGGACAAAACGCAAGATGTTTGTATGCGTGTTTGCCGCGCTCAGGCTGCAGATGTACCAAAAGATATTCTGCATAGCACGACACAAACCCACAAAAAAAAAAGAAAAAAAAAAGTTGTTGGAAATGAAATCTGCACTCACCTATTTCCTCACGGTTAAACTGACTCCACGCTTAACTTCTCCACTCGCCACTATTGAACTCTGTGCCTCATGCCTGCTGCTACAACTCCCACATCTATTGTATTCTAATGGATGATGTCCTATGACTCGGAGCATCGCACGCGATTGGCGGGGAGGACCTCACTGGCAGCAAGTCAGCACCAAAACCCTCCAATCTGCTCCTGTCCTGCTGTCACAGACCTCCCCTCTTGACTCCTGTCACCGCGCTGGACACGCAGTGACATTTGTGCTGCCAGTTCCTATCTTTGAACACAAACCACTTCCATTTCGGTGCAGAGCAGAGCTGCACAATGAACTCGCCTTTAATGAGGCTGTAAACAGAGGCTCACTTCCGCGTCTCTCCATGTCATGATGAGGCTGAGCGGACAATGCGACAGACGGGTCTCGGCTGAAGTACAACTGGACATCCTGAGCGTCGTTTCCTGCTCGCTTTTACATCCCATCCTCGTGATGAGGCCCTCCGCAAAGCGCCTCGACGCAAACAGGTTTATCTGACCCCAGACAACGTTACTTGGGAAAGCATCTGTTTTGTCTTCTACTGGGTAATGTAGGACTTTTCTGAGGAACTGTGAATCTGACTGAAGTGTGCAAGGCAAAAAACAAAACAAAAAAAAAACAAAGAAATAAATAAATCTGCGGCGGCTCACAGATTCTGAGAAGGTAGAAGATATGCAGCAACGATAAAAGAGTGAATGGAGTCTGAATTTCCTCAAATCTTTACTGAATCTGACACGAAGAGTTTGAAGCAGGAGGCAATCTGGGTCATATCGGCAGATCTGAAGCGGAGGCTCTGCTGAGCTTCTGGAGATGTTGCCGAGAATTTTTCCGCAGATTTCTGAGAAACGTTCTCCCGCTGATGAACAAACTCCACCGGGGGGGAGTTTGTTCATCAGTCCGTCTGGCTGAGTTCAGCTGTTCATCCTGAACTCAGCCAGACGGACCAAATCCCCAAAACCACAAAGGCAGAATAAAGGTTTGCAGAGTAGTGCGGGTCTCTGCAGATTCATCTCAATTCATTAATTTATTCACTAATTCAATTCATAGAGGAAAACTTCTACATTACACAGATTCATTGCATATGTTCAGATATTTTACTGAACATATGCATTCAGTAAAATAACATATGAACATATGAACATATGCATTCAGTAAAATAACATATGAACATATGCATTCAGGTTTCCCCCCCTGAACGCAGCGACGGCTGTTTTGATTCCAATTAACCCGTTCTCGAATGGGTCACCTAAAAGTCGCTCCAAGGGCTGCAAATGGACACTCTTGTATGCAGACCCTTCAGGTTTTTCCCATGTTAACAAAAAAAAAAAGATCTGGAGTAGTGTGACCAAAGGCCTGCACCTATAAATAAAATCAGATTTGAACTACTTCAACACTTTAACATTATGTGCAACTAAAACGCATTTCAAATTTATGTCATGAATTCAAGAAAAAACAGTGACTCACTCACCTATGTTCTCTCCTTATATGTATCTGACCATCTAAATAACCTTAAATGATAATATAAATGATCAAAGCTTATATTATATTTATTCATCTATATATTATACTCATATTTTCTAATTTTAAGATGAACTTAATTAGGTCAGCAGTAATGATCCTGTATCTGTGTCTTGATCGAATCATGCTGAATGCTTTTTTCACAACCTCGACGCGAGTCGTAAAAGCTGCGGCGGGTGTGTGCTCAACGGTCAAAATCCTCTTAACTTCACGCTGACGGGCAAACGGGACTTCGTTTCATACTCGCTTCACATTCCGCACAACGGCAACAAAATGCGACCGCTTGTTACCAGCAGCTCGCCGACACCTCCGTAAACACATTCCGGCTCGGCCTCTCGGCCAGCTGCCCTTTAATCTTTAAAGCTCCTGGAAACAATGCGGAGCAAAATCACGTCTTCGAGTTTTGAGGAGCCAAGGAGAGAAAGCAAATCCATCACCCTGCTCTGATGCTCAAGGCAAAGCTGGAGTGTAAAAGGGTTTAATAAGTCAGAGGGTTAAAAAAAAAAAAAAGAAGTGGGAATTCCCAGAATCCCCTGATAGACGCTCTGGGAATTCTCATGTTTCTCTCTCAAGGACACTTACTCTTTCGAAACTGCTCATGCTTCCCATGCTTCCCAAGCGGCCCCGCATTCTGCTGGCACCCTGGTGACAGATATCAAGAGACAACGTGAAACACGGTGCGAAAAGATACAAGTGTTTGATAAAATAAACAATTAGGGTTTATGTGACATAACTGTTTTCTTTTTAACTCTTTAGGATACAACCGCTAAAAGAAAAAAAAGAAAAAATTGAAGAAATGCACAGTCGTAAGGAAAATCTGAAATGGGAAAATGCAAAGAGGGAGGATGTTTTCAGAGGTGATAGCATTCAGTGTGGTGGTTGAGCTAAGGTCTAAGAGATAATAACAGATGGCAGCAGAGACTCTCTGAATGCCTGGATCCCTTCACTTAAGGAATTATTGTGTTGTCTCACTGGCAGATATGGGTCAATCCAAATCCCTTTGGATGAGCGCGACATTCTGTGTCGCGCTCATCCAGCAACTGCCACAAAGACTGAGGCAGGTGGGGGACCAAAAAAAACAAAACAAAAAAAGAAACAAAAAAGGTGGCTACATCCAATCAGGTGGAGAGAAAATAAAGAAACAGAAGCAGAGCAAAAACTTGGAGAGAAAATATCTAACTAGGGGAAGGACTGAACTAAAATAAAAATAAAAAAATAATAAAAATTCTACTTATTCCTACCCTTGCAAATATGTTTTCCAGAGAGCTGGTGAGGGAGGTGCGGGCTTTATTCTTGAGAATATCGAGTTTGAATCGACTGCCGGTGGCTGAGCCGTCTCCTGCAGCCGTGCTGTTTGTTGCATTCTGCAGAACAGCAAGAAAATCATCATTAATTGACATGGGAACGGTGGCCATTTTAGGTTAGGAAAGCATCAGACGTGTAAAACTAAGAAGAAAATGTCAGTTGCCAAATTTAACATCCACTCTGTTTTTTTTTTCTCTAGTGTTTTACGCCAGCATTTCTAAAGATTAAGAACTTTACCGACTGAATTCAATTGAATTTTAGATTTTGAAACAGCAACTTTCCCCAAACATAAGGGAATGTCTGCAAATTTAAAAACTTACTGCTATTTTTACTTTAGCCACTCACATACTCACCCGACGATGAGCATTTAATGATGGCGGAGGGTTAGGATACTTGTCAACAGCGACATTAAAAGGTGTATGACTCGATGGTTGGTAAGAGGTTTCTGGGTTTCAAAGCCACACTAATGTTTCTCTTAATAACACCTGACAGACAGACAGAGCAGGCGTTCAGTTCTCTCCTCCCTCATCTGTTCCTGGAAGCTGTCAGTCACCTGTGTGGAACAGCTAAGAGTGGATTTACCCTGAACGTTTCCCTTTTGTTAAAAAAAAAAAAAACACCTAAAAATCAGCTGTGATAGCCACGAGTTAGATTTCCTGGAAAGTTTCCACTGCAGGGCCCTTTTTCTAGGAACCAGGAGTAGTTTTGCGGAGTCCGTATTATTCCTATCTGTTTCCGCTGCAGATAGGAATAACATCTGCAGATAAAACTAATTTTACCAGATAAAACTAAAATAATACCAGGAAGTAAACTTAGAAAAAGATGCCATGTAGGGAGACAGTGTTTTTCTCTCTCTTTTTTTCCATTTAGCAGGAAGATTTGTCCAGATGAAAGACAGTGCTAAACATTTAAAATTGGTAGATTATTTACAGCATTCTAATTTAGTCTTAACTCGTCAAAAGCTCATATTTTCGGTTAACTTTAGAAGTAATGTTAAAATTATCTGCATCTTTTTTCAGGAGTCAGTTGAGGAAAAGGGAACAATTTCTTTATTTTAAAAGTACAGAAATGTGGCAAAAAGAAAAACAATCCCAACGGATCGCTGACGGAAGCAACGTGCTAATGGTTAATGATTCTTTGGGACACATTTCTCAGGTTTACTTGTTAAGCTTCTGTGAATACTCAAAGCTTCCTCTGGCTCTGAAATGCTTTTAATACACTTTTAAAGTGTCAGTCCTGTGAAATCACTCTGTCTCTCAAATCTGATGAAACACAAAAGCTTGAATCTAAAAAAAAGAAGAAAAAAACCATTAAAAATAGATCACAGTTAGACCTTTTCAGTGGATTTTACAGTGATTCCCTAAATGAATTATAATGTGTCGTTGCTGCATTAGGATAATCAGTGAGAGATTTCTTTAAACATCCCAGTCTATATTTTCAAATCCTTGATCTCAGAGATAAACAACGCGCTTAAAGGTTTTTGTGTGCCAGTCATTGTACATCTGTGGATTTCATATTTTTGAACCCAAGAAAAAGTAAAGCAGAAAAATGATGCGTCTCCCATGGGACATTTTACAACCCCGTTTCACAACTCGTGATTTAAAGTCATTTTCTACAATGCACTTCAGGTCTACTGAAAAGTAAATATCATTATGTGACTCCAAGAAGTAATAATTTATCACACAAAATATTTTGTTTTTTTTAATGCAATAAAAAAAAATCAAGATTTAATTTTCCTGATTATCTCAATAATTTATCAAAAAACAAACTATACTTTATGAAGCTTTACGTCTGACTTTAGGTCTGACACACAAACCTTTGTTGTTGATAATGCTTCATAAGGTATCAAGAAGAGAGCTTGATTTGGAGTGTGTGCATCTAGTTTTGATATTTCTGGTTTTAATCCAGCATGCAGTTCAGCAAAAAAAAAAATTTAGGGCGATTTAAGATATTTTTTTTGTAAAAAATAAATTCAAAATACTTAAAAATACCATTTTTTTGTAAAAAATAAATTCAAAATACTTAAAAATACCACAAAGTGGATTACTCTGATAGACACTGATGCAAAAAGCACTTAAGGATGAAATGGGTTGTTAGCCACCGGGAACTTTTGGCAACTTGGGGGGGAAAAAAAACAAAAAACAAAAAAAAAAAAACGGATAATAATATTTAGTTGGGATTGTGGCTTTAGCACTCGTAACAGACTATGGTGGAGAAATATGACATAGACATGTTGTTAAAGTAGCAATTATACATAAAAACATACAATGCTATATAATAAACCACAACTTGTTAGACTGAAATTGACTGAAATGTTTGGTTTAGGGATAAAAGTTCTTTGATTAAATATATGTCATTTTTTTCCTGTGTTTTAATTTAGAAAAAAAACAGAAACGTGTATGATATAAATGCTAAATAATAAAGTTGTTCTCAAATATCACAGCTTACTGGACTCATTGAAAACCATTCAAGCACTCAGTCCACCTAAGTGAAGACCGGGCCTTCTTCGAATCATCAGTAACCTTGAACACAAAATGTTAGAAATTGCTAACAAGCATAAATGAGGGTAAAGTTCACTGGCTTAAATAAAACTCCCATAACAGTTTTCAGATCCTCTTCAGCGTGAAGCGCATACCTGAGGGGTTTCTCCGATGTGAAGATGCGATTTCTGTTTGCTTTCACAGAGCTGCCTTAGATACATAATCGCCAACTCATTCTCCTCTTGGTCAGACCCAGGCTTCAGTCTCTGGAGAAACACACACACACACCTTAAAAGACGACAACTAGGAGAAGGTGTGCTTTGAAGCTAGCAAAAGGAAGCTGTGAAACCCTGAACAGCTCTCAACCCAAAACCATTAATGTGTCACTTATGGCAACAGGAGAGAGAGAGAGAGTGCGCTTACTTGAACTCGCTCGAAAATCTCTGCCTGCTCATTATCGGTCAACAGGGAGAGATATTTTTGGATTGCTAGCTTCGCTCGGGGTGGATAAAGACCTGCGGAGAGAGAAAAAGGCGCTCTGAGGAACAGACTCATTGACGTACGGATCATCAGTACGAGTCGGGGACGCGTCGGGGTGACGGGGCGCGTGCTGCTCGGATCACGGGGGGTTTTGGGAGGGGGGGCTTACCCTCAATCCTCTCGCAGAGTTTGTGCAGGTCGTGCATGGGGCACGCTTCGCAGAGCTGCACCGGGGTCTTGTTGCTCTGCAGGGCTGCGGCGGTGGAGAAGGCCTGCTTCAGGGTCAGCATCACCTCGTCAACCTGATACATAAACAGAAACACAAGCTCTTCACCTCTTGCGCTCCGGTGTAATTTTCACTGACATCACCCCCCCGTGCAACTCACCAACGACTCGTTGGCGCACTGGAAGACGTAGCACACGTACTGACTGGGACCAGACTCCGACTGGTCCCGGCAGATGAATCCAAAATGATCGGTCTGCTTGACGCCCTGTTTGAAGACAGAGGCGAATAAGAAAAATCATTTTAGAAAAAAACAACAACTTCGAAATGTATGTTCTGAATAAGCTAAAAATCACTCAACTGCAGTACAGAGTGAAGCATAATGGTCCCATTTTATCAGTAAATTACCAAAACCACAAGGCAGTCCATTAGCTCGTAATAGCAGCCTCTTTCGACGTATTCAAACAGCTTTGCATATGAAAAAAGGGGCCACATTTCCACAGTATTTCACAGATAAAAAGTTAATTCATTGTCAGTTTAAATGACATACAAAAATTCATATTGTTCTGTGGCCTGGATCATCGTACTGCATTAAGTTACTCTGTTCAAAACCTGGAGGTGCAGCAAAAAAAAAAAAAAAAAAAAAATTGGCTTTCCAGTGTAAATAATGAGAGACAAAAAAAAAAATGAACCAACCTGACAGCAGGATGAGATATCTTTGAAGTTCTTTTCCAGCACCACTGTTTTACTGTCTGGACTAATAAGGTTCACTTCAAAACGCCCAACCTGTGCAAAACATGTAAATACAGATTCGTTTAAAGCACTTAAAGGTATTCACGCCCCCCGAACGCTGTTGATTCAAGCCCTAACTTCACTGTGTTCTATTGTGGTTTTGATTGCCCAACAGAAAAGCGTGGCGTGGAAGTTAACTGGACGGAAAACATTGCAACAACTGTTTTTGCCTTATGGCCCAGTGAGCTCATACTTTCTCTCCAAGTCTCTTGGGGTTATATCTGCCAGCTTGGCACATCCAGAATCATTTGTCTTTTGTAAAACAGCTCAAGCTCAATCAGGCTGAATGAAAAGTTTCCCTATTAATCCTATCACATGAATATACTTTGATGTGAATCACTCCATCGCAGCCCTGGCTGCATGTTTACAGTTGTGATCTCACTAGAGGGTGAACCTCTCCCCCAGTTTTTCTAATCTATTGCAGCCTCCAAATGGTTTTCTTCCAGGGTTGTTCTGTATTTAGCAACCTGCTAAAGAATCCACACATCATAATGCTGTCATCCCCATATTTCAAGAAGGGGCTGGCACCTCCAGAGTGACATGCAACGTTATTTTTGCCACCACACACACACACACACACATACACACACGTCATTCTGCATGCAATCTGAAGTACAAGTTTGCTTTAATCTGCCAATAGCCAGTCCCTCCAGAATGTTGCGATATTTTCCGTGATTACTGAGACCTAACATTAGTTGACTTTTACAAAACGTTGCAGTCAAAGTCGCTGATTTTTTTTTAAATCATAACATTGTCTTACACACAAAAAAAGTTGAAATTGCTGCTCATGGCCTTCCAAAAAAGAAATTATATTAATTAATGACACTGCACACCACTGTTTTGTGACTTATGTTTCTAAAAATGTTAAAACCCATGTAGCATTTTTCCTTCCACTTCACTTCTATGCAAACCTTTGTGCCGGTCTGTCGCATAAAAACTTATGTAAAACAACCTTCCAGGGGTATGAGTTCATTTTTCTGTTGGCTGATTATGGTTTTAAGGACATGAAAAAAGATCTCCAAATCAAAACATCACATGATGCTAAGTTGCTTGTTGATGGGCAGAAACACGCTCGTGCCGACTACAAATCAAGGCCAACGATGCAGCCGGCCAATGGGTTTTTCCAATAATTGACCGCTGTGTGGAGTATCATATTGAGCGCCGTGCTCTAGTTTTTAAAATTAGCCTCATGAGGAAATGGGCATGGCGTTTGAGGAACGGCAGCTGGCTTGCGCTGCAGCCCCACATGTTTTCAATAAAGAAAACATTCCTTTGAGTTTACACAGGAGCAGCGATTTCAGACGGGAGTTACGGCCTCCGACTCCAGCAGGAGCAGAAATGTTGCTGAGAACAGTGGCAAGTCTGTACGCTACACCTGCCTGGCGCGTGAGCGTGGAAATGATTTGGCGGTAGAGTGAGGCCGAGCAGCCTGAATGCAGAGAGATTCGATGACGAGACGCAGGCGGGCTCTAAGACAAATTCCAAGACACGCATCCGCAAAGAACGGACACTGCAAGCAACATACTTCTCTTTTTCTGTTTGTTTGTTTGTTTGTTTTGCAAAGATGCATTATTTTTTTACAGATCATTCAAATCAAAGCAACTTCTGTTCGATTTTTGTGTCCTTTACCTGGAACAGCATGGTGCGGTTCTTGTCGGAATCGGACGGCTGGACGTTGTTCGGCGCGCTGGCGTGTCTGCGACGCGTGGGACCCATGATGACTCCCTCCCCTGGCTTCCTCTGCAGGCTTCCAGCCAGGCTGCTGCAGCGCGTGCGAAACTCCTGAGGTTCCTCAAAGTCAGAGTCCTCCAAGATGCACTCGGGGAAGGATCCTCGCAGACTGCTCTGACTGGCACTGCTGGGCAGACATTTACCTGGACAAGATAAAGAAAAAACTTCCACTTGACATATTACTTAGATTAAGAAGAGGTTTTTCTTTAGCTTTTAGATATTACTCTTGGGCATTTTTTTTCTTTCTTGTTACAAAGAACGGCTTGATGTGCAACCAATCAGACAGGTTTCACTGTGTTTGAACACGTTTCTTTTCCGCTAGAGTATTTGTTTTAGCATGGGAACTTCTGGCCTTGATTTGACGATAAGTGCTCAGCAACTTTTTTTTTATTTTTTTTATGCGAACATCACTCAGACTGTGTAAGTACTGCGTTTTTAACTTGAGTACTTTATTAGATTCTCTTTATCAGTCCCATCTTCTGTTTCTTTAAAAGTGAAAATGAGTGGAGTGTTTTCGAACTCCACTGGTTAATTAACCAATTACTTCTGCGGCACAAAATGAGAGTAAGATCATCTAAACATACTGGCAGCAAACACTGTGGATCCTGAAAACATGAGATTACTCCACATCCTACACCATAAGGTAATTCTTGCCGATTGTTTATACATGTTCAGAATAAAACAAACTGACCAAACTGATGGTCTTAAAATCTCTTCCTGTGTTTATTTTTGTCCCAATTCGCTGCAGTTCTCCTCCCAAACAGCAAAAGCCACAACTGAAAAAGATAATGCCACTCCATATCAAAAACAGTCCCCACAGGAGTTCATCCTCAAATGTGAGCTTCATCTGCACAGATTGAATTTTACTGACACAAACATTTATTTGTTTACGTAACGAGATTTCAGCTCAAAACTAAAAACTGAAAAGCACCGGCATCACGTCGGCCTGCGGCTGTTAATTATAATGACTCACATGACGAGATACAAGTGGTAAACTAGATGGAAAATGTTCAGCATGATTAATCAGAGAAATTGTTTGAGATAAATGTATTTCCTAGCAGAAGTATAAAATGAATGTGTGCACATGAGCGCTAGAGCTTTTGGCGTCTTTGATTGAAAACACAGTGACTCTAATCTGAGTCTGAGTCTGACTGACTTCATGCTGCAGTGAAGTTACTGCCATCTCACAACTACCCTACAGAATCCCACTTCAAACCAATTTTGTGTTCTCTCTTAAACATGTGATTTGAAGGTTGTCAGTACTGAACTTTTAATTGTTTGTATTTTTTTCCCTTCACCTGTGATCAGGTCTTCTAGTCCTGGAGCTTCCGGTTCCTCCGTGGTTCTGCTAAGGGCAGTGGAAAGCGGGTCTCCATCTCCAGCGATGAGTAAATCCACGGGGATGGTTTCTATCGACCCTCGCTGACCGTTGAGAAGTCGCAGACGCTTACGTTCAGTCTCGTGTTGGCGAAATTTTTCCACGCAGTCATCAATGAGGGTCGACGAAGCTTTCTTGTGGCCCACAGTAACCTGGATTTTTAAATTGAAAAGATGAACAACTTTCACCCGAAGTACATGAAACATGAAAATGTACGTCTGTTTTGTTTTTTTGTTTGTTTGGGGGGTTTTTTTTCAGGGAACTACCTTGCCACAGTAAAGCACTTCAAACTTCTGGGAGTTGTAGAACGCCTCGTCGGCTTCCTGTTTGGGTTTGGCATCTTCCTTCAGAGCCGATTTGGAAACTTGACGAATGCTGCTGATTACCTCTGGGACCTGTGAGTAAATACAGTGGAATGAGAGCAGATAATAACTGAGGAGACCTTCAAAAATAAAATTAAAGTTCATAAAATCACAAGGAAATGGGAATAAAAATTGTGGTTGAAACATAAAAAATTCGAGAGACACAAATGTCTTTCCAACGCACTGCAAAAAGGTTTGAAAATGCAGTTAAACAAAGCCTAAAAAAATTGCTTTCGTTGGATGATCACTTGCATGAAAAATAGGGAAATTATATTCATATATTTTCTCTACTGAATAAAACACAAACCAAAGTCAATGTGAATCACTAAAACTATGTTTAGAAGACATTTCCTGACTTTATACATTATTCTGCATAACAAACACGACCCAACTTCATGTTTCACAATAAAAAAAAAATAAATAAAAATGCCAAGGCCTTGGTGGAAAGCAAGGCTCAAACAAACAGACTGAACTCCAAAAGAAATGTGCAAGGAGTCATGGAAAAATCAATACGTTACTGGACTGAAGACATAGGGCTGGAAGAAACCAGAGATCTGAAGGTGAGCCTGTTTGTGCAGCAGTGTGTTGGAGGAAGAGCCTGTGCTATCAATACACTCGGTGCAGCCTGGTAACATTCATACAGGAGAAAAAAACACCCAAAAACAATAGCCATACATTTTGCAAGAGAAATTCATAAGGAATGTCTGGAAATGTAAGAGACATTTGTTTTGCTTCATATGTATACAAGATCAAGAGAAAACTGACCAAATACAAAACGAATATACAATGTTGAGAGTTAAGACAGTGGATTCGTGTACTCTGTAAATGTATTACAACACATTAGTGGCGAGGCTAGTGGAAGAAGACGCATCACAGTGAAATGGAAAGAAAACAGGAAGAGGATGGTTGGGATTGAAACAAAAACATCCTGCAAAACATTTGACCGACTTCCTGTTAGGGCATCAAGAAATCCTGACAAGATTTCTTGTAATGTTCCTGCAAGGAAGGGAAAGGGAGTTTGTGCCTTACATCCGGCTGCAACTGTTAAAAAATTCGAAAGCTGATCCGTGCCAAGCTGGTGACAAGATATTGAAAGTGGGAAGAAAATTAAGGATGGAGGGACATGCTTGCTGAGTGATCTTCTCAAAAGAAATCTGTAATTATCTTTCTAGCGGACTGCAAAGCCGCGTTGTAATAATTCCTTGATGTCTTGTGAGGCCGAAGCCAATTTCCTGACATGGGTCATCAATGGTGGAAAAGAAAAAAAAAGCAGATACAAAATGAAAATGGCAACCTTTGGTCTGGCAGACCGGACAGCAGACACCTCTGTATCCGATCGATTCAAAGACCTCGCTTCAATCAAAGCAGCGCTGTCTCCGCAAACCCCGAGGGGAACATGACTGGACCATTTTAAGATTTTAAGAAAGTGATTCACTATGCATGAGTAAGATGACGCCAAAGCACCATTTGGGCTTATCAATTATTTATAACCTACCCAAAATAGAGTCTGTAAAGCAGCTTGTTCCAGGTAGAAGGAAAGCGACCAAGATAGAATTGGCTTTTCCCCTCCCCATTTAAAATCGGTTGAAGCGTAAGCCCTACAATAACTCATTGTCAAGCTGATTTAACTTTCACCCATTTCTGCCTGGATCTGTGGAACCATAACAGCAGTGTTGGGTGTGAGCAAGGACTGTCAACATAAATGCCAGCAGTGAAGCTCGGCTTTTATAGTCCAGGAGAAAAGCAAACATTACGTGAGCTGATGGATTGCGGGGTGAAATACTATGACCTCCCCACAGTCAGTCGTAATAATATGAGATCATTTACGCACTGATCCATGGTTTCTGCAGGCAAGCCAAGTTGGATTTCTTATAAAAATATGGGTTACCACTGGGCTGATACACAATATGCATGAAAAAAAAAATAGACACTTGGACTTTCTGTCTCCTAAACGTTTAAAAAAAATAAGTCCTTGTTAAAACTGGGAATAAAACAGTATCTATTTTCAAATGTATTTAAGATCCAGGATAATTAAGGAACTTGTATTTTTTTTTTAAGTTTTGTGTATATTTAAAGGGAGCCAAGGCTGCAACCTTCATGTCACAAAGAAAGACTAAACTGTTTCCTGTTCTGCAGATGTACTTCTCTATCTCAAGAATAGACATTCAATCAGCAGTTCAAAATGAGCAATAAAAGCTAACCAAACTAAAAAAAAATAAGAAGAAAAAAATAAAACATGGTTCTTTGCATATTTTACAACCGAGCTGCAAACATAAAACACTACATCATGCCATGCTTTATTCAATAAACACCAGGTCTAATTGCAGAACCAATGCATTCAATAGCTTGAAGGAGATCCTTTATTAACCATGACCTGAAATAATCCAATTTTCCAAGACTTTGTTTGTTCTCCATATTTCTCACTGTTGTTTCAGCTGGCGAAGGAGCATCAACATTTTCTCCAAACAAAGGCCATTTTTTTGTTTTTTTTTTTTCAGCTGGCGAAGGAGCATCAACATTTTCTCCAAACAAAGGCCATTTTTTTGTTTTTTTTTACAGAATTTTGTCAGACAGCGCTCATCTTTACTGCTGAAAATATGTTATGTTTTGAGTCCATGGACCCTGTCATGTTTACCAAGGTAATAGTCAAGGTTGGTTAACTCATTTCATTAACCCCAGCAAGCTTTCAAACACCACAGTTAGACATCAGTGGACATCTTTATGCGAAGGTCAATTCACCTCTCACTTTCAGCCACAGTTTCACATTTTTACAAGCAGAAGGCAACATAGAGCTCTCCATGTCTGCTCAATGAAAAAGTGCTGAATGGGGCTAAATATGTTTTCTGTTGCAGACTTGCTGCTGTGCTTGAGGCCATTGTTCTGTTTCAGTGAAACTTCAGCAGTTGCCTCACGTCTGACTCCCAAATAATTCAATCGACAGAGGAGTTTGTGGTTGATTCGATCACCAGAGGCAAAGACCTCTGGCTCTCTGGCTGCAAAACAAACCCAAATCCTCTGGTCTTCAGCTCCTTGTTTGACAGTTGGTAAAGGTGTCTGTGTTCACATAGTTTGTCTTGTTTTCAATACGTAGTGCTGATAGTGATGATCAAATGTCTTCAAGGGAAATTCTTCCAGAAATGTTTTGGTTTATCCAGAAAAGCAGCAGTGATTAAATTTCTAAGATGATTTGCACTTTCCAAATTATCTGGTGACAACATAATTCAGCCAAATTACTGTTTTTTTTGTTTGTTTTGTTTTGTTTTGTTTTGCTTTTTTATTGTAACATCTAAAACAGTATTCTAAACACTCCCGGTTTGAATTTGGTATTTTTAATGGATAATTCAACTAGGTGAAGTGTTTATGTTGGATAAGAGCTGGTCAGATTACTTTTTAACTCCTCTTTCCTGAATCCACAAAACTGAAGACTTTGTGTGAAATGTCAAAGGTTACCCAAGAAGACAAACTGGGCAGCCGAATTTAACAACATTCATGTCCCAACATAAAACAGAAAGGCCCTTATGTCACCTTAGCAGGAGGTGGAAGATTACAACATAATCCACAAAGATGGGTGTAAAACAAAGCCGTTTTTTTGTCATCAACTAATGTAGCTGTATAAATATTAGGAGTTAAATATTGCGACAGACAGCTATCGCCTTCATTTTCTAACCCTATGGAAACATTTATAGGAACAAAATGCACAACTAAATTCAGTTAAGAAAATTAGACAAAGAAACTACTTGTTCTGATCGATAGTGATTTAAAAATGGATAAAAGACTACTGTATTGGAATAATTTAAGTGACTAATGTCCAAATGAATCATCGTGTGTGCGTCAGTTATTGTCTCAATAAAAAACCGAACAGTAATTGTGAGAGTTGGCCCTTTTTAGCTATTTTGGTCTATTAATAAAAGTTTAACTGTTGTGAAAATCTGGGTTTTTAGCATGTCACAAAAACTGCTACAATGCCAAGCACTTTTTGATTCCGCTTCAGCATTCAGTATTGCCTCTGTTACAGTTAATCTGATTTACCTAAAATAAAGTTCAGTGATGACCCCACGACGACCTGCGTGGAGCGCTTCAGTCGGGCTTCAGAGTTCATCACAGCACTGAAGCAGCATTAGTGAAATCTACTAATAATATTTTCATGGTTTCAGATAATGGACTTGAGCTCTTTATGCCGATGATATTCCGATATTTTTATCCATAAATCCTAATGAATCCAAGTTTTTAGCATGTCACAAAAACTTGTGACATGCTAAAATGTCACAAGTTTTTGTGACATTTTATTTCACCTCCTGGAGAAATAAAAATCTGGATGAATTGTCATTCTTAAATATCAGCGGACAAAAAGCAGAAAACGGAGAGAGTTCAACAAAATTAATAAGGAGACATTATATTTCTCCATTTGTCGGTTCTCTGCTGAACTGTAATTATGTTTAGTGTTTGTGATTGAAGTCCCAGTTTTGACATTACAAAAACTTGCCACTTTAAGAGGGGTTTGCACACTTTTGACAGGCTCTGTATAAATTATTCTGATCTGACTTCACAACAGAATCGTTGCCATGCCCGTTAATGACTACAACACCTGAAAAGCGACACAAGCCGACGTAGGGTGATGCCCTTCTGAATCTTCACCTCTCAAACGGAGGCAGCATGCCCGGTTATAACAATCTGCTGCTCTCCACCTCTTAGTTTAAAGCAAAGGAGGTGGCGGAGTTCAACCTGTAATCAACAGTGAAATACGACTCGCCAATGCAGTGGCAAAACACATGAGTGTTTCTTATGCGCAACGGCACGTGGTACGGTTCAGATCCACCTGCGTTTTGTCTGGATATCACAGGAGAATACAGTTTCCTGTGGTCCCAGTCCACTTCAGATCGCAACGTAAAAAGCAGAGGAGCTTGTGGTTTATGGGATGGGCAGGCTCAAGTTCTCTATTGTTGGCTTAATAACAGGACCATGCTATTACAGGGTCAAAGTTAGATTTGTAACTGTGGCTTCGAGCTCCACACTACATCTCAGAGATTCTGAGGAGGTGAAAGGTTAAACTCAGTGGAATGTCCTACTCTGACTATGATGTTAATCTGAGAAAACTCTTAAAGAAACACACCTCAAATGTAATATTTTATGGTTGGACATAAACTCTTACTTTATACACGAGGGCTAAAGTTGAAATTCAAGTCAAACCTGATTTGACACGTGACCAGCCAAGTGTAGAGACAGAACGTGCTTTCACGCCATATCCGAATGTTTAACTTTTTCTTTACGCATGCAAAATCAGATTTGCAGTTTGCCACAGGCCGTGCAGGAGGCCTGGCCTCTCCCTATTTTATTTAACCTTTCCCTTCAATTTAATGCATGCAAGGACTCCCGACTCTGGCTTTACACAATGAGTTCCCATCATGTCCTCAGCTAAGAATAGATTTGGAAGCAGCTACCACTCTGTCAGCTAAAAGTCTGCAGCAATATTTCATTGTTTCTTTGAACTTTTCCGAGACAAACGGGAGCTTTCCGAAAGCACAAGAAGCTGGTTCTGAATAAACAGAGGATACACCTGGCAGATAATCGAATCAGTAACAATACAGTCACAGCAGGGCGTTGTGCGTGACGGTGGCATATGGGCAGAAAAACCCGACCATCACACGTAGTCCACCTTTCATATGTTGCACGCGGCCAGACCAGTTTTTGTTGCATAATAATAGTGACTGAGGGATGTTTACGACGACTCTCCAACTGTAGACTTCAGCTGAGAGGCCGCAAAGTACTTCTACTCTTATTTTAGAGCGCAAAACAGACTCTGTGCTCGGGCCCTCCAAATACCACTGGAAACATGATACAACACAGGCGCACTTGACATAAGCGCAAAACCCGAGCATATCCGTTTCTGAACATTATTTGTGAGTGTTTCCCCGGGTCACTGGGGAAACAAGACAAACACGAGCGAGTGTGAAGCTACAGAATGGGTTGCAGGCTGGGAAGGAATCGTATGTGCACATCCTGATGTTTAGATGTGCAAAAACAAATTGGCAAATTGCTCATTAAGCTTGTGATTTTTTCTAAAAATCCTTTTTACAGCTAATCTACAGCCAGGCAAAAACCCCAACATGCTGCTTGGGTGACTGAACCACACGGTGAGGCCTTCCAGCGCCGATAAGAGAGCAAGACGGCACATTGGTTTTTTAAAACACCAACTCCCACGTTCCTGGTTTTTGTAATGTTCTCAACATTTCAGTTTATTACTCAAGACTGGCATGCTGATCAGCATGTAAATGTGCTGACTCAATATTGTGCCTGTTCAGATTTCAGGAGAAATGTCTCATCTGCATCGATTGTGACAGCTCCAATTTGGAAAACACAAACTAACAACAAAGAGTTACTTTAAGAGAAGTGATGGGATGCTGACATCTGCAACAAATACCACATGCAGAGAGCTTCAATGTGTTTCATTGGGACTAAACACCAAACTGTCACATAACTGGGAATTATAAGGAAAATCATATGTAAAGTAAAAATTTGCAATTGTACAATTTGCATTGCTAAGATGTATTTCTACATCTTTGCAATGTAGTTCTGTTCAAATAATTAGCAATGGGTATAATTTAACATCAGCATAAATGCAAATAAAAACGGGTAAGAGACTCAAGGTAACTCTGGAGGAGTTATAGAGATTTACAGCTCAGGTGGGAGAATCTGTTGCCAGGACATGTTCTAGCTGTCCATCCCACAAACATGACCTTTAAGAAAGAGTGTCAAGAGAAAAGCAATTCCTTAATCAAGAAAGTCATAAAAATCCAGCTTGCAGGCAAACATTGCTGGAAGTCGTGTAGAAGGCAAGCAAATATGTGGAAGAAGCCACTCTGGTCAGATGACACCTAAATTAAACTTTTTGGCTGTACAAGCAAACCACTGAAGCAAACATCACACACCTCCTGTGAACTATGGTGGTGGGGACAAAAAAAAAATCTGGTTAGAGTTGATGGGAAGATGGAGGGAACTAGCTGCTGATTTGTCTCCTTGGAGAAAACAAATCAGAGGTCGCAGAGATTTCTTGATAGAAGTTCACCTAAATATTTTTTTCAAAAATCCTAGATACACAGCAAAAGCTACACTGGAATGGTTTAGAGCG
Source organism: Poecilia formosa (assembly GCF_000485575.1). NCBI lineage: Eukaryota > Metazoa > Chordata > Actinopteri > Cyprinodontiformes > Poeciliidae > Poecilia > Poecilia formosa. The sequence continues at coordinate 540,631 of NW_006799958.1, read as the reverse complement.
AAGCTTATTTATGTGTCAGATTGACCCAAAAGTGCAGACAAAGTCAAAGTGCAGACCTAAATGCAGTCAAGACATTTAAAATGGCCTTTCAATGTATATGCTTTGAAAACTGACATTTTTCTTCCACCTTCTTATTATGCACTAGTTGGTCTACCACGTAACATTTCATTAAAACTCGAAATGCGGCAAAAAAAAAAACAAACAAACATCAAGGGATATGAATTCTTAAGTGCCACAATAAGCACTAACTTAACACCCAAAATACAGTTAAGCTTAAAAAAAACAGCTGACCTACAAGTGAGTTTTGCATCACATGAAGTCATCCCAAAATGAGAAGTGAGAGCTGTAATGTCTGAATTCTGTGCGTCTAGCAAAACAGTTTTATATGCATCACCATGCCCACACTGTTCTCAGACATATGTATTTTATTGCTCAATTACTATCAATTATTGATACAATGCTTCCCAGTTACTATCAATTGACATCAATAACCCAGAAGGAGTTGAAAAAACTATGCATCTCAGGATTGTGAAGGGTCACAGTGAGGATCTGTCAGCAAAAACAGTAGGAAGTTTATTAGGTTGCAATCTGATTTGTAGCAAATATATATATAGCTATCTAAAAGCACCTATGAAATGTAAAGAAAACGACAAAATACTGCAAGAATTGTTTTGTGTAAAAATGCAATCCAGGCAAATTCTTTAAAGAACTTTGTGTATGCACATTTATCTTATGTCACTTTATTTTGACTTTAATGAGATTCCTAAACAGAAAAAGGACAGTGAATGGATTAACTGCCAAATATTATCCCCTCCAACCAGTGGCCTAAATACTTAATAGTAAGATAAACAGGTCTGGAGTAAAGGCTAAAATAATACTGTGTTTATGTGAGATTATAAGGCAAAGTCTGTCGCTCCATGGTAATCCCCATTTCCTTGTCTTATGTTTGGAAAATTATGAATTATGAAAAAATATATATATTTTTAATAAACTCGACTTTTTAAGAGAGTAGAGTGTTTGACTGCAGATTACAGATAATAGCTGCTGTAAAAATTGACATATTACTTTTGGAAACACAAACTACACTTTATGCACTTTATCTTGTAATACCTAATCAGTCTACAGCCTCTACTATCATGTGCTGTTTCCGTTAAGTAAAGTACATTTGATCATCATTACAGTTATTTATCAGTACTTACCTGTAAATACTAACATTTTTTCCAAACATTTATATGATTATAATTTTCATTTGCACTTTTCAGAATTTCTGGAGACTTTTTTTTGTTGTTTGATGATGATTATGTTTCTGAAGGAGACACATGGGAAAAATTTAACTACAGGCAGACCTGGCCCAAGGCATAAGCAAACTAAGCCACGACTTAGTGATTGTTTTTAACCTCAGTCAATTAAACACCTGGAATATCCCCTCCCAGATTTCACCAGTTGTCTTGAACGCTAATAGCGGTGGCAATTCAGAATGAACTAGCTCATTGGTGTACACATAGATTAAATATTTATGTATTACTGGAACACAACATTGACTCGTGTCTAAATTAGTTCTACATATTAACATTAAAATCGGGTGTATTTAATCACCAAAGGATGAAAAAAATGGGGGTTGCACATGGAGTGGCTCGCCCAGGGCGTCATTCGTGCAAGGATCGCCACTGGCTTGTGTGCCTATACTTCAGCACGCCTACCTGGTTCGGGTCGCAGGCCTTGAAGACGTGACAGGACATCTCGGACTCCGGGTTGTCCGGCTGGCCCCGCAGCAGATAGGAAAAACAAGTGAGGTCATTGCTGTTGTGGATGAAGCGCGAGATCAGCTGAGCTTTGTGCTCGAAGATGAAGACCGACGAGTTGCTGCTGTTTGTGGGGACGCAGCGGACGAAGGGGGGGTTGAGCAGCAGCTGAACTTCTCTGGGCTGCATGACGGGGCCGCAGTCGCCCCTCTCGCTCCTCCTGCGGATCTCGGCCACCAGCCACGGCAGCATGGGCAGAGTGGTCCGCCTGTCCAGCGAGCACCAGCCGACGTAAGTCAGGGCGAAGCGCTTGTCCGTCCTGCTCTCCTTCTCCTCCTGGCTCTCCATGTCGACCCAGCAGACTCTTCCGTCCAAAACTAGCGAGACAGCGACGGGGAAACTAAAAACACTTTCCAAAAAAATATCCCCGATGGACCATTCCCTGCAAGCTCAGTGCACACGACGTCGGATTTACTTTGTAGCAATTTCCATGTTCACATCCACACTCTATGCTCTTGCAACAACAACGGGGCTCTGCTACGTGCACAACATGTGCTCGCTCAGCTGCAATTCTCCATGTTATCCAAATGTCAAAAGTGTATCCGATGCACTTTTTCTTTTTCTTTGTTTTTTTTGTTGTTTTTTTTACCTCGAGGGATTTAAAGTAATCGCATACGTGCAGTCTGATTCACTGCTCCACTCCTCTGCTGAGGTAAACAGCTAAAAGTTTTCTGCACTGTGTGCTGCACTTCGTTGAAGATTGCCTGCTAAAACGTGGCTTTGGATGGTTCCTGTGTAAACACAAGGCGTTTGGTAGAACTTGATTTTCTGACGCGCTGAACGTCCCTCCAGAGTGCACAGATCGTGGCGCGTTTACACCATCTAGATCCTGAAATCCTACAGCGCGCGGACTTGTGAGGTTGTTATCAGTGCCGTGCAGACGATCAATACATTGATGCTGGTAAATCGTCTTCAAGAACAGTCCCTTGATTGTGATCCTTTCTTCCCAAACGCCTTGGAGGCGGAGCGGCTGGGCGCGCTGAAGCGCCTCCCAGCCGTCCCATGTGCTGGGGAAGCGGGTGGGGGTATGGCAGACCGTTGTAACATATATTCAAAAGGACACCAAATTAACTTTTTTTAAGGTCAAATTAGGGCCACACTAACAAAATGTAATAATAATAATAATAATAATTAATAATAATAATGATATAGTCATAATATTACAAGAGTAATGTTGTACGAGAATAGTCATAACTGCTTTATTTTTTTGTAAAGTTATGACTTTTTTTCTCAAAATATGACTTTTTGCATTTAGTTTTTATTCTCGCGATATTGTGGCTTTATTCTCATGATATTGACTGTAATGTTGTGATATTATTTTCACAAAATATAACTTTATTCTTGTACAACTTCATTCTCGTAACAGAGTTTAGTCTCATTTTTTATTAGTATGGCCCTGACACACGGTCGAACAACGTCCTCCATATTTGCCAGTACCTCTTCAATTTGTAGTTCCTGATGTGTCGAGGTTGTTCTATTTGAGGTTTTGTTTGGTCCTCCAGGTTTCACTTTGGAAATGAACAGTCAGCTCTTTGGATGCTCTTGGAGTTCATTCAAGTTTGCTCTGGTCAAGGATGCTCTGGTCAAGTTTCGAGACTTGACCAGAACCCCTTAGTGTAAATTACCTTGAGAAATAATGAGATTTGGCTATATAACAGGCTTTACTGCCGAAAAATGATCAGATGTTACAAGCCATGTGTGCCATGCAAATAGAACAGATACAGCGCGACATTCACACCATTCAGCACTGGACACCTTAGCACACCTTAAGGATGCAACCAAGTGACGCAAAGATTGTTTTATTATTCTCTGCAATCTGTACTCTCCCTAAAGGCTAGTCTAATCAGTTTCAGTCTGTTTATGTATGCCTGGCGGCAGTCACACATAAACATGATTATGCAAGCTGAAAAAAAAAAAAAAAACCCACACAGAATCCATAACAATGCTCAGATGTTTGTAAGCTGGATGAATGCCCAGCCCTTCCCTTGACAACTGCATCGGTTCCACCTTGCTAGTCTGTGATGCTGTCCAGGTAGATGAAAGATTGTGCGTCCTCCAGAGGTCGTTATTAGAGTTGATCTTAAGGATTTTGGTGCTCTCCTTGTGGTCAATGAGTCCAGCCTATTCTGATGTGGCAGCCAATACATTTGTATTTACTTTTTGTATTCTCAAATAAACTGCTTCTCGTTATCGTTCCAAATACGTGGAAATACTCTGAAAATGCTGCTTGGTTGCTTACGACAGGATGTCCTTACATTTCTATTTAAATACAATATTTAAATTAAGTTTTAGATTTCAAATATAAAATCATATAGTATGATTAATATCATAATTCGAAAGTCTTGTTAAACGAGAAAATTTACGTTATCTGTCTTGCTTTCTTTTTTTTCCTTTTACATTTTAGATAGTTGAAATCTTTTTGGTGTTAAATTATAAAACACCTTGCCATAGAACCAAATGACAGGACGGAGCTCCGCCTTTTCTCTAACAGAACAGAAGCTGTTAAATGGAAAGCGTCTCCCATGGCAGTATGAGGAATGTTTGCAGCCCCTGTGGCACAGCTCCTCTGGGCTCCCGTTGGTTGTAATTCCTGAGGATAGTTTTTAATGAAAGCCGTGCTTAAGGCCTACGAGTATAGAGTATGAGCTTGTAAGCAGTAAACAGGTTTTCTGTTTACAAGCTACCCCTGCTGAATCATAGTATTACATAGCTGCTTTACGTAGCAGGAAGCTCCCATCTGCCAGACTACATAATTCCTAGAACTCCACCTTTCCCAAAATAGTACCTTTGCCATATATAACCTCATCAGTCAGCAAGTAGGGCCCTGCAGACTAGACACCCACCCACACTGAGCTCTCCTACTTATCTTAGCTATTACTTATCAAGCACTCCAAACCACTAAAAATCTTAGTTTGCATTTTATTGATATCTAGAAGAAATAATAAGGTTCCCTTTTTAGAATTTTAATAAAAATTAAAATAACATTGCTAGATGGGAACATAGCTTAAAAATAGTAAGTTATTAAAACAGAAGAGGCATTCTGCTCGAGTCTACACATTTCTGAGCTGGCAATAATATCCAGCACACATATATTCACATATAAACTTAAACTTTTATCAGTAAAATAAAAAAAGATACTACTGACTGTCTAGCTTCGAGCTAAACCAGAGTAAAGTTCAGAGAGGAACTTTACTCAATTAAAAATGATGAAGGGTTTTCTCAGCTCTGTTGGAGCTGCATAGATTAACGCTGCCACTACTGAGCTTTGAATGTCCAAATGTTTGGAAGATCTTACTACTCTGATTAAATATGGCTCCTAAGTATGATTTAAATATAGAACCGAACACTGAGCAATAGGTAAAATTAACTTTTTTTTTTTTTCCAATTTCAGCTAAGACAACAAAAAAGTTTAACTTCTCAAAGCAATGAATCCAAGATCAAATACAAATAAGATTTATATTTACGGAAGCAGAGCACAATTAAGATGATCCACTGATAGAGCAATAGGCCTGCAAGTTTAAAAGAATGTTAAAAATACAGTTTATTTGCATACATGAAAAAAATGGGAAAATTCTACATTTTTAATGCAGTACTCAAGCTCCAAACCTACATTAATAAAGTCAAAGAAAGTAAAATAATTCCAAGTAAACAGGCATAATGTTTTATATCACTAAATTGTTCAGGCCTCAGTGGGATATAACATAGCCTTCAAAAAATACAAATTACTTGTGTCTGCACACAATCCTGGACAATAAAGCTGATTCTGATTCTTAAGTGAGGAGAAAATTGTCCAAGTTTTGCAAACGCGGATGATCCAACCGATAAAAACAGAGACTATGTTTGCTTTCAAGCAGAATGAGGCATTTACTGTAAACAACCCTGAAAAGAAAAACACAGGGAACTGTGCTCTGTTCATTAACAACAAGGTGCAGGATAAAACAGGCACAATTTTTTATTTTTTTTTAAATATGAGCCTCAATCAGGAATAGACCTAAAAAAAACCTGGAATGGTGAGAAAGAGGGTAAAGCAGAAAACAAGGGAGAAAAATAATGATGCTTCACATGATCTGTGTCCACAACGACCAGCTGCTTAAGATATCCCGTCTTTATTGGCTGTGACCTGAGCACAGTGCAAGCTCCAAAGATTGAATGGTAAATGACGCATAATTGTATAGCACTTTACCTAATCCAGAAGACCACAAAACGCTTCACACAACATTCAGTCACTCTCTGGAGGTGGTGAGCTACGTGGTAGCTACAGAAGATGGCCGTGACGAATGGAGCAGGGATTTGAAACTGCGTCCTATCGGTTACAACCAAACTCCTACCTCCTGATCCATTGTCGCCTCAGTACAAAGGAAAGAAAAAAAAAACTGACATAAATCAATATTTGTGGTGCCAACTTGATTTAAACGTGAAAAAAATTCAAGGTGTCTGAATATGTTCACATCCACAGCTGTCAAGTCTCCCATTTTGGCCAAGACACTAGAGTTTTTATCCCCCTTTTCTGCCGTGCTCCCGTATTATTTTCCCTTAAATCAGTGGTCCCCAAACTATGGCCCGCGGGCCGGATCCACATTTGGTCTGAACAATACCAGAGAGCATTTAGATTTTTTTTTCATATACAGTATTTTCCGGACTATAAGCCGCTACTTTTCCCCTAAGCTGTGAACCTTGCAGCTTATAGCCCAGTGTGGCTTATATGAAGAGTTTTCTTCAACCACCAGGGGGCTCTTTAGCAGGAAGTGAATCATTGGAAGTCAAAATTGTAAATAAAAGAAGAAAGCTCCCATTAAAACGGAATTAGATTTTTAAGAATGTTGTTGATCAGTTAAATAGCACTGAGAGGGAAAAGAAGATTTTTAGCTTTTTTTAAATAATACTGGGATCATTATTAGAATTTGAGACATAGATATTAGGATCCAACAGATGGCAGTAGTGCAACAATAATGGATGCAAGCTGCTGTTGAAATCTAAAGAAGAATAATAAGAAAGCGCCCATTTTCATTTAGCACATGCTAGTAGCAGACACGAAGGATCAGCACTTTTACTGTTACAGTTACCGTTCGAAAACTACCGTAATCAGTTCTGTTAAATCTAAACTTGGCAACTTTTTCTTTTTCAACTGTAATAAATGTGATATTCAATTGACCTGATATGACTCAAATTTTGGGTGTCCGCCCCCCTCTGCTGCTGCTGCTACATCGTTGTGGAAAACCTGGACCGGCAGAGATATCTGCGGCTTACAGCCCGGCACGGCTTATAGTCCAGAAAATATTTATTTCATAAATAGGGTTATTTCCTGGATTTTTTCTGTGAAGAACCCAGAGAGGGTTATTTGATTGTGCTTTCTGGAAAACAATAATTTTTTTTACATTTAGGCACACCTGCAATTGTCACACTTTTTCTGTTACAAACTGACTTCGGCCCCCCACCAGAGAAGGGAAAAGTTATGTGGCCCTCACAGGAAAAAGTTTGGGGACCCCTGCCTTAAATCATAATACGCTCTTACGTCAGTCTGGCGACATTTCCCGTATGCTCAAGTCCAGAACTCGACAGGCATGTTCACATCACTGTGATGCAGGGATCACTGAGATGTGGCATACCTAAAGAATCCTTTGCCAAGTACCAACTCGGAAAATCTACCCACTTGGAAGAGTTTCTGAGGTCAGTCTAATTACATGGCATCACAGAGTCACATATATTGCAGAGACCACAAGTAACTCTCATAATTTTGTCAAGCGTCGACATCTTTGCCGCTTGATCAGTGAGCAAAAACTTGATAGGAAAGGTGCTCTGTAAAATTGGGTATTTTTGCTTTAGGTTGCCCAGGGCTCGGTCCATATTTATTCTAACTGATAAAAGTTTTTTGCCTTCTGTGATTTCCCCGTGCGGCAGCTGTTTGACACCTTTTGTGATGACAGGAACTACCAACTTTGCGCCACGCAGAGCAACGATATCTTCAATACTAAACCCTTTGTTTGCTAGAACAGCATCTCCTGGAGCAAGATTGTTCAGGTAGCCGCAGCTCTCCGTCACCAGCCGATCGGACGTACGGCCAGCCCATCCTTTGGATATAAAATTAATGAAACCTTGTGGCGTCACTGAAATTAAATACTTCATTGTATTGTGACTTTTGTAGTGTGAACTGTTTATGGTTTTGGTTTCAAGGTATGACGGTCCTTCTGTCAATACCTCAAAACAGTCCAGTATCGAAACACAATCGGGATACGTAGCTTTAAAAAGTTGGGGCATTGTACTTCTTACCTGATCTCGTTCTGGCCAAAATACAGTAGAAGGAACTAATTTGATATTTAAAAAGGTGATCACGTCAGAAAATGTTTTTGCAACTGTGCTGTAGTGAACTCTGAAAACATATGATAGATATAGCATACTGACATTAAGTCTTAGCTTCATTAATGTCAATAAGCATTTGTGAAACGGCGATAAGGCCGAGTTTGGTTTCCGTAAACAAGGCATGATCAAATCCATGACGGCCATTAATGAGACAAATGTCGGTAAACCTGTGTAAACCTTAGTTTTTTCATCATTATCTTTAAACGATTCCTCAGAGAGGTCCATGACCTTTAGCTGATCAGTCAGCAGTTCTTTGTCTGAAGTCAACTTTTGAACTGCGGATGACAAACTGTCAATATCTTCACCGCTCATGTTAGTCTGAACTTCCACTCCCGTTTCTTCTTCCTCCTCCCCACGCAGATCTGCTTGACCAACCTCTTCTTCATACAGGTCAACGTCATCTGCTGTCCCACTGTTTGGCCCAGTCCCAGAGAGATCCAGTAGTGCAGTTGCAGCACTTATTATTTCAGTCTGAAATGTAACACCAGCAGTTAGACATTTTTTATAACTTTATAGCGACGATTTTAAATCAAACTTTTATATCTGATGCATTTCCCGTACTTGATTAGATTTGGTGCGACTCTTCTTTGTAGGTTCCTCGCTGTCTCCTGCTTCTCTTTTTTTGGCTTTTCTTTCAGCAGTTGGGGTGTACGCAAAAATAGAGGGTACATAATCTGGAGACAGAGGGTTGTTGCTTTTTTGCCCTGCAAGTGATGGCAGGAATTAAGCATTTGTGGACACAATCAAAAGTACCGTCCAATCTACTCATTCTGTTAAAATACCACTAATCATTACTGGCAGGGTTTGAGTTTTTGCATGCCACAGACCTTAAGAATCTACTAGATCCCAATTGTTCATTTGTTGAAACCGGGTTTTCCTGCAGAGACATGTTTACCCACTACTTGTGGTTCTATGCATTTACAATGATGTATTAAGGGTGCATTCAAGCAAATCTATACTTGAATGCTCAATTAATTTCTCAATGAATTTCTACATTGAGCAAACTCCAAAATGCTTAAGTTCTTCAAACTTCTCAGCAAGAGATTTTTTTTTTCTCGAAATGCCATAAAATAAGATTCTTGGCCATTTCTAGGAGGTCTTAGAGTTGTTCAATGGTTTTAATAAATTATAAAAACACCACAGTTTTATGCGAGTCACTATTTTAAATGATGTAAATAGTAATAAATGAACCCACTGCTTAAAAATTTAACAAGGTCTTTATCTTAACCCCATTGGAAGCAAAATCTACAGTTTGGGGAAGTTATATTGCAAAGTTTGGGACAGTATTACTTTACACCTTACAAGTGCTTTTCTTTTTTCTCTCTAAAATTCTCAATATTTCTCTGTCTGCATCTCTCTGAGCTGTCAAATGAAACAGAGTTAGTGCTAAACAAAGTCGATTCATACAACAGCAATGACTAAATATTACCTAATCTCATGCTACTTTATGCTGTCTGACAACTGAGTCCCTCAACTTGGGTTGGTGAATGCTTCAAACTGAAAGTGAAGTCCACAGCTTGACCTACTTTTTGATTTGGCTGAGAAATTACTTATCTCTTTGGTGCACTTACAGACTATTTTGATATACAGACAAATTCCATACCTCTGATCCCAACACAAATGGACTAAAGTTAATGAAGGTGCATCTAAAGACAAATAGAACTTTTTTGGAAAATATTGCATTATCAGTAATTAACTTGAATATTTAAGAATGCTGCTGCAGAAGCGTGTCAGAATTAAAACACATGTGCTTTATGCGCTAATAAAAACCTGCAGAAATTTTAGTATAATAAATTGATATAATTTTACAGCATTTCAAAATGTGTAACGGGAGATTTTATTAAGTGTGAGTTTTGAACGTAGAACTGATCAATAATTCAAAGAAGTACTGCACAATATTGTACTGACATTTGATGGCAAGAACATTTGTTTAAATATTCCTATAAATGCCCTAGTGTACAAAGTGTATAACGTGAGGTTGCCGCCCATGAGCATAAAACGCGGTGCAAAGGCGCCATGGAGCGAGAGCAGTGCAGAACTGGTGAGGAGGCAACTAGACGGTGGAACCAGACTCGACACAACACCCGTAACCCGCGCGGTTAGTGAAAGCAATGTGTAGAGAAAATTATAAGTCAGCAAGTTAACTAAATCAATTCAGCAATATAACAATAATACACACATAGACTGGTATATTTACCCGAAATGAAATGTTTACTGCATATTCTGGAGTAGTCGGTGGGATTCCAGTTTCGGCGGCACACAGCTTGCACCCACAAAGTCCTCCTCTCTGGGTCTTTAGGAAAGCGGTAAAATGACAAATCTTTTCTGATTGACCGATTAGAGCAACCGACAGCGACACAACAAGCCATTTCGTCTTCCTAAGAGACTTGTTCTTTATCTTTCCGCGCGTGTTGTTAAACAACAGAAAAGGTATCCAAAGGATATCCAAAATGGCGACTCACGTCACGTGACTTGTGGAGTGATGACGTCTACGTTGACTTTTTCCGACTTTTAAATGCACCGTTAAAAGTCTTATTTAAAGCAATCCCAATACGAAAGCTTCTAATTTATTTCTTCCAAAATTAACTCTTTTGTTTTGCTTTGTTATTGGAATATATTAAAAAAGTCCGTCTATTATTGACAAACCTTTATAAGCACGTTTCCTAGTCGTTATTTTCGGTATGCTTTGTTAAATTTCTTTTCTTTTTTTTTTGTAATTTCTAACTCATTTTTATGGATCACAATATTTCACAAGTCCAAATATTAAATTGTTACACTTACAATTGTTTGAAATGAATGAAAAAAAATAAAAAATAAAAAATAAAAAACATGACTTCTTGTCTGAGTTAGTTACAGTTTTGTTTTTTCCACAACATGGAATATGAAGTAAATATATATTCTTCCATACCAGCTTCCCCAGTGCAGTGACTCAGGGTAACTTCTCTGTTATGGATGTTTGGGCACACAACAAATAATTTTAAAAACTAATTTGTTGTTTTTAAAATACTATGTGGTACCCACATCTAACAAGGACCATTTAAAACGTAAAGAAAATGTACAGGTTCATGTTTAACCATGAACCTACCAGAATTTCCCCACTATTGGACAATAATGGGTATTTCTATTCTATTACAAAATGAAGGCAGTTAAAACTATTTCCAAACAGGGAACTGTATTTATTTTTAAAGAGAAAAATGTGATGAAAAGCTGCAGATATTAGGAAAATGCAGTAGAATCCAAAAATACATGCAAAAACTAAATGGAACAACCACTTTATTATTTTAAAGTGCATCATGATTTATATACAGCATTTCAATGAAGGCATCAAAACTGACAGAAAAAGCAATCATAAAATGACGTAACAGTCTTTTAACCTCAACAGAAATACAAAAATGGATATTTATGGTCGAAGTGTGCAAATAAAAATATATTAGTCATAAATCGGTCTCATCATGGACACATAACAGATGTTGCAAATCTCCCGCGAAACTCAGCAATAGGATAAATTACGTAACCCTAAAAGCTGCCTTTTTCAGCTGTTCTTATCTTAAAGGGTTCCAAATGCATCACACAAGATCTCAGAGAGAGACAAGCTGAGAGCTGACATTTACAGCAAGTCACGTCGACATTTTAAGACACCTGGCAAGAAAGAAGAAAAAAAAACAAGGATGTCAAGCTGTTCCTTCTTTCACTTTTATATAAACTGGTATTAACTGCACACTTTGGCTTTTTTGCACATCATACAGTCTCCATAATCGCTGCCATCTCCTTGAACTGCTTGTGAAAATTCTGAAGAGTCAAAAGTAAAAAAAAAAAAAAAAAGAAGAAAATATCATCAGTGTCTGAATAATTCAGTCAGAATTAATATAGATCAAAGTCGATGTCGACTAACACCAACCTGGAACTGTGGAATTGTCATCTCGAAAGCCCTCTGGCAGATCTGTCCAGAGGGCTCGACGATCTTCAGCAGCAGAGACACGTACGGGGAGTTTAGAGACCGGCACGTGTCTGAACTCACCGCCATCCCCAGCTTCCACTGCATGTCCACAAGCTACAGCGTAAACACAAATCTATTCTGATTATCAGGACACACTTCGATACGTATTCACACCCCTTAGCTTCAGCTTGATCTCAAATTGTCTCGTTAAACCACATAGTTGTGTTTGTTTTATTTGGGGGTTTTACATGACAGACAAAGACGTGCTTGATTCTGAAAATGGAAGAAGTGATGCATGGTTGTCCAACTTCACTGACAGGCCAGGCAAGGTAAGAAATAATCAAAGAAGCAGCCAAGAGACCCTTAGTATATGTGAGGGAGCTCCAAAGATCCACAGCTTGGGTGGAACAATTTGTGGACACAACTGTTAGATACATACTCACAAATGTGGTAGTTTTACAAAATATTACCTCAAACATCCTGTAATTAAATTATATAACATGTTTACTGTTTGTGTTTGGATTATGACCAAATGTACAACTGTTCTTTAAATGGAAATGCTCTTAAGTTTGTGCGTACCTGACCGATGCTCAGCATGGACTGTACTTCCTGCTGAGCACGAACCGAGGCACCATGTTCGCTCCACAACGTGTGCAAGGTCTGAAGAGAAGCTTTGGACCATTTGTTGCTGCCTTCCTCCAGTTTGGACACAAGTTCGTCTGCAGAGAAGTTGTTCTTTCCAGCTGACCTGGAGATACAAACCACTGATGTTTCATCTGATAGCAGACTGATGTGCTCCTCTGTGTGTGATTTGACATTTTGATTTGCTAAATAAAGACCAGATTAGCACTCCACATCCAGTGAGAAAAACAAAACAAAACATGAATAACACTACCTGAATGTCAACAGAAGAAATCTGGTAATACCCTGGACAGCTTCATGATCGATTGTTACCCCGACCCTCTGAAGTCTCTGTTCAGATGATAAACATTTAAAGAAAATCAGGAAGCAACAACTGGGGAAAGGTAAAGGTAATTATTTATTTATATGGCACATTTTCAGCAACAAGGCAATATAAAGTGCTTTACAGGAATTAAAAGGAAATACAAACAAAATAACAAACCAAAGGAAAGAGCAAAAGAAGAAAAAGCTAATAATGTTGATCCGTAGTAAATAAACTAGATACTCCTATTCAGGCTTGGTAGATAAGTATAAGTAAGTATCTTCTGGTCTAATTCCTTTTCTTGTTTGGGAGAATAGGAGTCTAAGAAGTAGTTGCTAAGGTAGGTTTTTTTTCTGGATTCTAAGTTTGTTCTAATCCCTGTTCTGGGTTGCTAGATAAGTGTAAGTAAGTAAGTATCCTTTGGTCTTCTGGGATGCTAGATAAGGATAAGTATTCTCTGGACTTTCTAAGTGTGCTTTAAATTTGTAAAAGTAATGAGTACTCCACAGTTTCTAAGTAATAATAAAAACTAAATGTTTCTGTTCTGGAATATTTTTTTTCTGGATTCTAAGTTTGTTCTAATTCCTTTTCTGGGTTGCAATAATAGGAGTTTCTCAGCATCTAAATAGTGCGCACCCTACAGTTTCTAAAATATAAGCTAAAGAGTGACTAATAAACTAGAGTCCCTGGTTTCCAAGTTTGTTCCAATTCCTGTTCTGGGTTAAAAGTGAGCACTCCACAGTTTCTAACAAAATAAAATAAAAAAGAAGAAAGGACACATTAGGGCACATAGCAACATTCACATGAGTGGAAGAGGTTGTTTGAAAAAAAAAAAAAGAAATTTTGACTCACAAGAGCAATTTCAGCTGAATCTACTCCACTGGTTTGCCCTTGAAGATATGTCAGAATGTGCTGAGACTGTGAAGATTAAAAGATTTGCAGTTGAACCGTTCCAAAACCGCATCCTGAGTGGTTTGTGCAGAGGGCGGTTAACACACACACACACAAAAAATCAATATTACTCAACTCTGTTTACATCCTGCTGTTATCAAGGCAGACACATTATGAAGCAAATCGTACCAGACATGTTAGAGTCTCCTCGCTTTTACTCGCCGCATTTCAGAAGTTGCATGTGTGCCAGTAGATGTCAATGATACGATAAAGAAATTACAAGTATGCCGTTTCCCTTCACACCCAGAAATGATTAACTTATTAAGTTTTATATTACTTACTGTTTCAGTTAACAGATATGGGGGCAAGCTGCAGATTTTGTCTACAGCTCTGTTGATGCCTAAAATTACAAAAGAACAACTCCACATAAGGACAAATGCATTAATTATGACATAATTTACCACCTCTTCCTATTGCTACAAGTGTCAGAAATTCTTGCAATCTTTTAAATTTATCACTTTTTACATTTGGCTGCTTTTTTCTCTTTCTCTCCTTTTTCTTTTTTAGGTAAGTGTTCTAGTGTATCTATATCCCCATTGTTTTGTATCGATGAATGGCTGAAATCAAAAACAAAGTTGAGATCAAAGTGAGTGTTTCTATTCAGTCGGAAGAGAATAGCTTCTGTCATTTTATGATGAAACTTTACAACCGAGACCCTACAAGTCTGTCACTGTTCCTATTTATCTCAGTAGTGAAGTTCTGACCCTTTTATAGCTGTTTAGTACTCACCGTGTGATTCCTCTGCCGCTGGCATCGTTATTTGACAGCAAAATACAGTTTAAATTAAGAAGCTTTTAAAAGTCTAAACCTTTCTGTGTTTGTTTTCAAAGAGGTCCTGAAAACATAGCAAAATGCACACTGCTGCTTCCCAAATGATCCTTCTTGTATGTTTAACTACATTAAAAACTGCACAGCGCCATCTGCTGCACGGGAGTATCCATAGTTACGATACAGGAAAATCCGCAATAATTCGCTGAAAATGTTTTTACTCTGTTTCTCGTCGAAAACAGCGTAAACTTGGCATGTCCGGGTTGATGGTTTCACTTCAACCATGGGGCAGCTCAGTAAATTAGAATGTAATTGAAAAGCTATTTAACTCTACTCAATTCAAAAAAGTGAAACTAAGAGATTATCCTGTTAATTCTTTTCATTATGATTTACAGCTATTGAAAATAAAATATTAAATTTATCAGAGAATTACATATGACTAACAAAAAAAAGGTTTAGAATACAAAAAATGACATAGATCTACAGATCTGGGATGGGGGCCTGGTACAAGGTTTAGTACTAAAGAACGACTTCAGGGAACCAAGAAGCAAATCTCACTCAAGAATTTGTGGAGACTGTGTCTGAAGTCAGCACTTCAAGAGCCAGCACGCATTGACATAACTTGCATGTTTCCTACAACTGTCTCATCTTTGTGTAAGTCACTCCTGAATCAGATATTAAAAGCATCATACCTTGCCTAATTAGTAAAATCCTGGACTGTAGCAGTGGTCCATGTTTTTTTTCCCTTCAAATTAAAGTAATTAAAGTTTCTGTTATATTTGGAAATCAAGGTATAGTCAAAAGAAAGAGTGGACAGAAATACAGAAACCAGTGTGAAGTTTTCACATTATGATGATTTGGGTAGTGATAGCCATGGCATTGATGGTGTTGATACGCTTTTTAGTTTATCAAGTCTAAAGTTAGTGCAGTTTATCAAGTCATACAGTTTTGGAGCACTTAATGCTTCTCTCTGCCGACAAGGTCTATGGATTGGATTGGTCTTTAAAGCTTTAAAGCTGCCACTTTCAATATGGCGGCAGCGTTTACGTATGATGCTGCCTCTACTACTCAAAGCTTCTACACGGCACTTGAAAAAAAAAAAAGTACCCATCCCGTCTGGCAGCAAATGGGTATGAGCTACACACAGAAAGACATCCAATAAACTATCTTTTTTTTTTCAGGTATAATGTTAAAAACAATCGTGACTAATTAACTTGAATAATTTATGAAAAATAAGGCATAAAACCGAGGCATCTCTACAAACGAGCAACGCCCAAATTCTGGAATGATCCACCGTAAGGTTCAGAAAGGGGGTGGTAAAAGGAAATATCTTTAATTTTACTGGAATAGTAGCCATTAAATATCAAAAATATTAATATAAAATTAATATAAAGACCATAAAATATGAAAATTGCTCGTGAGAAATTCTGAATCTTCTTAAATAATGTGTTTGTTGTGAGCTAAAACAAGCGTACCACCCCCGTGACTCGCCTCCAGGTCAATGTGCAGTGATTAGACACGGAAGCGAATCGCAGCTGTCAAACAGACCTTTCTAAATCAGACTCAGCTCGCAGTTAGCAGCAACATATCAAACTACACCTAAAATGGACTCTCCACGCTGGCTGCCTCTGGAGTCCAATCCAGAAGTATGTACCCCATCGGCTATTTTCACAGCTGCAAGGTTTTATTCAAGCCATTCATTCTGAAGCATGTGAAAACTAGCTACTGTGCTGGCTAGCTATAAGAACAAAAGCTGAGCCCGGTGTAGGGGCTCTGCTAATAAATCATATGTATTTACCAATTTCTCTTTCTCTCTATTATTATTTTTTCAGGTCATGACCAAGGTAAGCTCTTTTTGGTTCTATTTAACGATAGTGCTGAAAATAAAGAGTTGCAAATAGTTTTCAAATGTGCAAGGCCCACGCCACAATGATGCTACATTTACAGTATTGTCATAAAACAATAAAAAATAAAAATAAAATCGCTGTTAATGCAGTTAAAAAAATACTGCAGTGGATACATGATGTCCAAACTTAGGAAAACATGTTTAAATAAATGAACTGTCAAAAACATTTCTGGTTCCACAACCTAAATATAATATGTCTACAAGCCCAGAAATATATCTTTTGGAGGTTGGGTGAGTGGGTTTTGTATTTTAAACCAGATTATGTCAGTGTATCTTATTGTGCATGCTAATTTACTCTGTTTGCATCTAGTTTGTCAGCTGTTTGGGCATGAAGCCATCTTGGCAGTTTGGGGACGTTTACGGGTTGGATCCAGAGCTTCTGAGCTTGGTACCAAGACCAGTGTGTGCAGTGCTGCTCCTCTTCCCTGTAACAGAGAAGGTTTGACATATTTATACAGTTATAAAACACATAGACGCTCTTGATTTTTAGATGTCTATAGTTTATGTGCCATTGATGAATGTTGAACAGAAATATTGATGATTGTTTACATGTTTCTTGTCTTTCTGCTGCTTTTCTCTTGCATCCAGTATGAGGCGTTTAAGCAAGAAGAGGAGGAGAGACTCAAAGGCCAGGGGCACGGAGTCTCCCCTGACGTATACTTTATCAAGCAAACTATTGGGAACGCCTGTGGAACGATCGGATTAATTCACGCAGTGGCTAACAACCAGGCTCACCTGCAGTTTGGTGAGTTTTAACTTCATGTGAATCACATTGGAAGGAAAAGTAAAACTGACCAAAAAACATGTGGATCTGTTCACATTTTGTTGCATTACAACATCAAACCTTAGTGCATTTAGAGCTGATTCAATGCAAAAACTAAACATTAAAAAACAATTTCCCATACTCTTCACATTGCCCTGATAGAATCAAAACAATGAGAGAAAATTATTAAAGAAATGTTATATTATCTGCTTCATTTTATCCTTCGCTCCATGTGTCCTTTCTTTCTTCCTTATGTAGTTATGTCTTTCCATTCATCCATTCTTCATACAAAGATACATACTTGGATCTTTTGTCCTCCTTTTTTTGTGCCCACTGTTTGTTCAATTCCTTCCTTCCTTCCTTCCTTCCTACTCTTCTGTTCCATCCTTCCTTCCATCAACCCTTACCTCCTTCTCCTTCCTTCTCTCCTTCCTTACTGTTTCTATTTTTTTTTCTTTTTTGGTCGTTGTCTTTAGTATTTTTCTCTCTTGCTTCTATTAATTTAACTTAAAGATTGAGAACTTCGGTAAGTTGCATCTGTAAAAATTTGGGATTTTTCCACAAATGTTTAGGAATCCTTACTTTAGTAATAAGTAGAATAGTTTAAATCTAATCTTGTATTTAAAAGCGAGTAGTCCTGTACCGTTTATATTTTGCTCCTCCTTCACAGAGGCCGACTCTCCCCTTAAGAAGTTCCTTGACCAAACGGCAAAAATGACCCCAGAGGAAAGGGCCACGTTTCTGGAAAAAGACGAGGTAGGACGAAGCTGAAGGGAGCATGGATGGACATTAATTGTAGAAACGAACCCGAAGGGACTTTAAGGGAGAAAAGTCAAATGACTCATGTAGTTCTTTTGTTCAATTGTTTTTCCCAGAGCATACGTGTCACACATGAATCTAGCGCACAGGAGGGGCAAACTGAGGTTTGGAATAACTTTAAGTTCATTTGTAAGATTAATTTGCACTGAATTTGACATGTACACAAATTAACCTCAATGAATTCATTTCTCGTCTGACGTAGGCCCCGAGTTTAGATGAAAAGGTCAATCTGCATTTTATAGCTTTTGTGAACGTCGGAGGACAGTTATACGAACTAGGTGAGTTCACAGCAGCATGTCGCAAATCTTAATTGCGGTTTGTCACATTACAGCGCCCTGTACAGGTACTAGCACGTTTGTATTAACAAATGTACAATAAAGTCATGTTTTTATTCAAGCTCAAGTTCACTTGTTTAGTTGGGGGGTATACCCCGGATACCCCAAATCATGGAGCCAAAGTTTGATACAGTAAAACTGATGCTTCAGTTCTTAACTTTTAAGTAGACCAGAGTTCCTAAGAGCTTTTTTGCAATAATCCTTAACCTCCTGGTTTCGTAGGGAACAAATATGAAGTTTCACAAACAGCCGATCAAAACGAGAAAGTAGGGGTGCACCAATAAATCAGCTCTGATTTTCCTTTGTTTTGAGACATTGGCTGATTTCCCAAAACAATCTTCTTTACCTCTGAAAAGGATCTGATAATCAGCCACTATTCCTTTCTGTTATGCTGTGAGAGCAGACTGGCAGACAGACCTGGCCACCAGGTCACGTCTGCAGGTGCTCTGTTAACAATAATCACCATACTGTTTACAACTCAGCAACTTTGTTGCTATATTTAGTAGACAAAAAAATCTATATTAGCCAAAATCGTAATTGGCAGATCAGGATTGTTAAAAGATTGTCGATCACCTAGAAAACTGCAATTGGTTCACCTCTACAGCAAAGACACGGTATTCAAGTAAGACTGGTGTTTATTGAAACAACTGAAGAAATAAGAAAATGTTCACTTCCCAAAATGTGTGTATATACATATATACACAGCCATGGTGATAATTAAAAGATTTAAAGCAACAGTTAATTTCATACATAGATGGACGGAAGCCTTTCCCTGTTGTCCACGGAAAAACTACAGAAGATACGCTCCTTGAGGTAAGATATTGCTAAACACAATTAAGATTATTACATAGAAAGTTCACTTTTAGTTTGTGTTATTTTGTATGATGCTGGACAGTGAGAGTTTCCTTTAAATCTGTTGGCAGTAAATGATTTGACTTGTGTGTTCCAGGACGCCGTAGAAGTGTGTAAGGTTTTCATGGCTCGTGACCCTCAGGAGGTCCGTTTCACCATCATCGCTCTGTCCAAAGACTCGTTCTGAGGAAGCTCCGTTTCCTTTTGTGTGTTTTTTTTTTTTTTGACCCCAGAAAGCAAAGAAAACATTACTGCCAAACATTCTGAAGTGCTGAATATATTATAAAACACAGTTGTTGTTTTTTTTTTCTCTCACAATGTTATTGCAAGCAAATCTCAAACTAAAAGAATACCAGGGATCGGAAATCTGCATCGCTGCCTTGGATTATAGATTTGCTTAATCTGAATGTTTGAGGCTCTTTTTGGGTGAACATTTAACTGCACTTATTCACTGTTTAATTTTATCGTGTTTGGGTTTGTTTTTGACAATTACTTCGATCGCATCATGGAGATGAGCTGTGGAGACGCATTTTAAGATGCTTTAATTTCATTCTCTCAAAACACTTAAAGGATGATGATGTTTCATGAATTAATGTGTTATGAACTGCTTTAACAAAGATGACTGTCGGAGGATAACAAACATCTAGTCTGAACATGCGGGTGAAAGGTGCCTACATTTTTGTAATTATGAGTTTGTCAAATAAAGGGCAAATTTAATAAGCACTCTTTTGGGGGTCCTTAGTGTTTGTCTTCAAGTTTACATATAGTTTCTACTAAAATTAGCTCCCACATTAAATTAGGTTTAATATAAAAACTCCAAAAACGTTGCTGTGGTTGTAAAAAAAAAATAAATAAATAAATAGAAAAAACTGCAAGAGCTGTTTTAAGTAGGTTTTATTTTTAGGTTTTGCTATTACAATATACCCATAAAATGATTCAACCCTCTGAATAGATTTATTCTAAGGAGCTTACATTTACAAATCAGGGTGTAGTCTCAGACATACCTGATGCTGCAGATCAAGATGCCTGTTTTAGAAATATGGCTTAGTCATGAGAATTATCTGAAAGACTTGAGGAAAAACTGTTGCACTGACAAAATGACACAAACGGACAACAAAGGCTATAAATGTTGATGATCGTAGAGATGTTAATAGGTTTTAAAGATAAAGGAATGTTGACTACGCCTCCAGGATGTGACAGAACTGTGACTAAAGTACAAGAGAAGTCTCCAACTGACTCACTTTGGTATGAATTAGCTTACAAGGTTATAAGATTATGTTCTGTGAATGCAGCAGTGTCTGTAGAGGAGGAGGATGTACTGTCATATAGTCAGATGAAGTCAAAATAAAACCTGATTTTAGTAGAGTTTTATTTTGCAGTGTTTGGAAGAAGGAGAATTGGTACAACCCCAAGAACACCATTCCAACCGTGAAGCATGGGGATGGCTCCATCGTGCTTTGAATGGTTGTTTTCTGCAAAGGGAACAGGGCGAGTGCATTGCGTACCCAGTCTTCAGACCTGGACCTATTAAAACTTTGTTGGATTGAGCTGAAACTCTGTGTTTCCCCAGCAACAACCCCGAATCCTAAGAGATCTGCAGAATATCTGTGTGGAGGAGTAAGCCAAAATTTATGCTGCAGTGTGTGCAAATCTGGTCAAGAAATACAGGAAACATCTGACCTGTCTAATTGGGAACAAAAGTTTCGTTACAAAATTATTTTCTGTTGTATGAAATACTTACTTCATGCAAAAAGAATTAACATTATTTTTATTCTGCCTCAGTTGAAGTGTACCTATATGTTGAAAATGGCAGACATGTAGGTTCTATGAAAGCGATAGGTTAGTATTTCAGATCATGTAATACTGACTTTCCTCCACTGAGTGGCGCTGTAACAGCGCACTTTTTTGGATCTCGACGGAGAGATCCGAACGCTGTCAGTTTTCCCAGGTGTTCAAACTTTTTTTTTTTTTTTTGGTATTTTCTTCGAGGTCCATCAGTCTACAGCTTTCACAACTTTATTTTCAACGATTTTTGCCTGAGAAGTCCATTCTTCTTCCTCCTCACTTGAGGAAGAGGAAACTTCCGCACGTCTTATCTTTTGCGCGTTTTGTGTTGAACCCCTCCACCCCCCCCTTCCCTGATGGTCTTTCTTGGGACGAAATCGGGCTTTCGTGTTTACCTGGAAGCCGCAGGGGCAGGGGTGGATACACCCCGGACCTTGCCTCTCAGCTGCCCCCTCCCTGCTACAGGTCTGCCGCTCTAAATGCCCTAAACTCTGCGAGCTGACGAAGTCGAGCACAGGAAGACTCCGAGGACTCTCTTGATCGGAGCTTTGAAGAAAAGAAGCGAACCACAGGTGTGTCGGATGAAAGGACAGGTAAAGCTGCTGCAGCGGCAGGGTGATGCAGACGGAATGTACTAACCTCTTGTTACACCTTGCATCCACCCTGCAGCAAAAGAACAATAGGAAACATTTTTGTGCTGAACAAGAGGTGTGATCACCAGGTCACCTGTGTTTCTGACTGTCCACGGGAAGACTTTTAAAGGCGATAGTTGCGCTTGCATCTCATAACCTGGAGTGATAAGCCTAAATGATGGAGTGGCGTGAGCAGTCATCCGTCAGCAGCGAGGAAGGATACTCGGAGGCGCAAAGATGGATCGAGGTAAGTCAAAGCTACCTGAGAACTGTTGTACCAAGGATATTCTAACACTAGACGCTTTTATGCTCCAATGTATTAGTGATACTATTCTGGAAAGCTCATTTGTTTCAGTAATTCTGCTCAAAAAGTCAAAGTAATTTATATTCATTATGATATATTTCATCCATTTACTTTTACTTTTTATTTTTTGACGATTTGGGTTTATAATTAATGGCAGCCACAAAAGTCATTGCACAAGATCGTGTTCTTTAACACAGAAATGACATATTATGACCTAGACATTTCTGAAGAAAACCACTGGTTTAACATGAACTATTTGGCAATGACAGTGAGCCCCAAAAGGTCATGACTGAAGAAGCTGCCTGTTAAGAGTCCTATATCCAAACATGCTAATGGAAAATGCAGTGGAAAAAAAAAGTGTGGTTAAAAAAAAGGTGCAGCTATGGAGTCAGGGCTTCAAGAGAACTTTGGGATACAACTGTTGCATTTGTTGTGTTAAGCCACTCTGGAGTCAGAGACAATAGCAGACGTGTCTTACCCTGGCTGGGGAGTAAAAGGACTGGACTGTTGGTCGACGGTCTTTCTCTCTCAGATGAAAGTAAAGTATGCATTTCAAGTGGAAATCAAGGTTCTAAAGTGTGGAGGAGGAAGAGTGGAGAGGCACCATACCCAAGTTGCATGAGGAGGTTCACTTTTAGTGATGGTTGTGTCAACCAGGCAATCTCTGTCTGTTGGTCCACTGCTTCCCTCTGCTGACAAGCTTTATGGCGATGATGAAACTTGTCATTGCCGTAAAGCGATGGCACTTTTCACCGGCCCGGCTTCCAAAACAACCAATAGTTCTTGTAATGACAATGGTCACAGCTCCTGATTGGCCAACAAATTCCCCTGACCTAAATCCCATAGAAAATCTTCAGGGTATTGGATGATAAGTGACACCAGACCCAACAATGTAGACAGCTTGACAGCTGCTGTTAAAGCAGCCAGTAGCATTGCAGCGTGCATTTTCACCTAACCTTGGGTTCACATTTAGCCAGAGGCACGCATATGGTGGAAACTGGCTTCTTGTAAAAAGTGTTTCAGTGTCTTTTGGTGAGATTTAATGTTAAAAATACGGAAATCTGAACATATCTACAGGTTCATGCCATTCCTTCTCAACTGGTGTACAATTTAACCAGTGAGATCAGCCTTGTTTCTGGAAAACAAAAATAGTTTCTCAGTGAACGGATGTCTTATCTTCTTAGAGAAAAGGTTACATTGTGTTGAACTCATTCATCGTTGCAGGACTGTTGTCTGCTTTTTATTTCTTTAGATCTTGTCAAAACCTGCTCCTCTGTTTTTAAGCTCCTGGGGCTTCAGGGCTCCAGTTTCAAGCAGAAAAAGATACAGAAGCATTAAGAAAAAGTGCAGCTTGTCCCAGTCGCCAAGATGTTAGCAAATAATTTGACATATTCTTGGTTCGTTTTGATCTCACACCTTTTTCATGTGAGAAATACTGATGGAAAAGTTCTTAAAGCAGTTGCACATCTTGGCAGGCAAATTGTTTAGGATCAATTCAAGAAATCAGCAACTGAAATAAAGAACAGCTAAGGTTTAGTATTTTTCATATTAGTTGATTAGTTGAACTGTTTGATCCAGCAAAACCTACTGTCCAATTTTTTTTTAGCTAACGTGCTTCTCTTAGCTTGTCAAGTGTATTTTTGAAGTGGTGTTCCCTTTGTAAGAGCCATGACTGTAGATGTTTATTGCAACTGCTAACATTTTGTGAAACAGACAGAATGTGCTATAGGGCAGCTGAACAGCAGTGTGTAGTAGGTGGATTTTTTTCCTTATGATTAGGAAAATGTCCATTCATTCCAGCACTTTCTTTGGGTGAAAATGGTGTTTAAACCATACAAATAGTAGGATAAAACATTTTTTTATTGTTTAAATCCTTGGAATACCTTAATAGGCGAAACATATTTGCCATTTCATTCAGTGAATACAATTTGACATATACCCTCTAAAATGCTAACAAATCTAAAATGCCACATTACGTAAAGTTTCCACCCAAACTCTCGCCATACTCTTTCTTCGGATCTAATTAGGGAGTCATCCCCCCCCCCATCATTTTGCGAATTCTCCTCCCAGCATGGCGGCACCGACACGAAGCTGCTGCATGACTGTAACTAAACAAATATTGTTCTAATTTCATGAAGGGGTGAATCTGAATGCTTTCAATGTGACATCAGCATCTCTCCCATTCACACACTGGCCCATTGTTGTGGCTCTGCCGGTGGGATCGGGGTGGGGGCCGCAGCGCTCAGCTGAAGGCTGCAGTACAAGAAGGTGAAGGTAAAGGCCATGGAGTTGCTGGATGAAAAGAATGTGAGAGAGGACTGGCACGGTGGAAATAAAAGAGCAACAACAACAAACCGTACTCTGGCACTAGAGGAGCTGTCACGCCCCCCTTCCCGAAGAGAAAGTTTTTTGTTGCTATTGGATTGTGCCTCTGAATGATTAACAAGCTGCTTGGCTTCACAGAGCTTTAAACCGAGGCATGTGTGCACTGCGAGGTTGGTGGTGGCGTTAAAAAAATGAGACTAAACGGTCCGGAGCCCGTCACATGGACACATTCCAGGATTTGCTGCCATGGCTGTGAACGTGGCCCCCTCTGAGGCAGTCGGCTGTCAGCGCAGGGCACGGGATCCTTCGACCACAGGGCCTGTTGGAATAATGGAAGCTCTTGTTAATTGAATAGAAAACCCTTCGAGTGTAACTGTTAGGACGACCCCGAACAAGTGGTGGTGTTTGAGCAACTTATGGGTCCGAAGAGCAAGCATAAGGCTGCTTGTAATGACAATTAGTGATAATAATGGTTTCCTTTCATTGAGATAGGTGTTCTCTACCTCTGTTTGTTGTTTATTTTTCAGGGTTTTTTTTTGTTTTTGTAAATACAAGCACTAAGATTGCCAAACTCCATTTTATGTTATACTTTGACCTGCTCATACCAATTTTAGCTTACTTAAATTTCTCTTTAAGAGCTGTAATTATTAGCATCCAAGCCTTCTAGTAGTGAGAGGTTGTTACTTGTTTACATAAGAAGAGGCAACAACACGCTGTGAGAATGAGAAATGATACTTGTAAAATAGAAAATTAATATTTTTCAAACCCAAGTAAAATATTTATGAAGTTGTCTTTATGTTTAAACTGGAGTTAGCATCTTATATTAGCTATTAGCAGGGCTAGCACAGCTAGCCTTACATAATCAACAGTCCCCATGTGTATTCTCTAGTATATATATGATTACTTTAACTCTTGAGACATCCTGGACAGACAGAGCTCAAAAGGATTAAATAAAGCAGTTTGCTGTACCCCTTTATCAGCTTTCCTGCCAGCATCTGAACGTCTTGCACTCTCACACTCTATTGGAACCTGAATCGCAGACACAATTTGTCTTGTTTTTGAAAATAAGATTTTTTTTTCCAACAGCTTCTTAAATCTGCATCCCTTTAAGGTATTGTATCACTCCACTGATACTAAAACTAACCTTTGAGTCTTATTCATTCTGCATTATAGTGAAAGGTGCTGCCGACAGCACGACCTGCTAGCTGATAAGGTACACTTCTCTGATCATTAGAGAAGATTAGATTTGTCTCTTTTTTGTGCAGGAGCACAATTCAAAACATTGAAAATGCAAAACACACAGTCTGGCATGTGGGTTTTATCAGTTTGTCAGGTCACAATCAGATTGTTCACTATGCTGATAAGAGTACTTTTCATTCAGTTTCTACATTTAGCAGTGACTTATTCTAATGCTTAGTACAATTTTAATATTAATAGGTTTTTAGATATAAGCAGCCCAAGTTTTAATACGTAACAAGCTTTATGGAAAAAAAAATTAGAAAAAAAAAACACACTGAGTACTGCAAGATCTTTAAAAAAATTGGAAACTTTTTTTTATGAATTCTAGAAAACCTTTATGCATGTTTAATAGACAATGTTGTGGAGCAGAACTGTTCTATTACAGGACCAAACCCGACGTTCTCATAAGTGTCATTAGAAAGAATTTTATACCTTGACATTTTAAAATGTATCTGTAAAGTCTGAAATTGCTTAGAAAAAAAAAAAAGCCAATGTCAAAAGAAATACTTCACAGATGAAGGGAAAATTGATTTCCCTCCGTCAGTGGATCCATCTATTGTCTTCTTTTGTTCCCAGTGGATGGGAGTTGAGCTGGCTGAGAAACGATATCTGATTTCCCATCTAAGGTAATGATCAAAACATTCCATGAGAAACAATGACAGCATAGAGTGGGCCCGTATAGCAATACATTACTATTAAAATAAACTCAAGTCAAAGAATATTAACCCAAAAGACAGTAGATAGTATTTGCAAAGTTGACTAAAAATCTCATGGCACACAAATCCCTTTGCAGCTGTAAGAAACAGCAGATCTTAAGGCAGGGTTTTAGTTTGTTTTACTCTCAAAAATGCTTTTATTCATCAAGAACAAAGTAGGTTTTCAAGAGCAATACAAGCTGGTGGATCTAGAATTCTGAGTTGTATAAATCAGAATGAAATTAAAGTTTCCTTCCTGTCCATATTATACAGGAAACGAGAGACCTACCCAAGCACCAGCGTTCTGCTTCTTAATGTTACAAGGACTTATTTTTATTGGCTGCTATTCCTAGATTTGGGAAAACAAAGGTAATACCAGATTTAACGGCATCCCGCTCGAGTCTTTCTGTCACTACCCACAAAAACTGATTGGAAAGGAAATTTACAGCTCTTCTGAAGCAATGTTTCCTGGACATTTTCCCCGAATAACTCACAAAATATGTTTTGAATGGCTCTGTTTTTGGAACAGAGTACTATCAATCAAAACATTAAGATCGCCAAGTTGATCCGTCTTGGTGGACTTTTTTTTTTTTCTTACTCTCTTTGAGGGAATTAAATTATTAATAACTTGGAGAGGAAACAACTCTTGCTCTCTGGAGCTGATGTTGCTTCATTGTTTACCACCACAGAAACGTTGAATCTAGACTGACCATTTATCACCCTGAATGATCCCTTTTTGACAGTTTGGACATGAAGTAATTAGGAATAACGTTCAGAATCATCAACGTGAAAACAGGCCCTTGCACAGGCAGCCAATCGCTTTGGTGTAGAAACAGTTGTAGCTACATTGTACCAGCGGTGACATTAATGGATTTCACAGCTGAAATTTTGTTTTCAATTCAAACCCCGAAGCGTGTGGAAAAATGTTCCCTCTGTTGACCCGTACTTTGTGCTCGAGACACAAAGAATGTCAGGAACAATTAGTGGTTGAGTGCTACATCAGTAACCAGATTGGCCTTGGTGTCCTGTATGAATAAACATGGACTCCTCAGACTGTTCATGAACTATCTGGGCTCCCCCCGTTTGGTTTGTTCCTGTAATAATTACTGTTCCTTGCAGAAGTGTTCATATCCCTTGAACTTTTTTTCCGCGTTGTCCTGTTACAACAACGAACTTTGTGTCAATCTATTATGTAAAATCCTTACAATCACAACAAAAAATAGCTTATCATTGTAAAGTGGATGGAAAAGAAGGCATTGTTTTCAAAATCCCTTAAAAAGCGAGACTCAACCTTTTCCCTGCATTTACGACTACAAGTCTTTCGGGGTGCGTGTATACCAACGTTGCCTATCTATTGAAGCAGGTTTTGGCCATAAATAATAAAGCAAAATAGCTCTAGCTCAGTCACATCATGATAGAAAGTTGACAGAGACTGACTGAGCCATTCCAACACATGGATAAGTTTCTGGTCGCTGACCTGGAACGTTTAGATGCAACTGGTCCAAAGTAGTTGAATGAAGTGGGTGAATTACTCACTCAGTCTGTATTCAAGACATTCAAGACATTCCTGCTTATGCCTAATTATTCGATTCAAGTATTTTGAGCAGATCATCCTCTCAAAACCCATGAGGACTGGAGTTTTGGACCCCCTAATTAAAAGAATCCAACTTCGGTCTCACCAGAGAGACAAATGCCTTCTTCCATCTAATCACTGTTCCCCATAAATGGTTTGTGTCACAATTCAAACTGAATTTCTCTAGGCTTTTTTCCAGCACATAACCAATTGTTTTCCTGTTGAGAAATTTGGCCACCTGAGCAACGGTGGGTTTCTTTTACAGTTCCCCCAAAGCTACTATGCGTTTCTTGACAAAGGACGGACAGAGGGAAGGATTTTATTTTTCCCCTTCACTACTGCGTAATACTTGGTGTTGGTCTGGCACATTAAAACCAAATAAAATGCATTAAAGTTGGTTATTTGGAACATAATAAAATGTGGGAAAAGACGCAGGCATATAAAAACTTTTGCGAGGCACAATTGTTTTGCTCGGGCCTCTGTCTTTACCCATGGCGAACCGGATCCATATTTCTGGAGCTCCTGTGTTTAGTTCTCTGATAAAACCAGAGCGCCCGTCTGCCGTTCCACATCAGACCTGTTGATCTTGATGGTTGATAATATCTCTCATAATAGTGGACCACACTGGCATTCTGTTACAGCACATCCAGCCTGGTGCCAGGGTGGTTCCCACACCTCATACCCTAATTGTCCTCTTTCAGTCAGATTAGCCGATGTCACTTTTGATTAGAAAATGTGAGGGGAGAGCAACATCAAAGTAACACGCTGTGGAAAGAGGATGAAAGATGTTATCGTTCACACTGAGCTGTTTCCTTCTCTATTGTTTATTTGCATGCAAGTGGATCCCAGTAACTTGCCAGCGCATCTGTGGAACAGCAGGGGTCAGGATTTCGTATGCTAAATGCACAGCCTGGCTGACTGCTGCCAGTTGCATAAGGTTGTTTTCACTCCTTATAAAATAATGGCAGCTCTCCCTGCTTCTCTCATCTTCCTGTTTGTCTGTTTTTTTTGGGGGGGGGCAGGTTTGTCCTGAGGAATTAGTTTGGATACTAATTTTGTGAATGGAAAAGAAAGAAGCAGACTGAGCTGAAATATTTCTTACCACGTAGCTCGATTCCGTCTTGCAAACGATACAGAAGTAGGCAGTGGAAATGTGTGAGAACTTTATTCTTGTTCATGTATCTTGGCATGGTCTAATTCTCTTGGAATGATAAGCATTCGAGGCCGCGGCCATCTCTGGTTACCCAGGGTGTGTTCTGAGGTGTAGCGCAAATTGTTTGAAAGTAATAATAGTCATGTTTAGTCGCCTTTAACTGTTTCACTTTTTCCTGTCTCGTCCATAATTATGTCCTGCACTTAACTTTGCAAGAGTTTGTTTCAAGCTTGCCTTAAAACATGGGCGTAATCCTTGATTGTAAATGCCGACAAGCCTGCTTATTTTTACAGTGTAATATAGAAGACCTCTTAAGAATATGCTTGAAACCTACTTTTTTTTTTTCGGCTCAAATTAAGGACATTTATTTCCTGATTTAAGTACATGGACTGTTGTTGCATTTTGCTTTGATCCTTTTTGAGCTTTCTTGCAGCACTTTGTTTTTAACACCTGGCAATTCTGGTTTAAAACAAAAAGAGAAATCATAAATCAAAACCTTTCTATTTCCAATTGACCGACAGGACGAAAGGTGTCACACCTGTGCGACACCCCGGACTCACCAAGCGAGGTAATCACAGGCCCACATCAGGTGGGAAAGTCTTTGCAGGTAAATGGAGGCATGAAGTGAACACATATAGTTTCTTCGACTAAGCAGTTACAGACTAAGAAATTATTTGTTAGAAGAAGAGCAAGAAGTTCTTCAATTTAAATCAGAAGCATCAGATCAGCCTGAGTTCCTCTGTCAGTGTTGTTTTAGAAAAGAACGAAAGCCTTCTTACCCTACCCCACACTTTATTTTCGCAACTTCACAGCATTGTGGGACACCGCCGAATCCACTTGCCTTCCCTGGCTGTATGTGTATTTTTTGCAATAACATGAACATCACGGGAAGCGTGGAAGATTGAATTTAGCTGTTAAACACATGTCAAGCCACTTTATAAGCATGGAGGAGTCAACAAGCAGCCAGAAGCTGCTTTTTAGAATGAGACGGCGCTGAACTCTGTCCGTCAGTCCGTCTGTCTGTCGTGGTGCACAGGACACTAATTAAAGACGTTTTAACACTTACTCTTCTACGAAAGGAAATATTGTGAAAATTGTTACCAAAAAAGATTGAATGTTGGTCCATATTTTTTCTGTGAATTAAAATTCCACCACTTCAAATGAGTGATATGAAACTTTAATGTTTCGATTAGCGGTGCGTCAGTTGGAGTTTTCTGGTCAATCAATGATCTTTAAAAAAAACCTTACCTGGTGATTCCAATTTTGGACGATATCGATTTTTTCCCCCAGATTTTTAACCACAAACGTGTCGATATGGTCTGATGTTTGTCAGAGTAGGTCAGGAGGGAGAGTGACTGATTTTCAGAACTTTGCAGGTACATAAGACAGATTTGATTTGTAAGTATTGGCCGATCCCAGATCTCCCAAAATTAAGTAAATCTGGTCCAATTTATCGATACACCCTACTTTTGAACGTTCACAACATATTTATGGACGTTATTTATGTAGATATGAATACTATCACTTTTTATTTATCAATTTATCCGCAAATTCAAACATTGTTTGAGTAGCACAGTGTTGTATTGAAAATATTGAGCAGGACTGCTGAGTAAATACAGTTTTTTTTGCCTCTTTTTATTTAAGAGATCCAGATTTAGACTTTATTAGACCAGGAAGCATTCCAACAAAACACTGCAGGAATCAGGGAGTGGCTAAAAATCATGCACTTTGTTGCAAAACATAGAAAAAAATAATTGGGCTTTTTTTTTCACATAAAAATGCTGCATGAGAGAGAAGTTGCACAGGAAATGTAGTAAATGCACGAATTGCTGTAGAAGTCCTGCACGTTTGCTTCAGTTGCTCCACTACATGTGTGCTTGTGTTTAAGGCTGCACGTCAGGGTGTGCATGCATGCAGGCATGCATGCAGTGTCCGTGTTTGCTTACATAATGGTTCCTGGTGTTTCTGCTGTGGCGGTTTGAGATCATGGGAAAAGCATGAGGCTGTAACACAGCCGCTGTGTTCCTTCAGTGTTCCAGCCTTGTGGCTTCTGCAGACTGACTCCAGTACAGCTTTAACACAGCCCGCACATTTCCCAGCAGCTTCCAGCATTAAAGTGAGAAGAAATCACCCACTTGGGAGCCCCCTACCCCCAACCCCCTGAGGAATACCTGGAGGACCTTACTTAACGTTGGCCCTCAGAGACAGTGTAGGAACTCAGAAGGAAATACCTCTGACTTCCTCTGCTACTGTTCTCAACATCCTACCTTTATTCTCCAACGCTCCCCACCCCTCATCACACTCTGGCCCCCCCAGGCCCCCACCTCCTCCTCCTCCTCCTCCTCCTCTCCTTACCCAATCCTTGCTGACTGTTTTTGCTCACTGTTCTTGTATTCTTGCTTCTTTTGTTTTTGTTTGTTTCTCTCTCCCCAGGCAGCAACCAAGAAAAAATTTGGGAACGGCGACTTCCGATCAGCCCTGGAGAATGGAGTTCTGCTGTGTGAGTAAGTACTCCTCTTTTCCCAGGCACCTCTATTAGGCCACTCATTCATAAGGAATCCCTCCGCTCTCCTCCACGTCTGCTCTCTTCCAACGTAAGTGCCGCTGATATTTCCCAGGCAGACCCCCTGCCAGGCCACTGTTTGTTTGTTAGCTTGCATAAACGGAGCCAGGGTTGTCCGGACGGAACAATGGAGGCAGTTATTTGTAGGTTATTTGATGCCATCATGATCAGACTTTCTCTCATGCCTTGCTGGTTAGGAGAGCGATGTCTTTCCAGTTGTGTTGCCTGTTGGACAGATGTTATGGATCTGTGGATTGGGCTGCGTGCCGTCCTCGCTGTAATGAGAAGCTGTGCAGTGGATGAAAACGTTTCAGTTTTGACCACAGGAAGGTTTCAAAGCATGCTGCTTTCTAATTTCCCCGAATGGATACGGGACGAGCCAACAAGTCAGTTTTAGGAGCCCATGTCTTTGTGACATTTGCTTTTTTTGCGTTAACTCAATAACTCTTCTCAGTCAGGACATTTGTAAGGCAGAGCACAATGAAGCAGCATGCATATGTGCAAATTGCTTAACGGACACTGCGATGCGATTTGCACATATCAGCATGAGGTTGATAATTAGCAGCAGCCCCTGCAGACTCGTCCAAACCTTTATCGGCAGCCGCTCGAAGGAGAAGAAGAAGAACCGCCTCGCTCTGCTGATTGGGGCCTGACTCTGACGAACAACTGTCTGCAGTTTTATTTTTTTGCGTTTCTTTTTCTTTTCAGTCATCAAGCTGTCTGTGTTTTCTCATCACGAGGAAGAGGAAGGCAGATTAAATCACCTTCACCTACAAACACAACCCTCCTGCTCCCATTGTGTTGCAGATATCCCAGTTTCTTGCTCACAAAGGAATGTCCAGTGTTGCTCTCACACAAGATTATATCCTACTCGGCCTTAAATGTGTGTCTTATCTCATGAAAATCCATTGTTTCGCTGTTAAATGACCAGCATGAACCCAAGTGCGACCCCCCACCCCCCAATCCCAACACCACACTCTTTCTTTAAGTCTATTGTCAGCCTATCCCATCCGCCTACAGCCAGAAAATCGCTTAATCTTATATGGAGTTCAGTTTCTTTAAAACAATGGCTTCTTTAGTTGCATGTTTTCAAAAATATTCCCACAACTTACTTTTTAAGTTCATTTCTGCAGTTGTTCCATCATAACTAGTCGTTGTGGAAGCTGTGCAAAACTATTTACCGTGCAATGACTATGATTAGCATTTTTTTGGAAAAAATAATATATATTTTGACTTGGGCCATTTTAATAGAAGACTTGAGAGCTAACATTTGTCATGAATTAAAGTAAATTGGTGCCTGGCTAAACATAGATATATGCCTTTTTTCAACTACGTTCTTTGTGCTTTACGGTTCCAACTGCTGTGTTATCCTGAAGACATCGCCTGATTGATTTATCTCCAAAGTAAACGCTGATACTCGATTGCTCTAATTGAATTAATATAAACTAAGTGCTATGGTTACACTTGGTTAAAATAAGATAATGTACAAAAATGTTTCAACTATCAGGAGTAGTCGCAGGTAAAACGGTTCAGAAAGAGAGTCAGCTCCCTCCTTTTGGTCTTTGGTGACGGTTGTCAACTAGAAGAAATGGGTTTTCACATTCTGGAAACTCATCCCAAGTGAATGACTTCCGAGGAATGTTGCTGTATTCTCTTCAGCCTTCTTATTATCTGCTCTCTCTTGGACTCTCACATGAATCACGGACATGTCCCAAAATGTTGTGGAAAATACCAATCCTTTTGAATAGCTCCTGTTGCGTCTCTGGTGTTTCTTTGGCCTCATTACTAAACACCTCATTGTTAGCAAAAATAGTTAACTCTGAGTCCTGGATGTGCTTATACGCAGTGGGTTCATTTGTCAGAAAACAATCAGACTCACAGGTTTCTGATCAGGAAGTCACTTCTTGATCTTCATGGAGCTTCAAACTAATTGTTGTCCTATTTCAATTAACAGCTAATTTCTCAGTGCATATCTCATAAATATCTTAACTGGATAATGTGTAAAGGCTGAGGTATGTTTGAGTTTCCCCCCCTTGATCTGTTAGATGTGCAACTCGATCTCATATGTGTGGAAGATGGATAATAACTGAAGTAAATTGTGCTGGAAACATAGTACAGATAAGACTGTGAAATATATTATCTGTGCTCAGATTCTGTGATTGTGAAAAACAATTTATGCTGCAGAGTAAAAAAAACCTTCTTAAACAGCCTTACTACAAAGGTTGTCACTGCAGGCAGTTGTTTTTATTTGATATCTTTTTGTTATATTGACTCTTACTCAATAACTTTCCTTCAAAGTGGTTTTAAACGGCACCACAAGTCCATTATCCTCTACCTAAAACCGTAGCTGTTTTCCGAGTTTAAATGTGGTTATTCAGGTTTGTTTTGAGGTTACTTCTGCAGTGGAGGGCATGTTTTTGGAAGCACAAGGGCTCATTTTTGTTTACACCATGGCGCGGCACCGGTGATTTACTAAACTGAAGCCAGGTGGCCACCATTAAACCAGGTCGTAAACACACAACACCACCAGGACTGTGCATCAAGTCCTGCTCATTCCTGCGTAGCTGGGGCAGCTTCGACAATGAGCGGGTGCTTTCACTTACCTTTTAATTTCCCCTGATGTTCTGTGTCTCTTTCCTCTGCTTACAGTCTGATAAACAAGATCAAGCCTGGCACCATCAAAAGGGTCAACAGGCTCCCTACTCCTATTGCTGGACTGGTAAGTCGTCTTCTGTTCTTGTTTAGTCTTGGACTGTGTTTTCAAATTATGCCAATATAGCCATCAGTGAAAGCGTTTCTAAGCTTTACACCACATCATTTTCTCACGTTTTTCCTCACGTTTGACGCTGCTGATGTTCGGCGCTGTGAGTTAAAGCAAAGGGAATAATGATGTTTGACAGGTCAAGGTAATTATATATGTGCTTCCTCATACTTGCCCAGTAAGTTTGGTGAATGAGGAGCTGCTTCAAAGGATGCAAATCGCTTACTTAACAATTATGTTACAATAATGTCAGACAGTCATTGTAAAGTGGGATTAAAAAAAGGAAATAGCCAGGTTGTGATTCATTCTGAAAATAGGTAATGATGAGTCTTTTTTATTTTGGCAACATCCAGACTCTTTAATGACAGGCAGAGATTAAAAGATGAAAAGGATAAGACCAAAAAAGCAACAATAGTCCTGGCTGGTATTCCATTTCTGGTTGGACAAAACATTTCCAAAACATTTGGGTTAGAATTAATTTCCTCTGGCAGAAATAAACAACTGCATCTATCCAAAGTCTAGATTTTGGTTGTTGCAGCCGTAATGAACAACTGAAATGCTGACTTTGCATCTTCTTCCTTCAGTAACAGCCTCCACACAGAAGAGGGTGGAAGTGCAACACAGATTGATTACTACAATCTGATTACTCCCAGTGCATGCACTGATCAGAATCAAATTTTTGAGTTTCCAACAGGTTGGCCAGTTTTCAGGACTTGGTCGGGCCTGTGGGTTCGATTACATCTTTTTTTTATTCACCACAGCTTCATTGAACAAGGCACTAAATCCCAAATTCAACTACATGCTGCAAAAATAATGTATGAATGCGTGTGCATTTGTGAGTGTGGATAGCTGCATGTCACTCCAGTGTATAGGTGTTTTAATTGGTCAGCACAGATTCAAAAGTACTATAGCTTAGTTTGTTTACCATTTAATCAAGTGCATCTCCAATGTAGTCCAATCAGGTTTTATGTCTTTCTTGAAAACTGGGTTTTTGAATGATGGAGCAGTTTGTCTTTTAAACTCTTTAAGATGCCAGTTATAAATCTTAACTGGAAGATGTGGCACATTGCACATCTTCCAGTTAAGGCTTTTGGGCCACTATGGCTCTCTGCAGATGGATGTTTTGGGAGTGCCTGCAAACAAGTTCTTGGGAAGTAGAGGCTTGAAAACCTACCTAATACCCATCCATGTGAAAGCTCTCTCTAGTGGGAGTAATTGAGTCCAGCTGTCTAGAGGAATTATAGACATCCCTCTCCAAAGCATTGTGTGTGTGTGTGTGCGTGTGCATGTGTGTGTCTCAGCATGTTCATGAGACAACGAACGTCGTCAGTAAAAACAGACTGTAAATCATAAACTGTCATATGTGTTTTGTGACAAAATCAACTTTCTTTTCTTTTTTTTTTTTTTTTTGCCATTTGCTGTGTTGACGTAAAGGCTGGGCACCTGCTGAGGTAATGGGTATGGCTCCATCGCGGCGCTTGTGTGGTATTTCCGAGGCTTGGACGCAAACCTGAAACCACCTGATCATAAATTCCCCCTTCCAAAGGCTTCTGGCTGGCCTGAGGCTATCCGTTACTGCCGGCCACATGGAGCGAGGCTGGATGCTCTCCCGACAAACATTACTCACTCTCACTCTGAGAGTTGTTGAGACTTTACTCCCTCAGCAGTAAAGTGGTCTTGCCATCTCCAGTCTTTAAAAATAGCAGGGAGTGTGAGGATGGGATAAAGTGTTAGGCGGTGTTTAAAGTAGAGAAACACCGATCGCTGACTTCCAGTCTTCATTCTTGTGAAGCTTTGATCTGTCGAGGCCAATTTTAGCTGAAATGCAGCACTGTATACAATGTTGACATAATGAGGGCTTCAGTTGGCCTTATTGTGGCATTTTCCTAAACAAGCATTCTCCCTTCAT
Organism: Poecilia formosa; assembly: GCF_000485575.1. Lineage (NCBI taxonomy): Eukaryota > Metazoa > Chordata > Actinopteri > Cyprinodontiformes > Poeciliidae > Poecilia > Poecilia formosa. The sequence goes on along the minus strand of NW_006799958.1, from coordinate 504,259 downwards.
TCATAAAACTAGATCTACATCTGCAAAATGTCTTAATTCAAGCCAGAATATTCTTATACTTATGAGCCACCAGCTGGTGGTGATAATGTTTGCTCAAACAACAAAATTAAGGAGAATGCTCTGAACATACATGGCTAAAGCAGATAGCTAGGCTAAAGTTTAAATGCTACCACCCAAGAGAAAGTAGAACTTTTAACAATTTGTGTGATTTACGAAAGGCTGCCAACGTTTCCAAGTCCAAAACAGAAGTTAGAATTTCAAAAGGATAAAACAGAGCAGCTTAGCTTTAATATATGTTTAGCCTTTGTGGGATCTGTTAGCGTTAAATTCGGATCAATTCATCTCTTTGCCAAGTGGATGAAATGTCTTCACTGTGTTATGTGGCAGAAATACCCAATCAAAAGTGGAAAAGACAAGAAAAGGCAAACCATTTGTACAGTTCCCACTGGAAAATTGTGCTCTCCCTCTGCATTTAGTGGGTGGATTTGTCAGCTGTCGTCCTCCTCCAACCTCTTCCTCTTCTACACGTTTTGATTCCACTCATGTCCCCCACTACTCTTCTTACAGCTGACCAACAGGAAAAGGAATGTTTTTGGCTTTTTATTCCCTGCTCTGTCAGAGATTGGTTGTTACTTAAAACCAACCTGACAAAGAAGAGCTATTTGTAACTACGCCTCATTGCCACTTAAACGTGAACATTTGCCATCATCATCATCATCATCACCATATGTTGTTTTACTTTTGCTATCTGAAGGATTTTAAATGGTTTAAATTGATACCAGCTTAAAACTCTGGCAGAGCAAAATCCCAAGGAAGGAATGGGAATATTTAGCAATGCTGGCTCCCAACCTGGGTCTATTCTTTGGTTTTACTTGTGTCCAAGTGATTTTTTTTTTTTCCTGTCAGCACATTTCAGTACTCTGCAGGCTGTGGGTTTGGACCATCTCAGCCCCAGCACTGGGCCTGGTTCTACCCACCCAAAATACACAGTAATTGGTGTGGTACTGGATGTCCTCTGCATACACCAACCCCTTGGTGAGTTGAGGTACCAGAAGGAGGAGGCAAGCAGGCAGTTTCGATAGGCCCCAGGGTGTCTTTACACATGTAGATGTGTGTGTAATCAGCTGTGCAATGACAGGCATTTGACCATGCTTTGTTACTGTGTTTATGTTCTACGGGTGCATGTTATGACTGGATCGGACCGCTGGAACTGTCTGGCTCAATAAAGCCCTGTTTGAGGAGTGGCAGCATGTCAAGTATTCCAGTCTTCCAATCTCCTCTTACTTTCTTTTCCCAAGATTTGGAAGTGTGTAGCCTGATATTTTAAGCATAGTTTTTCGTGCTATGTTTGCTTCATAGGTCGTGCGAGGGTAATCTGAGAGTAATCCTCGTTCTTAACCCGACGAGCTACCCGAGGGACGTCAAGATGCACATTTAGGAATAAAATGCTAAGTCAGACGTCCTGTGAGGCAAATCTTTTTCTTCCTTGTTGTGAAGTGCTTGAATCAGGGTTTTTCCAGTGTCCATTAGATTACCCTTTTTCAGCAATGCACTGACGATAGGTAATGAAATATGAACTTCCACTGTTAAAAAAGTTTCTTTAAATAAGTTTCCTTTTTGCGTGCTTGTATTAATTACATTGGTGCACAAGTAACCAGCTGAACAAAAAGTGTTGGTAAACAGCCTGGCGGATGAGAGACTTTTGACCAGTTTTGATGTAAATTCTGTTGCACTTCAGTCGCACGGGGTTCAGCTTTACCTGTTTGAACCACGATTTGACTCCAGTGACCTCTGAGCCTTGACAGATGTCGCTGTAGGAAGCTGGGGTAAAACGCAAACAAGGACATCACCCTTCCTAATGACTTGAACTTCTTCTATTGTCAAGCGATAAGATTTGATTTTAAACATGTTAAAAAGAAATGGGAAACAAAACACAAAGATGCATATTTATGAATGTACTCAAACGTAATTCCAATAAGGTGCCTCCTTCCTTTTGTGGCGTCACAGGAGGCATATTGGTTTTTTGAGAGGGTAGGTTTTTATTTTATCTACTGACAAACGAAAAACCGGACCATGGTGATTACGAACTATGTAAAATGAGTTTGACTGATCTGATGGTTTGTGTGGTCCTTTTATATATAATTATTCATGATAATTATGTTGACTTTAAGGGTTTTGTCATTTTTCAGACAAATCCCCTTTTCAAATGTCTGCTATGCCAGAAAAATGACAGAAGCAAAGTTTAATCTGAAAAAAAAAAACAGTTTTCTTAAGTCTAGATGCTGCTTTTGATTTTGGTACCACTTGATTTTTTAAATAGGAGTCATCCAAGGCTGCATTCGAACACAATGGCTGAATTACAAGGAACAGGAAGAGCTGCAACCCATTGTCAATAAACACCCACAGATTGTTGGCAAGTCCATAAGGACAAAGGGAAGCAGTTAAGATCCTGTAATCAAGGAAGGACGGAAAGAAAAAAAAAACATTTTGCTTTCGAAACCACAGCAACTGGTTTCCTCATATTCCACATACTTGCATTGTCTGTAAAGATGGAGGCTGTGCAACACAGTCGTAAACATCCACCTGTCTTTAAATTTTCCTTGTTGCGTTTTCAATACTGTTGCGTTTGTGCTGGATTTCTATTGGTGTTTCTGTTGGTTTAATGTTTTGAGGTGTTGACGATACCGCTTGCCTTTGAAAGAGAATCAGGCCCCAACATCTCACATGCTCCACCATACCTGACCCTTTTAACTGGCAGTCAGATTGTAGCAATTGGCACGTTTAGGCAAATTACTGTAGCTATTTTTCAGACATCTGTCATTCTTAAATGTCGTGCTTTTCAAATTTCAAGGGTGACTAAGAAAAGAGCCGCTGTCATTTCCTGTTTATACCATTGTGAAGCAGGAAATCACATACTGCTAATTAGAAGTTACTCAACATGAATGAATTTTAAGTATAAATAAATAAAAAAAACTGCTATATTTATTCTACAGTAATTTGTAGAGGTGTGATTAAGTATTAGATCTGATATTAAAAAATAATAGAAAATATTTCTTTTTTTCATTACTGAACAAATAGATTTGTTAAGTTGCTTTTTATAACTGTTTACATTTGTATCTGTATTTAGTTAAGATATTAAAAAAAAACTAAACAGTAGATATTTTGACATCTTTTTTATCCAACATTTAATAAATATTAAGTTGTTTTTTGTTTGTTTCCATTTCCATCTTTGTGTTTACATTTAGATTTTATAATTGTCAATACATTCAGTTACCATATAAGGGATTTGTGGGGGTCATTTCGTTGACATAATCCAGTTTATTAACCAGCAATGTAATCACCTAAATGCTACGCTGGAGAGTTGCAGCGCTTTTGGAACCATAAATGGTTTAAAGCTGTGCTTCGCCGGCCCTTTCCTTGTAATTTAGCTGTCGTGTAGTTTTAGTTCAGTCGAGACTAATTATGCCTGTCTGCTGAGACATTTATCTCATGCTGTCAATACTGAAGGTGTAGAAAGGTGTGTAAACATTTTAAAGACAGTTAATGGAGTTAAACTTTCCAAATAGGTAGCTCACTGCCATGTGTCCTTTGTCATTTGTGGTTCACATACAGGCTGTACTCGGTGATGTTGTGTCATAAATTTAGGCTCAGTGAAATAAATGCACACTGGAGAGGCATGTAATGACAACAAACGATGGGTTTGGTAAGAGCCCGAGAAAATCGCTCAGCTTTTTGCTCTGACAACTTAAAGCTTTATAAATATTGCAAATGTTTTAATAGTTTTTGTTATTAAATTTTTAAAAAAAAGGTGAGAACATTTTAACAGTGTGTTCAGGGCGACAGTTTTCCCACCCGACTGATCCATCGCCCCTCAGTAAAATCCCCAGCTTGTTTCCTATTATTAATTAAGATGCATCTTAATGCATCTTAATTAAGGTATTAATTAAGATGCAGGTGTTGGGAGGTTAGATGCTTCTTTGACCAATTACTAATAAGCATGTTTGTCACATAAATATAGAACCACCCAGCCCTTAATTATGCCAGCCGATGAGATCACATCAAAACCCTTTTGAAGCAAAAAAAAACAACAAAAAAAACAAACAAACAAAACAAAACAAAAAAATCAGAATCCAGAAAAGCAATGGTGCTTTTGTACTGGAAGGTTTATTTTGAACTCGTGAGGTGTGAGCACATTTATAGCACAAGACGTCCTCCGGCTCACATCTGTGCAGCTCCTGCGCTCTCAGACATATCCTTTATGCAATGTGACTGACACGGTGTCGGAGGACAAACCGTCTCTTCCACTCCCACGTTTCCATGAATAGCTACGGGGAAATAGTTGTCCACCTCTGTCACCCGACCTCATGTTTCGTAGCAACTGAATGTCTACAAAATACTACTCAGGTATGTTTTGATTTAAAAAAAAAGGCTTGGCAGGGAGGACAGGGTGCAGTTTCTGGGTGTGAGAAGAAGAAGTAGCAGCAGAAGAAGGCCATGTGCTGCTGCTGCTGCGTGCGTCACTTTTGCACTTGCATGGCAGGTTGGGTGGGACTTGTACATGCCTCTGATGTCATTCTTCCTGCTTTGGTTTGGTCCCCACCCTAATCCATCCCACAGGTGGCTTCGCCTCTGTCACTCAGCTCCTGTCAAGCAACCCCCGCCTCCTCTTTCATCTGTCTCTCTCTCTCTCTTTTTCTCTCTCTCTCTGTGTGTGTGTGTGTGTGTGTGTGTGTTCTGCTCCGGGTCACTTCTTATTTGCTGCACTCACACGCTCCTCCCTGCAAGCCGCTGTTCCCTGTGGTGACCTGAACTTTGGAAGCAATCAGTTGTAGGCTGGTCCCTGTCAGGGAGTTGTTTTTTTATTTTTTTTATTTTTTTCTCCTCCCCCCACCCCGTACCGTTTTTTTTTTTTTTTTTTTGAGCGATTACTTTCTGCGTCTGAGCACAGGGGAACAGCAATCATACCTGCTTTGTTCTCTGTCCAGGACAACCTTAACGTCTTCCTCAAGGCCTGTGGGAAGCTTGGACTAAAGGAGGCACAGCTCTTTCACCCCGGGGATCTGCAAGACTTGTCCACCAGAGTGACAGTAAAGTAAGTTTTGATCTTGCAAACGCTGCTTTACACCCACTCACCTCAGGATAAACTTTACATTAAGAGAACCGTCTGTCACCGTACTCTTACCTTTCGCTTTAAAGTGCCATGAAGCGTGAGTTTCTTCACATAAAGTGTGATTCCGGCTGTACTTAGATGTTGCTTGTGCTTCTTTCAAATGGAATGGCGTCTCACATCGCTCACATCACTCAGAGGTGATGTGAGCGATGTTATAATTTAACTTAACAGTTTGATCAGACAACGTCTTGCTGGAGTTACACACTGGGCTTGTTAATTTTCCATTCCACGCATTGTTTTGTTTTCAGTTAGCCACCTGTCAGAGAGGCATGTCGACCAACCAGTTCAGTTTTGCTCCAACTCTCAGTCTGTCTGCTGAGATGGACTGTTTATACAGTATTTTGCTGTGCAAGCAAAAACCAAAACACTTGAACACTGTTCAAGACTCAAACGAGGTTAGAGTGTTCACATACAGCAACAAGCTGAGGGGATTCATCCAGAGTTAGTTGGTTTCCCTTCAGTTGGGTCCGGTGTACTTTCTGTCAAACAAGTTACACCTAACTTGGCCACATAATTGCGCCGTTTAATTTCACCTCGGGCGTTATCACCTTGAGAAAGTAGTTTCACTTCCTGGAGCGTTTTCTTTGCTTTGATTCCTTCCAAAGTGTCATCCTAATAAAACAATAAAGCATGCACAGTCGGCATGTGTGCAATTGTGTGTGCGTGCGCTTGTCACATAGGATGTACTGTTGGACTCCAAATAAGCAAATCTGTCTTCTGTTTTATTGAGACACACCCTCGGCCCACAGCAGATGACAATCTGTGTTCAGATGCAGCTCACTAAATGTCTAAATCAGGGCTGTAAATGTAACGATAGCCCTTTGATGCGCTGAGCGTTGCATAAGATTTTCGCAGGGTATTGGCCGTAAAGCACTCTCGATATGACAGCAGAAAATTACCTTCCTTTTAATGGCAGCCAGATGAAGCAAACCAATATATCAGTAGGCGAATGCGGATAGAGGAAAAAACATAAGCGGCCTCAAAGTTCAGTTCTTCTGCTTCTGTTGAGTGAGTGAGTTCCCCCTTGTTCTATTCTTAGCTCTTTGGGGGCTGGTGGGGGGGATCACTTTGACAAGCTGGATTGATTGGAATGGTGTCGGCGCTCACAGTGGACGAGCTTTTAATAGATTATCGGTACGTCCTGCTCCGGCGTACAGTCGTTCAGAGCACACCTGCGTTTGTTTGCATGTGGCATTTAAAGTCGGGTTGGGTTTTAGCTGCTCTTTCATACAGGAATGTGGACATTGTTGCTGCTGGAAAGCGTCACGTTTGGTAAATTAACCTGAAGCTGTTTGTGCTCTTTGTTATCGTTTTTTTTTTTTTTTTCCTCTTTCACTCTTTTGAGAGTGGCCATAGATGAGACTAAAGGTATAATTACGTCGCTGCAGTCAAAGGGACCCGGCGCACAAAGAGGTAACATGAGTCGAAAATGCCAAACAAGGCTGCAGACGTGCATCCAACGGCTTTATTGCTGTGCAGCTTATCGGAGTCTAGGCAAATTAACTCCAGAGTGAGAGAGAGAGAGAGAGAGAGAGAGAAAGTTGTCTCTATCAGCTGTCTGAATCCTGGTGTTTGTCCAGCCTCCACTCCCCTAAAGCCCAGCCTGACAGGTGCTTTGCTTAGCGCTGTTGGATTTTGTTTCCTACTGTTGTTATTCTGTTTGATTAGAGATCAAAGATTTTCTTTAATCTTTTTGATCTCAGAATATTTTGCTTTTCTCTTTCCTTTTTAAGATCATCTTTAGAGTGGGGGCAGGGGGGCGATGAGGATAATCAACACTGTTTGGCATTACTTTCTATAAACATCAGCCAGAATGTGTATTCACCAAAGAATGAAGATCATCAATGTATATATTTCCAAATTCAGCATAATAAATAGTAAGCTGAAGCTTAAAGCCTAAATCAATAAATTGGGATAATTTTAATACAATACATTTAGCCTTACTATTATCTATGCGATGAAGGAACCGCAGACATGTCTAAACATATGTAGAAAATAACACTTAGTGTTGTACTTCTGTATCTATTTTTTGCCTCCTCTGATATTATTTGAACAGATTATTGCTAAAAATAAAATAGCTAACTTTCACACTCGGTTTTTACATCCAGTTATCCCTCAGGTTTAGAGCTGAAAATGATGTCTGATGTTTGAGTTTGCGTTCAGTCAGACACAGTTGAGCTGAAAATCATGTCATTCCGGTCACATCTTGTACGATTGTAAGACTTAATTCCATCAGTCATTGTTACAGATGCAAACATTTAGATAGTTAATCAGATAAAAACAGGACTACAAAGCTTTGGTGTTTTGTTGACCAACCAGTTGGTTACTTTGTTAATTTAATTAATTTGTTTATTCCCAATCATGCAACTGCTTTAAATTAGAGTCGTTGCGGTGAAAAACAATCCTCATTGATTTTTCCGGTGATTGGTCTTCCATATCATCGCGGTGCGCTGCGAAGCTGGAGTCAGACATCGACTGACAACGTGTGCTGAGAACACAGTTCAGTTCACGCAACGTTCTTGTTACGACAGCCATAAACGCAGATTGAATATCTTCCCTGACCTTTGAGCTGTGAAGATGCTGTAGTATTCACCTTCCTGCTATGCTGCATTGCTTTGTGTTGTGCAACGTTTGTCCTGATAAAGACCTTTATCAATCAACAGCCCGGTCGGTATCAAAATTTTATTGCAGCTAAGCAAATTCTTGTGATTTAGCAACACCCTGATAAGAAGGGGTGACTGTGCCGGAGGATTCGGACCAATTAAAGATTGTCATAAAAAAAAAAATAAATAAAGAGCAAATGTAACGCCTTTGTTTAAAATTGTGACCAGACTGGATCCGATGCATCACAGGAGACTGTGATTCACCAAACCAGCGTTGCTACTTTTCGTCATCTCTGCAGGAAACTGCAGCGATCCAGATGAGTCATTGAATTTAAAGATATTTGGAGGAATTCGACACCACCCACTGCCTGTTGACTCGCAGATTTATTTTGGGAATTATGCTTCATAGGCTGCACAACTGAGACTAAAACCCTGGAGAAATGAAGAAGGAGCAGGATGTAGGGGGGACTGTACCTATACGTAATGCTGGCAAACATTGTCTCAGCTGGGAGGGTGTGAGGCCTGGCCTGTGGCTTTGCCTCAAATCTTGCCTATCTTTCTTCGCTCTATACTGAATAAAACCCACCAGCCAACCAGAAAGTGCTAAAAAGACACCACTTTGAGTAACTCCTGGTCGGCTTACTGGGACCTGGTCTCCTTGACGATGTTTTGTTGAAAAACTACAACATTTTTTATGAGCCATTAAAGTGTTTTTCATTCCAACAACCCGCGTTACAAAACCTTACAAGCATCAACATCATAAAGATGACCTAAGAGATCAACCAGCATAACTTTATTAAAGGTTCTCATCGATCAGAGTCGTGTAGCTGGTTAAAACTTGTTTTTGTTCCCCCAGCCTGTCAAATTTAGCTTCTCTTTGTCTTGGCCCAACAAAAAAAGTGTCTATTTTCATTAAAGAGAGTCTGAAATCTATCCACTCTATGCAGTCTGTACCAAAAAGTGCAAAGATAATGTTGCCACATTAACAAATGTGTACTTTTGCAAAATGACGACTAAAGAAATAGGAAGGTGAGAAGAGGGTCGCTGCAAAATCAGTACTTTTAGATGGAAATAAAATGTATTAAAGAATTAAATAAGGGGTTTGTAATTCTATCAAATAGCCAAAGTACTTCAGCCATGACCTTTAAATATGCCACATACTTATTTTGAAGCCTTAAGTTTGGTAGCTTGTAGCTGCTAGCTACAAGCTAGCAGCTACAAGCTTGTAGCTTGTAGCTGTAGCTGCTAGCTACAAGCTACCAAGCAAGCAGAAAAATGTCTCATTCTGAGAAAAAAATAACTTGATGTAGTGACTATTTGTCCCAAAACTTAAATTCAAAAATAAAAAAAATAAAAACTCAAAAGTGACCAAAACAAAGGTGAATCCAACTCAAATAGTCACCTGATGCACCGTGGATTCTGGTTTACGCAGCACAAAGGATCAAAAAGGTCAAAATATAGTTTTTTGGCTTTATTTCACATTTCAGGCAAAAAGGTTACAGGCTTCTGCTTCTGCTCCTATTCCTGTACCTGTTATCTGACTCACGATTAGAGACTGATGTGACTGACTCTATAGGCTGGTAAAAAACCTTGTGACCACCCACGTGCATAATAAGCTGCCCAAGAGACCCACCTATTTATACCGTGAAATACCCACATCCCAACCTGAAGTTAATTAACTAATTAAGTGAATTCCTAATCAAAGAACAAAAATTCTAATGATAAATCACCTGGGAAATAAACAAAAAAGAATAAACTAAACAATTTAAATTCTAAGATTTAACTAAAAAATGGGAAAATAGCTCCTACGCTTAAGAATCAAAATAATATGCAATCAAAGCTCATTTCTCATGTCTCACATATGAACTTCTTTGTGGGCATGGTTAATACATAAATTAGTCAGAAGTTACTTGATTTGTTTTTTCTTTTTGCTCCCTGTGAGTGACCAGAATGTCAATATTCCCCTCATACGTGTCTGTGTATGTCCCTTTCGTCCCCTATTTGAATTCAAGGCCATTAGAGGTGTATATAGTGGAATATATAGGTTGGATATGAGTTGGATTGTTATTTTTAATTGAATAAGAAACCCAGGCATCTGCTTATTGACCCCAGTGACTTAGAAAATCAACCCCCTGCAGAGAGGTCCAAAGTCTCGTTTTTTTCCACAGTTTGATTGAGCAAATTATTGACAAGGTGTGACTGCTGCTCTCCCAAACAACAAAAATAAAAGAAAACTACTTAAGATGGACAGGTACATCAAGGTTTATGTTGCCATTCAGGAATTTCAAGGGCATCTTTGACAGAACAGAGGAGAGGAGTGCCTATGCAATGTGGTTCCATTATGTAATGGCTTTGTTTGGCTGCAGACCAAACGTCCGCACTACCACAAAAGGACATTTTTTGCTTTTCCTCACAAAGTTTCACTCGCCACACAGAATGTATTTTAGGTGGACATACACTGTACCAAATGATTTAGCTGTGTAAAATTAGTAGCTAAGTTCGACTGCGTAGAAAGAACGAGAGTCACGCCTAGTTTGTTGGTACTGAGGGTGTGGCTCACTGTGCACTAATGGTGCGAAGACGACGTTTCACAAAACCATTAGGTTTCATGGTTTTATGTAAAAGGCACGGCCATCACTGTTTGTCCGGTTGTGTAACTGAACAAGGAGCAATGCCAGGCAACCTTTAAAGTTTCCTCGTCTGCCAGTTGTGACCCCCGGCTGTACCAGGCCCAACACAAGGGTTATGTTTGTGCTCTGTATGCCGGCTGGAGAGGGAAATGCCAGCCTCACCCTGCTCCTTGCCCACAGAGGCTGCTGTGTCTCAGATAAGCACGCCACAATGATGTCCAACACTGTCGCAACCACAGCTGATTCCACTAATTAAACTGAGAGCAACTTTCTTTTTAGCACTGCTGAGATTATCTTGGATTGTTGCTGTGACCCGCAGCAGAGTTTTATAAAGCGGAGAGAGAGGGAAAAAAAACAGATTTATTTCTTATTTGTGTGGTGAGACAGATGTTGAAAGAGTGAAAGATTTTCATTTCTAAGGTATGTGTTTTTTTTATTTTTTATTGGGAAGTAGCTTGCTTGTCTTTGTGACATTGATGAAGCTGAGCAGGTTTGCTGGTATGTTGCGGTTTACTCTACATAGTTTCAGGCCATGTAAAAAGGTTTCACATATTTTGCTCATCACTCGACTGTAGATCTTAACATGTCTTTTCACTCGCGTTGCAGCACAAGCGAAAATAGGAAATTGGAAAGAGAATTTTCTTTGCTCTCTGTTAGGAAACTCATTTGTCTAAAATTTGAATAGTAGCCCATGTTTCCTTACTTCCTTTTTTGCATTTTTTGTTTAATTTATGTGTTGGCGCAACTCACGTCCACTCCTCGTGAAAACGATTTAAAAGGCTTGTCAGATGTTGATTATTCAGCTTTTTATGTCTGGTTTTTGATGTTCTCTATTGTGTGGTGTCTCTCCACAGTAAAACCTTTTTCATGTCATGATGAATACTTCAGATATTACCAGAAATATTAAAAATGATCCATTATGTGTGTATGAATTTTAACAAATTTGTTTAAAAAAGAAAAACATCTAATAGCCCGCCACTTTATTAGGTATTACAAATAAAGATTCAACCAATCACATGGGAGCTGTTCAGCAAATTTAGGCGTCTCAGGATGGAGAAGATGACTTGCTGAAGTTCAAACCAAGCATCTGGTGTACCTAATAAAATGGAAAATGGGTGTAAGTGTGAACGTGTTGCTATTTTGTCACTTGGTCCTGTGTCAGAGGATGTGTTTTTTTTGTTTGTTTTTTTTTTTTAGTTGTACACTCTGTGCTGTTTTGTACCAGACTCCTGATGTGTTTTTTTCCCCCAGTGATTTTGCTTCATCATATGAGAGCTCAGCTGATTCTGACATCTATGTGCGAGTCCTGAGGCACTTTTAAAAAAAGAGATCTTTTTGTTTACTCCTCTCCTTTGCTGCTGCTATTCCCAATGTATGACCTTAAATCTCCTTTTATTTCCAAGTATAATACTTTGCAACTGTTTTTTTTTTTAAAAAAGAAAGCATTGTTTTATTCTTTCTTTGCCGTTTTTTTTTCTTTGCCTATAAATTTGTGCAAGGCCCAACTGAAAAAAAAAAAAAAAAAACCCCGTCCACTTCAGTTTTCACTTCTGGCAAATGACCTTGTTGGAAACTCCTCGTGTGAGATGACGCACACTGGTGGGAAAGGGGATCTGCCACCCATCCAGTGAAATGCCATAAGCGGTTGAACGTTGCAGTGCTGTAATCACAGCAGTTTAACTCACTTAAGAGGAAAGAGTTCCACGTAAATACACAACATTCACTTTTGACGTACAAACAAAGAGCTACATGCTCCATGGAGCGCATTAGTTAGCTGCAAACTCAACGACTTGACTGTATTTCTCTTTCCGACACAACACAGCTGTTTTGGGGGCTGGGGGACTGAACTTGACAGCCAACAGAGAAAGTTCCCAACGACCTGGCAGTTTGCTAGAGAGACGACCTCACCAAGTGTTGCTGGTACACACCCAGGATTTAGTCCAGGCAGCTGCTGTGATACTTAAATGCTTTTACCAGGAGGCAAAAAAAAAAAAACACTCTACATGAAAAGTCTTCATCCTCAAATGCAGATGAGTAAATATAGTTTCTTATAGTTTCATAGTTATAGTGAAGGTAAACCAAAGTTGTTGAACCTCCTAATGCTGGTAGTTTTAAATGCATATCTACTTTCCGGCTCACAAACTTATTAGAAACTTTACTACTGCACAAAGAAGAACTTGCAAAGAAAAATACATTTATGCAGACGCAGATGTTGGGCAGCAGTATGAAGGAAGAGATAAAACTAAAATAACACTGCCTCTTAACGACAAACCGGTGTTTGCCCTGCAGCTCAGCTTGCTGCTGCAGGAAGCTAGAAAAGTAGCAGTTTTGCCATGAATGATTGCTTTAGAAAAAATAAGCAAATGGCATTTTTAATGCTTTTGGATATCTGCTCTGTGCCAAATTTTTGAGTGTATTCATTAGTGCCTCTGTACATGTTGAGTTATTATTGGCTAATTTTATCAGCAAAGTTGAAGATTTGTTGGGCAGTGTGCTACCAGGGCTCACCATCAGACTAGGTTAGTGAGAAACTTTTAATAAGATTTTAATATTTCGTATATAAATATTTATGTCTGTACTTATAGCTGTGCTTTATCAATAATTCTATGGTAAATATTTGCACTTAGCTTCAGCAGAAATCCTTCTTGCAATTTCCAAAAGATTTAAACGTACTGATGACACTTATTGATGAATAACAACGGTAAGTGTGTTTGTATTCGTATCTCACTTCTCTTTGAGTGCAGAAAACAGACTTTCAGTTCTGTGATCTTTGTCTGCCATGTTGCCCTCTGCTCTGTTGTTGTCATGATTTGGCGGTTTTGTGATGGTGAGAACCAACGCAGGGAACCAGCTTGAGATGATGACGATGAAAAGTTTAATAAGAAAGTCAGGTTCAGGCAGCACGGCAAAAGGCTTAGCAACAGCTAAATACCGGTAGCAACTGAAAATACAAGACTGAAAACGAGAGCTGAGTCGACACAGGACTTATCAGTTCTACTGTGACGACGACTGACGGTGACACACAAACACACAAGGATCTGACAAAGAACAGAGACAACAGGTGGGCTTAAATACACAGGGAGTAATCAGGGGGACTAGACACACCTGGGAAGCAAAAAGGGAGCAGAAAGAGCAGAAAACACAGACTCACAGGGGAACAGAACTAAATAAACTCAGAAAAACTTAGAAATAAATACACAAAAAACTCAAATCCTCACAGTTGTTGAGTGAGATTTTGGCGTGTTTGGGATTATTATCCCCTGGTTACAGCACCGTGTTTGTTTTAAGAATTTGCTGGTGTTAAATTTGATCCTTTCTATTTGTTTGACGATAAATAACTCTCGTGCCACTAGCTGTAACACTACACCAAAACACCCTTGAGTGAAAATAGTTTTTCTCCTAAATGCTGCTGCTTTTTCTCAGCACATTCCTGCCACCATATTTTATCCATTTACCTACTTGATTTTTTTTTTTATTTATTTATTTTTACAATGAGGTGGAGATTGTTTATAGTTGGATTTTTGAAGGTGGCACTGTCACTTTGAATACTTTGTGTACTTTCTACTTTAAAGATCTTCAGCAGTGTTAGTGTGACAGCATATTTGTCTTAAATTCTTGTTTGAAAAAAATGACTGTTGTTTTTCTTAAACTCAATTCTTGGTTGTAAAACAAAAGATGCAGATAACTGAGAAAGTCGTATTCCCAAATGTGAATTTTTGAAATCCTAGTCATTAGGTTACAAAAGTCAGTCAATTACAAGGAAGCCTTCTCAGATCAGAAGTTGAATATTTGTTTGAAGCACTTACTGTAAACATTACTGCGATGATTCCAAAAACATTAATAATCAAGAAGTTGTTTTTTTTGGCAGGGCTTGAATCATGATAGTAAGCATTTGTCAGTCAGCACACTTGAGGGTGTTATTTGAATTTTACATCACTCTGTGATTATGGCCTCAAAGGCGCATAATTTTAGTCTGCTTATTAGCCATTATCAGCACAACCGCATTAAATCAGGAACATGTTGGATGCAGCAAAGACGGAAGGAAGGCTGTAAATCATTTCTCTCTTCAGTGGCGTATATACCGACACATCTGTCACCGTAAGTGACAGGTAGACACGAAACACACAAAGGTGAGAGTCATACAGGGCTTCCAGGATGACGCCGTCGGCTTTGTTTTTTGTCTCCACGGGAAGTCAGATTTTTCCCTCTTAGGTGATTTACTGACAGTCGGGCCAGACTGCTGAGTCACAGAAAGAGAGAAAAAGCTCAGCTAATTCTTCAGAGAGTTTGTTCTCTCACAGCAGGGCTGTGCTTTGTGTCACGTTTCCGGTTGTTAGTTTTATTCCCATAAAAATGACAATCAAGAATCTTTCTTTAATGTCAAACAAATGTTTTGAGCAACTTATTGTTAGTTCTACATGTTTGAAAGCTAAAAGAAAAAAAAAGAAAAAAGAAAAAATCAGTTTCTGCTGTGCTTTGATGTTGTTGTTTTTTTTCCATTTCAGAAATAATGTTTGTTTTTCTCTGTGCCTCTGTGTGTTGTTGTACGGAGGGCTGACAGAAGTCAGGATTGTGCTCTCAGCTTCCAGCTCTTTCACTGCCCAGCTGACATAAAGCTCACAGCGATGCCCTCTGTTCTTTTATTGTCATTTGCAGTTTTACACAAACATCTCTCCTTTCTGCTCTTTTCCCACACAGGCATCAAGAGACAAACAGGAGGCTGAAAAATGTGAGTTGTTTTCTCATAAACCATCTGCCGGTCTGTGATTTGTTAGGTAATTATAAAAAGGTAGAGCTTGATTTATTTCAGGTACGGTGCTGTCAGGGACTGTACCTGAAGTTATGGTTTCTAAAGCATATCACTCCTTGTTCATTTCTACTGTTATATTTGAAAAGTTTTACAAACGATAGAGGGGAACGCAGAATCGCTACTTGTTAATAATTAACTCTGTGGAAAATGCTGACCAATAGAGACAGAGTCTATTAATTAAATGGAGAGCCAAGTAAAACCGAATACTAACGGCAATGATCCTTATAGAGTCAATTACATAAATACAAACAATTACAATAGAATATAGAATTTAAATGCAGTTGTCATTTCCACAACAATAAGATTCAACTGCCTCTAATGACCACTTTACCTCGCCGCACAACTCGTACTACAACAATCAGCATAGATTTTTTAAGCTATAACTATAACATGCATGACAAGGGACAGATTGAAATGTAAGTAAATGGTAAACACTGTGTCTTATGGTGCACAATCTATATAAGAGCAGATAAAACAGGTGTGTGCTTAACAAGCATTTGATTTCTTCTGCTCGCTTTAGGATAAGACATAGTAGCAGTTCTATTTTTACATTTTGCACATTTTGTATTAAATATTACAACACTTTATGAGGATATTTTTGTTTCACCTGCCTACTTTCCTGTTTGGTAGCTGAAATTTTAGCTCATATGCTCACAGCTGTATTCATTCAAATAGCTGAAAGAACAAAAGGCAAAAGGAAGACATTTAAAAACAGATTTTTATCCACTCTTAGTGGACAAGTTAAGGTAGACGTGGACTGAACAGATTTCTGACCTCCAGTAAAGCTTTGACCTGAAGATAAGTGTTTTAGCTGATTCTCAGTCTCTGTTTATCAGTGTTCAAAGTATTTTTCCTAGACTTCCTGACTCAACGTATGATTGATTATTTGTTTGTAGCAGTGGTGAGCAGTCACTGCAAAATAAAAGTTTTGGTTGTTATTTTGAAAGACGAAAAACAAAATGATTAAAGAGCCATAAACGACTACCGTGGTTAGCATTTACCAACTGTAAACAAAAGCGTTTCTGTGTTCTCCCTAAAGAGTGTTGATCCTGATTTCAGCCTTCAACAAATCTGCTAAAAATTTTCAAATCCAACAAACAGCACGACAGACCATGCCTAAAGCTCAAAAGCATAAAAACAATCAACATTGCAGTATTTTGTCCGCGCCAACAAGCTAGCTTTGGTAGGGCTAACTTTGAGAATTATTTCTTCAGTCACAACATCCGCACTGAAGAGCGTGACCTGAAAGGGCTTAACGTTAGTCTTTACTGAAGGGAAAAATATTTTAATACTGACTAAACCGTTACTGCTCAGGCCTGGTCAAGCTGAAACGTTTGGTCACCAGCTAATTTTTTTTTTCTTTTTTTTCTCAGTGCGTCTGCAATTACAAGTTGCCAAAAAGAAAAAAAAAATTGTGAAGCGTTTTATGCATGCTTGCACAAGATATGAATGCTTCTTGTTTACCAAAATCTCTGGTATGCATTTGTGTTCCACAATACAAAAGAAAATCCAAAACAAGAAGAACATTAAAAACAAAATGAAATAAAGTGCAGCATACTAATATGAAAAGACAGCTCAGCAGGAGGTCTGATGGCTGTTATTATCACAGTTTTGCAGTAGGAAATTGAGCATAGCTCTATCTGAAAAAAAAAAAGTAAGAATGTGCATATTTAACAAACTGCAACAATTTCCCAGATCGTATATAAGCACAGAAACAGGACAATAGTGGAAACACTATAAAGATGTTTTATGAATCTGTTTTGATGGATGTTTGTCAAAACGTTTTGAGCTAAGTTTCTAAATGTCCCTATGTCAATTTTGTCTCTGTGTATTTTGAACTTGGGGTTTAACCTTTCATGTCGTTGAGAGCCACATTAATTGTAGGAGGCTGTTGATGTGTACTTATTTGTTGGTGAAATTGTATACTTTGCTGTACGGCTTTATGATGTGCTGTTTTCTAAACGAGCCTAGAAATCAGACCAGAACAATCACCTGCCTTAGCACAGCATAAATCATTCACCACTGAGGGCAAAAGTGCAGCAATTGCTTGATAAATATACATCTCTGGAAAAAATTAAGAGACCCCTGAACTGAACCCCATTGAAAACCTCATGGTTATAACACCAAACATTGATTTCTGAACTCTTCCTGAGTTAAAACGTTAGTATTGCTGTTTCTAAATGAATATGAAATTGTTTTCTTTGCATTATTTGAGGTCTGAAAGTATTTGACAATTTCTCATTTTCTGCAAATAGATACTAAAATTTTTACTTGGAATTTCAGAGACATGTTGTCAGCACTTCATGGAGCAAAAGAACAATGTTCGTTTTACTCAAACATATATATATATAAAGTAAAATCAGACAAGCTGAACATTTAAAGTGGTCTCTTCATTTTTTCCAGAGCTGTATATTCTCTGATGGTTATTAAATTTTGCCATTTTTTATTTACTGTCTGTTTTTTTGTTTGTTTTTTTTGTCTCCAGGTTTTAATCACCATTTACTGGCTGGGTAGAAGAGCTCAGAGTGATCCTTTCTATGATGGACCTTACCTAAATTTCAAGGCCTTCGAGGGATTATTGGGCACCGCACTATACAAGGTGAATTCCTTTTCGAAGGTGTAATTGTACCTCTGGGCTCTATGACCTGTTGAAGGCTTAGCTGTCAGCGTGTATTGAAATCCTCTTTTACAGTCACTGCTCAGTACATTTGTGAATCCTCCCTGGTATGTGGACTATGCGTGAGGACGGCCACAGACGGCCGAGGGAGCCCGCGCTCTGGTGGGCGGCGAAACCAGCATTGCGTTAAGTCATAAGTGACCTGATCCCTTGACTCAGCTATTTTCATCTTGTTTACAACGCGGCACACATAGTTCACATGTTAAAATAGCCACTTCTTTTCCTCAGAGAGGCATTCCGTCCCTCCCGTCCTGCCCGTGCCAGTGTTGAACTTGGCACCTTGTGTTTCGCGTGGATTTATGGCTTGTGTGTGAGCCCTCTGTAATCCACTTCACTCCAGGGATTTTTTGGTAATAGGAGTTGGTCAGGGCACATTTTGTACATTTAGCCACGTTAATCCAAGTTCAGTGGCTCTTGAGGTTTTGGCCAGGTTTTAATTTGTTGACCTCTATTGTCTGGCAGGATTTGGAAGATTACAGATCAGAAAACCGTCTTTCTCTTTAAATCGCTTGACACGTTTTGGCTTGTTCGGTGCCCTCGTGTTTAAAGAGGCTTTTATGTGTTTGTGTGCAGCGACGTTCTCGTCTTGTAGTAAACACAGTCATTAAGGGTGTGGGGATGAAGTTTGTTTTGACAGAGATGGCAGGAAGGAAGAAATGATGATGTTTTTCGATGCAGATTTCGCCATCCGTCACCCATTATAACTCATTGTATGTTTACAGTAACCACGTCAACACAGACTTTAAAATCTACCTGGGAGATCTCGCGCACCTCCGCCCCTTTACACACTCAAAGGAGCTAAATATTAGAACTGGCACAGTGTCATCCAGATGCGTTGCTGACTGTGTGCTTAGGCATAAAAAAGGTATTAAGCACCCACGTTATTTCTGCCAGTTTGCATACAATCATTATTGGTTGAAGTACTTCTGAGGCTTTTAATTCTTTATTGTTTGAATCTTTCTTTCTTTCCCTTTCTAGTTTGATATTTGACTACTCTTTCTATTTAATGAAGAGTTAATTTCAAGCAGATGGCTTCCTGCCACTCGCCCGGCTATTAAACAGGGCACGTTAGTTTTCAGGGCCTTTAGGTTAGCGCTTTGGAAAGAGACAGTCAATGTCAGCCTGATTTAGTCATTTGAGCCAGTTTAAATGTCGGTTTGCGGTCGTTTGTGTCACTGAGTTCGCACAGATCAATCTTTGTCTTCTCTGGCCATGAACCCTTTGTCCATGAGGGCAGCTTCCAATTTTAGTTGAGTTGGTACGTGTTGATTTTAATAGCAGTGGCTTCTTTCTCACTCGGTACCCTTTCGGTCAACGGGAAAACTTAACGTTAGTCCACTTTATCTGTTCCCACAACATTTTTGATGCATGTTTGGTGCCATAGTCCTATTTGAAGTCCACATTGGTACCAAGTTTTTGTTGTCTGGTTGATTTGAATTGAGGTTGAAGATTTCAGAGGTCTTTGCATGATGCTATGACCACCACACTTGACAGCTAACCCTAACCCTAACCCTATGCCAAAGGCCAAATACCTAAATTTGTCTCGTCTACCTGCAAAACTCCACAAAACACTTAGCTCGTCTGAACGGGAAGCTCTTGAAATGGTTCAAAATTTAAAGCAGATGAAATGGGGTTCACAACGGACAGTAACAGAGAAGCTAAATATTTTAACTGGCACCCTATTATCATCAAATGTGTGACCGACTGTGTGTGTTTGTGTGTGCATGAAAGGCTCTGCAGGAATCAAACAGCCAGAAGGGCTCCAGCGTTCGAGACAGCGGTTTTGGAGACAGTTGGTACTCTGAGCGAGAGGAGATCTATTCCCTGAGAGGAGGTGGAGGCGGAAGAGGCGGACACAGGAGGGACGACTCGTTGGACAGTTTGGACTCGCTGGGCTCGAGACCCCACAGCATCTCATCCGACGCCACTCTCAAAGGCAGCAGCGAGGGTACAGTAGACGATTCAAGCCGCTTTCCCTTGCCTTTTTGTGTCGTTCGTCCGCTAAATTGCCTGGGTTTTGCTTTTCAAATCTGTGTTTTACTCTAAATAGTAGTGAGTCACTGAGTCTCTAGATCCATACCTCTCAAACTGTGGTCCGAATACCACTTGCGGTACTCTGACTGTGAACTATTTATAAGTTAATTAGTAATAACATAGAGTGAATACACCCCAAACGGACAAAAATATGCTGTGACCACAGTGCTTTTTGCACTTTGATCTTTGTTTCAAGAAAGCAGTACTCACAGAGGAAGTGCAGTTGAGAATATTTAAAAATAAAAACTCTGAGAAAATGAACCACAAACAAGTGCTGGTGTCTATTTTCCTCTGGATGAAACCAGTAATAGTTACTGTTGTTCTCATTGACTGTTCATTGGCTACTGCAGCCCTTTGAACTGCCTTGTTGTTGAAATTGTGCTATGTGAATAAAATTACCTTGTCTTTCCTTACTGTTCACAATAGGCTGCAGTCCGATGGCAATGCATCCTTCAGCAATGTCTCCATTCAAGCACTAAAGAAAAATTTTGGGAATAGAGGTTTTTTGTTTTTTGTTTTGCTTGTTTTGCTACCAGACGTAAAAACAGAAAGTTTCTAACTGCAGCTTCAGCAATTATCGGCCATGTTGGATTTTTAGGTTAAATTGGTTTACCTCTTACCAAACTCTGTCTTTGACTGTTTAGATTTTCAATTCAGAGGGCATTTCTGTCTTGTTTCTTTGTTTGTGTTTGCTTGCTTCACTCTTCCTTTCTTACTCTTTTTCTCTCTTTCTCTCGTTTTTTGTTTTTTTTTTCTCTCTGTCTTTCTTGCTGCGGGTCTTGTACTGTTTTAAAAGGTTTGGATTAGGTGGAACTTGGAACACCTAATATTTCGTGAGGTAATATTTATTTTCTTAAAAGCTAAAGAACCGCTGGTCTAGACCTTCTTATCTTGTGTGTTTGCCTCAATATTTCAAATCCATTTCATCTGTCTGGACGTTCAAATATTTGTGAACTGGGAAGACCCGCCGTCTTGAAAAGCTGACTCCCATTTGTGAAAACAAACGTCTATTGCCATCTAGTGGTAGGCTTGTGGAAGTTCTTTTTTTTTTGTAGAATATCAAAGTACAAAACTTTGACACACTGATGTAAAACGGATTCTCTGGTAATGGACGTTTGTGCAACCCAGCAGTTCTTTTGTGTAACTGGGAGCAGTGAGACATTCCACAGCCTTCCACAGCAGCTTGTAAATGAAGAGGCCTCTGTTCCCCACCCTGCACCCCTCAGTTACTCCTACAAAGTCACTCCAAAACACACACACACACACAAACCTCACTCTTTTCTGGCTTTGTTTGTCTTCTTCTCTTTTCCCTCCTTCTGTTTCGCACCAGTTCTTGATCCTGTCCTGGTTCTCTGTCCAGGTTGTTGCAGCGACACCGAGGCAGACTCCATCTTCAGGATGGCTGACAACAAGAACAGCCTCAGCTACCGCAGGTCACTAGTCATCACGCCTAAAGCCAGCGCCCAGTTTAACCAGTTCCTGCCCACTAAGGACAAGCAGTCGGGCTACGTGCCGGCTCCGCTGAGGAAGAAACGGGCTGAGCGAAACGAGGACAGCCGGCGTAGCTGGGCCAGCTCCAGCTACGAAGAAGATGAAGCCACGCTCACCAGGTACATCGTTTTTTTCCACTTAAAGGTGCTGTTCCTTATTTAGTTCATGTTGGTGAAATATTTGGCTTGTTTAGTTGCCAAAAGTTCACAAAAGTGTGAGCATGGTTGCTTGTGTTTTTAATTTGTATGCTGTGGGATGACGATCTTAGTCAAGAAGGGATTTCCGCTCCTGGCTATGGCGGCAGCCATGTCACCCAGAGCGCCTTACCATCATCAGCTCAACCCCGCTGGGAATATGGTTCAGGGAGCGGAAGCGACACGGACCCAGACCGACCCGACCCCGATCTCGTCCTGGACGATCTGGCAAGCAGACGATTCCACAGTCCCTCCCCTGCTCCTCCCACCAACTTTGCCGTGCCCGTCAGCCCCTCAGCAAGGGGACGGGGGGTTTGGGGTAAAGGCGGCCCCTGGCCCAAGGTCACTGTTTCCCCCACTCAGCTATACGTGACCTGCGACAGGTCAGAGAACATGAAGATGCAGTGTGGATGTGCCTGTGTGATGAGAGATAAAAACCTAATGCTCATCTTCCTCTCAGTTCGCATGGTTTATTGCAGCCATGAGCAACAAAGTATTCTGCCTCTAACACAGCTTCAAACACTTCCGTTTGATGGAGTTTTTGGGGAGAGTGATTTACAGATTCAAGCTGCAGTAAAACCATGTTTGTTCTTTCTTAAAAAAAAAAATGTGGGCTTTGAGTTGGAATTTGATTTTTTTTTTTTTGTGGCATAGGACCTAAAATTGGTTTCTCAGTTTGCCTTGAGTTTGCTTGGGTTTCCTAATCCTTACATCATTTGGTTTGAGGCTGCTGTGCTTTTTTTTTTTTTTTTTTTTTTTTTTTTTTTTTTTTGCGTGGCTTTTGTGAGCTTGGTTCCTGCAACGAGTGATTTTTAATTTGGCACTTGTGGTTGGCTGTCTCCTTTGAGCAGCAGAAGCAGGAAAACGCAGTCCCTTGACCGCAGCCGCGTGAGGGTGGACCACCGGCGGGGCGTGTGCTCCGACAGCCTGTTCAGGTACACGTGCGATGATTCTGAAGAGGATGATGATGATGAGGTGGGCTATGCCGATCCTGTCCAGGATGATCTCTATGCCCGTAAGATAGGCGCCAAACCGCAGCGGGCGAGCAGCGTGTCTTATAACAAGTTCTTACCAAAGTTCTGGACGCCCGAAGAAGACGTTCATGTACAGAAGATCAAACTGGGCTCTCAGAGGAGGCCCTGGTACAAGGAGATGCAAGGCTTCAGGTGTGTGAGAGGGGGTGTGACGGTGTGTGTCGCATTACTGGGGACCAAAATGCAACAGGGGATCGTAACATTTTAGCTACACCTCGGCTTACCCAACGCTTTGCAAGAGCATTCATACTTCTTGAACTTTTTCCACATTTTGCCTGTATGACCGTAAACATTTAGTGTATATTAAAATAAAGATTGTGTGGTTGGGTTTACATTTGGCCCACTTTATTCTGATACACCTGAATAAAATCTAATTAAACCACCTAATCAGTACACAGCAGGGGTGTCATAACCAAACTGTGGGAAGAGCTGGTAGTGATAGAATGTGAAAACGGATAAAAACTGTTTTTGATTTGACTGATGAAATAATATTTAAGTACACAACTGTTATCTTGAAGGCTCTAAAGTCCAGAAGGCCACATGAGAACTTATGGTGGACCTGATTTGGCCCGCAGTTCTTGAGTTTGACACATATACCATTGAGTATGGTGCAGCGAACACGACAACCCAGAGTGCAGCATCTGTATTCCTCCCCTTGTTGCACCCAGTCTCCTCCTAACTCCAGCACCATCTCCACAGTGAAACATGGTGGTGGCAATATCATGCTGTGGGAATACTTTTCCGGTCAGAGTCGGCGTGACAAAAAGTGACAAAGTTCAAGGGGTATGACGACTTTAGCGAGGTGTAAGTCACATTGCTGTTTGTTTTCTTCTTGCTTAGTTTCCTTTAACTAACTGCATGCTAATATAAAAAATATTTTTAATTTATTTAACAGCGCATTTCTTTGCAGTACGACTTCCCAAACTCCTATGAGTCCTGCTTTTATCCTGCGATCGATCGGACGCCCTCTGCTCTGTTCTAACCTCCTCTGTCCCTCTCTCTTCCTGCTCTTCTTGGCTGTAGCCGTCAGCGGTCCGGCTCTTCGTCCGACGACTCAGAGGGCGGCATTGGTCCTTGGTTCTCCTCCGCTCCCCCTTCTTCTGCAACCTCCCCCTCTCGCTCCCACAAACACAAGACCCCGGCTCAAACCACCCTTGTTGTTGGGAAAAGGTCGATACAGCTGCACGACGGTGACGATGCGAGTTCGCTTTAAAGCATCGCATTTTAAATGAACACTACTCCATATGGGGCTGAACTGATTTAAGCTGCTTTCTAATCGACTAATAAAGTAGTTGAGCCGCTGGGGTTGCCTTAACGAGCTCTAACAAGGAGTTTGCTACCCCTTTTTTTGGAAATGAGCTGTATTTAAATTTATTACAGCTTCTACCCAGTTTTGCAATCAACTTGCATTGGTATTATTTCGCAGCTGTGTGCATTTACGAGTAACAACCTCATTTTATCAGCATCTGTTTGAATCAAATGTCCCCTTTCCACCTTTTCTTGCACCTCGATCCAGGTCCCATGCATGCGCTCATCATCTCTCTATCCTTTTCTCTCCTTCTGCTCACCCTGCAGTACTCATGTCCAAGCACACCCTCCCCCACAGCTCCCCAAGATAGAGCCCCCTATTTTAGAGATCCCTCCTCTGGTGTTTGCCCCCGTGGACCCCGCCTCAGGTCCCAGACTGGTCAAAGGCGAGAAGTGGCCTCTTCTGGGGCGCGAAGACCCCAGAGAGCCACCGGACCCCATTGACTATGAAAGCATTGACCCGGACTTGGAGAACGATGACATGTTCGCCAGGCGGACCCTGTCGTTTCAGTCCAACGCAGACCTGGCCGCGTTCAAGACTCGGCTCCCCGCCAAGCGCAGACTCCACTCATCTGAGCCGCAGCTCAATATCGTCACACGGCAACACCTTCGCGGAGACGCAGAGGGAGACGATTTTCCAGACATTGAGCGGGACGATGTCGTTTATCGCAGGGAGAAAACCCAGAGGCAGCGAGCGCTTTCGGGAGCCCCAGACAACTATGCCCCCATGCACGTCCCGGAGCCCTGGGCCCTCCCTGCTGATCTCAAAGCCAGACTCCTCTGCGCCCCCTGCCCTCTGACTCGGGAAGCGGCCGCGGCTGAGCAGGATCAAGCTAAGAATGAGCTCCAGCCAGAAAAGGATGACATGCTGGTTCGGAAGCTGCGAGATTGTTCCGATCAGAGTCAGCAGAGAGGCCCGTTGGCCGGTCGCACAACTCCCTCCGTGCCTTCCTCCTGTAGCAAAGGCGACCTGCAGAGGTGGCAGGCAATCAGGGAAGCCTCTCAGCTAAGATACAAGAGGAAGCTTTTATTGGAGAGACTAGTGGCTCTGAAGGTGTAGAAGCAGATGGATGTGAAACTTCTGATCCGTGTACCATTTACCGCCCCTGTGTCGGATGACACACGAGTCCTGATGGATGTGGAGACGGTCGGAGGTTGAACTTTTGTCCAGTCACGCTCTTGTTTAGAATGAAACGCTGCTTCTTCTTCTTTCTTTTTTTTCACTGGGTCACTTTAAAACATGTTGCTGTAAGCCACATAGAAGGAGATATACTGACATTTGCTGTATAAAAAGTCTATTTAGTTCTTGACATGTTCTGGTATCACGTTGTCACTGTTTGGTGGCTTTGAGTGAAAATACAGTCTGATGGCATTTACACGAGAAGGTTGAAACGAAAAGACAAAATAATCTAATTGGTTAAATTGCACCATATTATTGCTGTTGTAATTGCTATTGGTTATAATGCAATAATACGCTTTTTGCATTTTTCTTTTGACACATTGACATAAGCAAAAAATACAGTACTAAATACCAGCTACATTTAGCTAATTTTTTTCAAGTTAATAATAATTTGTGCTTATTGCCCAGAATAGTGTGTGTGTTTGTCGTTTGGCTCCTTATAGAGTAGCAGGAATGGATCTGACTTGCATCAGCTGTGTAATTAGTTTGGCAATCAACTCATAGGCAATAATGCAGTATTTTTCCAATAATTTAAGAAAGTTTTAGGTCCTTCAGGATAATTACATTTTGTCAATAATTAAGTTGATTTAGTTATTACTTTATTGTTGTAGCTCCAAGAAACAGTGCTTTTTATGCATTGTACGACTGTCCACTGCAGTGATCACGTTTAAAATGAGTTTTTAATTCTGAACCAAGGAGGTAATAACTTTTTGTTTTGTTACTGGCAATATAGCAGTTTATTATTGGATATTAAAAACTTTATTACATTATTGAAAAGGTATTTGTGTGACTAGCTTTATTATATTTGGAATGGCAAAAATGATCACTGTTTTTTGCTGTTATTTTGTTTTTGACAGTGAGCTGCTCATAGCTTACCTGTAGTTTTAAAATATCATAAGAGACTGACTTTGTGGCTTTTTGGGGCAGAAAATATTTACACTGACACAGATGTCTTGTTAGCGTAGTCCTCTTTCAGCCAGCTGACCAGCAGTGTGGAGTAATGGCATCTTGTTAAAAGGGTTTTAAACCAAAGCAATGATAATGATGGAATATTTTTTAAAACATTTGTCTTCCTTGCCCATGAGTAGTTTCAATTTTGTTTCCTCTTATATTGAGAATTAATATTTTATTTTTCTGAAAATGGTTGCGGTTCAGAGGTGCATGTTGTTTACCTTCAGCGTGAACTCCCCGGTTGTGCAGCAAACTTAC
The DNA here is from genome assembly GCF_000485575.1 of Poecilia formosa. NCBI lineage: Eukaryota > Metazoa > Chordata > Actinopteri > Cyprinodontiformes > Poeciliidae > Poecilia > Poecilia formosa. The sequence continues at coordinate 477,919 of NW_006799958.1, read as the reverse complement.
TGCTCCTGCGTGTGTGGGTGTGGTTCATGAACAAAACCCCCCAAAACTTCTCCTTGACAGGAAAGGATTTCATGACAAAAAACTGGTCCCATACATTTTCATCTTTAGTTTGTTTTCTTGAAAGTCTGAATTTGCCTGTAAATTGTAAATCCATATATTTCTGCTCAATAAAATAAAAGAAACAACTTCATGACTTTGCTTTGGAACCAGTTGAATAACTCCCCGAGCCGTGAATCTGACCCCGAGTTCAGCTGAAAAGAGCATCACGCCAACATGTGAAACTCGAAGCGCAGCAGCAAGACAGGGCAGATGCAAACTACAGCAGCCCAGACTGCAACAAGTCAGGCAGTTTAATGTGCGCCAACAGGGGGTAAAGAAATCCCCCACCTCTCTGAAAGTGCATGTGACGTGTGCGCTCTCTTCGTGAGCAGAACTCAAAGTTTTCACCACAGGCTGGGGGTACAATGCACCCATTTAAGCTGAGTCAAGCTCATCTGGATTTACTTCGCTGCCATGTGTGAAGTTACGCTTGCATCATGGAGTCTGTGGACAGGATGTGTTGCTTAGAGGGAAATCCAAACACATCTCTATTAAGTAAGAAGCTCCATACAGTAGAGTCAGTTTTGGTTCTTGTATGAATGGAGCTTAGGAAGCTTTCTCCACTCCACTAAAGCCTTTTAAAATGCAGGAAATTATCTGAGATTATGGGGTGTGATTAAATATTCCATAGAGTTTTGCACAAAGCACACTGGCAAGCCTGTGTTTTTTTTGTTTTGTTTTGTTTTGTTTTGTTTTTTTCTCAGGGGAATGAGGGTTCATACAGAAAAAGCAATCCATTGCAATAGAAAACTTTCATAGGGCAGACTTGACAGATAAGTAATATTTTTTTACTTGGTGTTCCCATGCCTCTCTTTTTTTAATGCTTCCCTGGGCAACTGCCCATATAATTCATACTGTCAAGTCAGCTATTTCACTCTTTATCTTCTGCAGGCAGGCAGCTGCAAATTTTAGACTTTGGCAAGCGGAGTCATGTTTGTGTTTGGTTTAAATACAAATGAGTTTTAATAAGAGTCTCCACCTGGCCTCCAGCTCTTGACCGGAGTACTGTCAGTCTCACTGTGGGGGGAAAAAAGAAAAAAAAAAAACAGCCTACAGAAATGTGACTTTTGTTGTCTATGATTCTCTCCGGTTCCCCCAGACAGCAGGAAACGCAGGAAAGTTCTGATGGGTGAGTTGACGCGGGCGCCCAGAAATGTGGCATGTTTTGGATTTGCTCGGACCTCTGTCCAGTCGCACCCTGCCTCTTGATCTGCTGTTCTCACTGTTGTTTGCTGCTAACTTTTGACATGCAATATTAAACACAGGGGCGAGTCCAGGGTGGGAGGGTTGGGATTAAGGGCTGCAGAAAGCTCTTTCTTAAAATTACATAAAAAAAAAATATATATATATATATATATATATATATACCATGCTTTCAGAGAATGTACGGTCATGATTTGTCCCCTCAATCTGAGTATCCGGTCTTGGAGATCAGAACTCTATAATGACTCTGGGAAGAGTTACACCAGATTATATAGCTGGTAAAATAAATGTTGAACATGCATTTCACANTATATATATATATGAAAACTGCAGTGTGACCGTTATGACTGGTTAGAGGTCTGAAATCTTTGTGTGACATCTTTAAAGGGAGTTTTCTTTTGTCAACTGTGACCCTTTGGAGACTTTTGTTGCATGACGGTGGGGATGGCAGTCGTAAATTTTATTAACTTACTAATTTTTTATAACCTTTTTTTTTTTTTTTTTCCTGGCTGGTCTTTGTGGTGTGGATACTAACTCCCTAACATGAAAGTCTAACATGATTTCCAGTATTTGCAGATATGGCGGTATGGTAAGAGACGATGCATGCGTAAAATGTTTTTAGTTGAAACTTATGAAGTATGTTTTGTTTTTTTTTGGGTTTTTTTTTGTTTGAAGATTTAACAATTCAAAGAAGGTGACTCTTTTTTTTCTACTATTTTCTCCACTTTTATCGTCCCTCAGGAGCAAATCAACAAGCGACATCCAGGTGGACCCGTCAATCATCCGGCAGAATCGCTTGGAGGAGCTTCAGAAGTACCGAGAACAGATTAAAGAGAGCGAGGATAAGTGGCAGGATGTGAGTATGTTTGATATGGGCACTGGATTTTACTTAGGATTATCCAAGTGAAAGGGGTTTAAAACTGAAGTACAGTGAACTTCAGATTTTTTTTTATTATTATTATTTTCTTTAAATCACTTTCCTCCCATTTCCCTAATTACTAGCTTCAATAAAATACACTGAAGCTGGTAATTATAATGTGACAGAATGTGAAAAGGGCACTGTCTAGCACACGCCTGCGGCCATCTTTCCCATAAGTTTTCTGCATAATCAAGGCAGACAGGAAAGATGTTTGCTTCTGGCAGAGATAACGCTGAAGTGAAAGACGAGCGCATGATCTGTGAGATTAGACTCGCAGCTGCCGGCTGAAATCAGAGCCGTTTGGATTGAAGTCAAAGAGGCAGGAACTGGTTGGTGCGGTGCTGCCCTCTGGCTATTCACTGTTCTCATTGGCAAATGTCCCTGCTGGCAAGAACAACCCCAACAACAGATTCAATATGAAATATTGCTATGATGTAATAACGATGGGGAAGTTACAGAAAATTACTTCATTTTAATAAAAGAACAGCGTTTTCTTGAAATTGATGACAATTATGTACCTGTTTTGTCACTTACTTAATGAGTAATAAAACACCTATTACGTGACAGATGTCTTTATGTTCTCTCTGTTGTACCTGCCTGCTGTCTGATTGATGTCACTGCGAAGTAATGGAGTCCTGAAGCTACATTTAGGTCACACAGTCCCCAAACCACAGGGGAAGCGAGTCGGGAGGAGCTTCAGGCTCACAAATAGAACACCTTCAAATGGAGCCCTGTTTCTTTTTTTTTTTCCTGTTTCTCTCTTCTTTTTTTTTTTCTTCCCCAACTTCTCCATCACACCCCCTAGCTGTCCACGACAGTCTGTCGCTTTAATCCAAACCTCGAGCTTCGATGTGTTAAAGATGCGGCGCATTAGGTGAACTTGGATATCTTTTCTCCGCAGGACTTGAGCAAATGGAAAAACCGGCGCCGGAGCGTGAACTCTGACATAGTGAAGAAGAAGGAGGAGCGGGAAAAGATAGAGCAGATCACGTACGGCAGAGACGGCAGGTCCAAGTCCTTCAAGGAGATCCAAGGCGAGAGGTGAGCAAAAAAAGGGGGAGGGGGGGAGGGAAGCACACCTGATCAGTGTAGAGCATCAGGGTGGTTGTGGTGCTTAATGAGTTTGTTCTTCTTTTGCACCTTTTTACCCTCAGAGGAGGGATGCTTTACTAAGGTAATAAAGGGTAAAAATGTTATTCTGTGTTGTTGTAGAGAAACTGCACGGTTGTCTTCAGTGTGTAAATAAGAATCAGTTTATTATGCCTCATCTCTTTGCATCATACCCACCGCCTCATCTTTAATGTTGCACATTGCCCTCCCTTCCCACTCCCTACCCTCACCTTTCTCTTCCTCCCTTCCACCCGCAGAGAAACTAAAAAAAAGCACAGCATCGGCAGCCGCCTGTCGTCTCTCTCCTACTTGGATGACGACGACGACAACTTATTTGAGAAACCCGTGATTCGCGCGCCGACCCGATCGCTCCCACCCAGAAGCTACACCATCGATGCTCCCTCGTATTCCCCAGAACCCCCCAAGCCCTCTCCGAAAGCCGAGGACCCCCCGGTTGCTTCCCCACGCACTCGCAGACAGCCTTCGCCTCCCACTCCGCAGGAAACCGTGGATGGTCCTGCAGCCAGAAACTCCATCACCACCACCACCACCAGCAACCAGTCTCCAGCAGCTGCATCCTATCAGAAGAGTCCAGCGGAGGAACGCGAGGCCATAAAATACACAGAGAAGACTACGAGGGACGTAGCCCCCCGCTCCTCCTTCGCCTCCACCCAGAAGGAGCTCGAGCCAAGGTCCTCATTGTTGGGAGCGCCGACTGGGGTGGAGGCCCCCTCCTCCAGCTCTCCGGACAGACAACCACAGTCGAGCTCGATGGAACCCAAGCCTCCCGCCGTGTCTCGGGTTTCCGCCTCCCTCCCCAGGAGCTACCAGAGATCGGATAGCGCGCGGCTAACCTCGGTCGTCACTCCGAGGCCCTTTGGGACCCAGCCGTCCCGCATCTCCTCTCTTTCTAGAGCCCACACGGTAAGTGCAGCAAACCGTGTACCAGGCACACAGAGGTGCGTCTCAGTAAATGAGTACTGCGCCGAGTAGATTACCTGTTATGTAGATTCATTACACAAAGAGGGTTTAGTTCTGCTCATTTTGATGAGTCTGGCTTACAACTAATGAGGACACAAAATTGAGTTTCTCTGACAAATGTTCTTTTGCGTGTGAAAATAGGTTTTGGAAAAAGACGAATGTTTATAGTCATGCTGAGAGTAATTAATGAAAAGTTGAGTGGAAGAAAACAGCCTTGTGGTAATAGAAGTACAAGCAGCAGAGATAATAAAACAGCAAAACGCGCTCAGGGTACGCTAGGAAGGTGTAGGAGGCCGGACTCAACAACGTGGATGAGGTGAAGACGGTTATTAGACCTGTGATTCCTTCCCGCCTCAGCCATCGTAGCTCTGGCTTTAGCTCTAGCTATCTTCAACTTTGATCATCTAGAGCTACTGATCAACTCTTTATGTGTTAATCCTCGACAGACGGACGAATCCCACAAGGGTGTCAACGGCAACGTCGATGTTTCTAAGAAGGCGTCTGTGCCGAGCCGGTATCATCAGTACATGACCTCAGAGGACGAGGCTCAGTCCAGTTCTGCACACAGCAGCGATGACGAGGAAGAGGAAGAGGAAGAGGAAGAGGAGAGCACCGCAGCGAAGGGCCTGTCCTCGACTCAGAGCATCAGGTCTCTCCCGTCTCCTGTCAAGAGTGACGTCTCAGTCAGTCCTGCTCCTGGCAAAGAAACCAGCAAGGTACTGGGATTTCTTCTTCTGGTGATATCAGAAAAGGAAAACTCTGCTTCAGAATGATGGTGTTAACAAAGATGTATTTTTATTTTGTTCGTTTTATAATAAAAATTCAATGAAACTAAATTCAGTTTATCTTCAGTTTGTTTGCTGACTAAAATGGAGCAACAAACGATTATGTCAGAAGCTTTTCTGGCCAAATTAAAAAAATAAAAAATAAAGACATAATCTGAAAGATAGTCCATATTCTTATTAAACACCTGCTGTTGTGTGATTTCCAGGAGGATTTCTGTGAGATGCGAATCAGCCTGAACCAGAAACCCAACAGCAGCCGAGACTTTGGCTTCCAGGCTGCCTGGGACTCGACGGGAGCTCGGGTCACGTCCATCCAGCCAGGTGACCCAACACAGCTGAGCTCGAACCCGAACCTTTCACATGAAAAGTCACCCATGCAGTGTTTGCATGTTATTCACAGTAACACGTGGTAATACCGAACACTGGTGCTTTGGCTCCGTTTCATCTCACCTTTTAAGCGCTGCCTGTTAGCCGTTAGCAGGTTTTCGAGTCCACTGCAGTTGTGATGCCAGAACCTTATGTAGGGCAGCGTCTATATGGGTCAGATCTGCTGGGTCTGAGCCTCTCTTTTCTGCTGCAGCTCCCCACCAGCGCATGAACAGTAGGACGTGTATTTTAAGCTATACTGACATCTCGCATCAATTCATGAAGCCTGCCCCAAACTTTTCTTTATACAAACTTAATTCTGTTTATGCAGCTTTTTTAAGTTTTCACCTACATTATCTTGTTGTTGTTGTTGTTGTTGTTGTTGTTTTTTTCTGTTTAAAAGAATCACCTTTAGCGACGTACATGAGTTTGTTGCTGTTTGTTTGAAAGAAAAGAAAAGGCCTAATAACAGTAACAGATCTACATTTTTCCAGTTGGGCGGAAAAATGTCCGTGTTAGGAAATACTTGCTTTTACCAAAATTATTGTTCTGTTTTCGTCGGTTACATTTCTCTCAGTCATTTTTCAAAAACGGAAAAACAACATCCCATTTTGGTCATGACAACTCAGTCTGTCGCTAAACAGACAAATGTTTTAAAAATTTGAAACAACTGGGTAGGAGTTTATGTTGCCGCCACGCACGATGAAGAAAATCGTAATTGCGGTGAAAAGAAATCTGGGCAAAGAAAGGACAAGTCTCCATAGCAACCGTAAGATGCTATCCACAGCACCTGCTAACTGGGTGTTTGGGAGTGTCGGTAAAAGCCCACAATGTTCGACCATCACAAACAAAAATGTGGAGTTTGCTCATTTCTACTGGGTATTTTAACTGTGCGCTTTGCACCTGCTGTTCAGTTCTCGTAGTTGAAGATGCTTCTTTTGTTTACTGATGTTTGAAGCCCTAGACCAGAAGAACTGGAAAAGCTGGGACTGCTCTGATGTCGGTTCTAAAAACGTTCCTTCTTCTAATAAGCCCGTTCTCCCTGTAACTTTCAGGTAGCTCGGCCGAGATGTGCCAGCTGCAGGACGGGGACGAAGTGCTGACGGTGAACGGGCTCCAGGTGGCACAAATGAGTTACGAGCAGTGGAAGTCCAGCTTGGAGGAGGCCCTGCAGAAGGGCAGCCTGGTCATGGATGTGCGCCGTCACGGCCAGCACAGTGAGTCATCTCCGCTGTATGCGTGTGCATGTGTGCGTGTGTGTGTGTGTGTGTGTTTGTTTGTTTGACTGCTGTGAGAGCAAAGAGACTGAACACGAAGGAAAGGTTCAAGGGTTACTCTCCTGCACTGACAATGCTGCTTAATCTCTGGGCGTCGCTAAACAGTTTTGACACTTTAAATTGGTCCGTAAACTATTGTGAAGTCACCCATGAATGATATCATGACAGCTAAATGGCGAAGGACCTGTTGAGGGAGGGCTGGGTGTGTTCTCACCTCTGTGGTATATTTTCTCCCCCCTTCCCTCCCTTTTTTTTTAATTGGCTGGTTAAAAATGTTCATGTTCCATCTTTTGTTTCCTGGTCATTGTTCTTTTTGCTGTCCTTTTTTTTTAGTATCTATAAAACATTTCCCTTTGGAGAGTTAACCCTGTACTGTTTGTCTTTGCAGTCTTTCACTTATATCAGTGTCACCTCAGAACAGAACTAAACTACGCAGTCACTGAAACTAACATAAACGACTTGTCGAATAGTTTAGCAAAGCCAATTTATCTAGTAAAAGCCTATTAATAAATCAGTTTGAGTTTATGACCTCTTTGGGCTGCATGGCTGGGGAAGGTGGTTTCTCTGTCGCCCCCTGCTGTTCTCTACAATAACACCATAACGGCACCTCTTGGTCCCCTGCTTTATAGTGGTGGTGTGTGTGTGTGTACATTCTGCCTCCGGATGTCGGGGTTCACATTGACAGAGTCACGGACTCACATACACTTACATGCACAGATCTTGGGTTTATCTTCAAGCACACCATCTTTTTTTTTTTCTGCCATTGCATTTACTGCATGCAGACTGGGACAGAGATCAACCTTCCCTGCCATTTAAAAGCCATAAGACCATCAATCTGACCAGTACGGATCATCCGATACTTCTAGGTCCTCCTGAGACAAAGACCGCCAACTCCAGCCTGGATTTCACTTCCCGTACCGTCACAGAATCGGTGCTGGCTAAAGAGGCCCCCACTCTGGTGGTAAGTGTTGATATCCACTCGTTTGACGTGAATTTAAGCCGTTTTTATTCCAGTGTTATCTACGAATGCAGTGACCACAGTTTTGCTGCCAGTCTTCAATCTGGCAATTTGGCCAGTGCTAGCTTTAGCTGCAACCGATTTCTCTGTCATTACTATAATTAACCAAATTTTTAACATTTTCTCTAGCCTTCCAGCTGATTGGTCAGTCATGGTCAGGGTAGATGTCACATGACTGCAGACATAAATAAAGACAAAGTAAAATCGGTTTACATTTTAAGTTGTCTTTAGCATAAGAGTTAGCATTACTAACTATCAAATCTAGTCTCTGTGTGCATAGATTGCCAGTTTCCATATCCAGCATGTTTTGTTACAGAAGGCAAAAGCCTGAGAGGCTAAAACAAAGCAACTGTGATAATCTATTAAGTCTTATTGTTATCCGCTGAAATGCTTGCTCTCTCTGACTCTCTCGTAACCTAAATTTTGCCTCAATATGTTTTTTTTTAAATAACTTCTTACATTTCTGTCCTCACTGATTCTGAAAATGGCCAACAATGACCAATTTGTTAACACTTAGCTATGATGCGTTCATTGAATCGAAAGAAATATGATTTTTGAATTTCCAGCCAGCTGGTCACCTATCAGGATCAGTGGACCTGAAACTTGCTTAGCGTTTTCTGTGTTTTCCTGTTTTTTTTACTTCATTAAGTGATGCTTTAATGACCTTAAGCCTTTCTCTGCAGGATGTGGCTTCAAACAGAGTTAATGGGGACTTCCAAGACCAACCAGTGACCATGAGGAACAAAGGTAAAGAGCTGTGCTAAAAGTTGGAAAGGTTATGGAACTGATCTCTGAGATTATTTCTGACCATAGCAAAGACGTGGAAAATAAACAAACCTTAAACAGAGATGTCATTTATGACTGTGTGCTGGAAATAGAACGGACAAATTTGTTGGTAAACCTTGTAAAGATATGAAAAAAGCCTTTAAATAGGTTCACTTTTTCCACAAAGTCCTTCTACAAAAAGGTAGGAAAATGCTACCTTTAATTTGTGTGCTTTTATTCAGAGGGAAATAATCCCATTTTGATTAATAATTGTTTTTAACAAGGTTGCACAGTTATTGATGGCCTGGAATGTTATTTTTTTATGAATGTCCCTGTTGCCAGTTGCACAGTGCTGAGTTTTCAATAAGAAGGAGCTGACTGACAGACCTTTGACCCTTCCTGTTTACCCAGGCTTTCTTTCTAGACCATTTTAGAGTCTTGGGTCCTTTCTTAATGGATAAGATAAAAGGATTAGGACTGAGTCAGGTTTGATTTGGCCCTGTCATTCGGGTTGTTGTCCTGTAGAAAGACACGTTAGGAGTAAAGCTTCACTTTTCCAGCAGAAAACACCAAATTTTTTGCGTTCCCAGTGTTTGTCATCCTTTGAAACAGAAATAGGTGCACAGCATCATTTTATTTATGTTTCAATCTTAATTTCATTCCTTTTTAGGTGGCAATAATTGTGCTATCTGTAACTTTTTTTTAAATGCAGTTTGTTCAATTTTTTCCCCCACTGAATGAACACACCCAAACCAAAGGTTGAGTGTTTCCAGATTATTCAGTATGAAATTACCCTTTACATAGAGTACCAACAAATCTGTGTCCATCTGTAAGTGCACTCTTCTCAGGTTAAACTAATTTCTCTCTTCTGCTGTGTCTCACTTAACCCTGTTTTCCGTTTCTCACATAGAGTCAGAACCAATATCTTTGAAAAACTTAAAACGGAGATCAGAGTTTTTTGAACAAGGTAAAAGTCAAAGAGAAGAAGCGACTGAAAGGGATGAATGTGGTTCCTAATGCTGACTCTGACTTCTCTGCGTATCCAGATGGCCGATCTCTCTGTGCTTTTTATCTGTCTGAATTCCAAGTCGGAGCTGCATGTCTTCTTGTCCGTCTCAGACTTTCTTTCTGTTTATAAAAATGGGACCCTGTTCCCAAGGTTCCTTTTTTTTTAATTTTTATTTTTTTTCCCTTTTTCTTGTCTAGTGTCAAAGCTTAACCCTTGTGCTGTGCCCCTTCCCTCCCTCAGGTGGCTCAGGGCCCAGTGTCAGTGCGCTGGTCTTCCTCTGTGGTAAACAGGGTTCATTGTGTGCAGTTGAAGTCCTCACCCTTGCTCGGTACAACTTGGGATTTTGACATGAAACCTGAACAGCTTAATAATATTCTTGTCCAACTTGACGCCCTCTAAAACATAATTTAAAAAAAATGAACGTAAGCTACATTTTGAAGCAGTGTGTGCTGGTCCTAAAGCTCTGCAGCATGTCAGCATCCCAACATGCCAACCACAAAAGCACATCCCTTGAATCCTGTTGCATTTGTGGAATTGCACAGATTAGCGCATTGCTCCACTCTTCATGGAGTTTTAGGTATTCCTGACATGCACGTACCGAAGAGTCTGTCTGCCTTTCAGGCTGCCTGTCTGCTGCTGCTCCTCCTGTTGCTGCTGCTGTTGCTGCTGCTGCATGCATATCGCTGATTAAATCTTCTTTGATCATGTTTATTGATTTTCCTCTCAGAAATACTGAGGTGCAAATGTCAATAAGTTTGTGATCTGCCACGAAGAGACCAGATGAATCCTAATAAGTGGAAATTGACCTGTGGTTCCCTGAGGCTTGGTGAAAACATTAATGACAGTTTTGCTTTGAGTTTTCATTTTTAAAACACACATCAACACTTTTTTTAAAATTGAACTGGAACGCTAACGAGCCATTTTGCCTGGACGTATTCTCGGGCCTCAGGGTTAACTTGTCTGTTTACATGTGCTGCTGCGTCGCTCCGCCCGAGCATGCCTCTCGTACTGACTCAGTGTTATTTCGTTCCCAGGAGGATCGGAGTCTGCGATGCCAGATGTGAGTAGCGTCAGTGCGTCAGAGGGGAATCTTCTCTTATCTGTGTTGTGTTTATTCGATTGCCATGACAACACCTGTGAAAGCAGGCACTGTGAATCTGTGTCCATGAAGCCCAGGCACACTGTCCTCAACAATACAATTATGCGCCACTTTGTGTTGCTTTGTCTTATCAAACACAGTAGAATCTTTAAAATTTTCTGGTTGCAACACGAGAAGTTGTGAAAATGTTCAAGGCATGCGAATGCTTTTCCAACGTACTTAGAAGTGCATCTTAAAAAGTCAGTGCTAACAGCTGGAGCTGCCGTCCTGCGGTGCAGTGTGGTCCTAATAATCCCTCTGCGACTGCACTAGAAATGGGTCGCTGCCGCTCCTGATGGCACTCATTGCTGTAACATCTGATTGCTTTACGTTTCAGATTTCATTTGTTTCTGTTGCTGCAGAAAAAAAAAGCATCATGTCAACCAATTTTTTTTTACCTTTAAATGAATGAAATTCATGTTATTTTTTGGCTTTTGGAGATCAAACTTTTTTTTTTTTTTCACCGCCAAAATCGGCTCATTTTGTAGCACGGAGATTTAGCCTTTCAGGAAAGAGAAACAAGACTTCAAACACAGACAGACTTACAGAAATCAAAGTTTAAGAACCTACTTTCTGTTAGAGACACTTGAATTTTAATTTTCCAAGCTGGAAAAAAAAAAAAAAAAAACTGGTGAGCACCACCTGTTTTTAAGGTTAGATGTATAAAGTAGTGACTGTGTTACTTTTTTCTGGTGACCTCCAGATTCCTGTTCCTGCAATCACTCCAGCTTCCTCCAGCCGCTGGTCGTGGAACCCAGAAGAAGAGCGCAAGAGACAAGAGAAATGGCAGAAGGAACAAGAGCTCCTCCTACAGGTTTGTAGGAAAATCACAGTAAATAATCACCTTCATCAACTTTATTAAAGACACAAGTAGGTCCATATGAGAAAAAAAAATAATAATAACCAAAGTTATAAAGTTTATAACTTGGATTTTATTTAATTAGTATATTTTTATGTGTTAGTTTTCTTTGTTAAAATTAAAACTATGATGTTTCAGGTACTGATTGTAACTAAAAAAGAATCTTCAAATGAACAAAAAGCAAAAATTAAACTTAAATTATTAATATGATGTGTTGAAGACAAGAAAGCATTCAAGGACCCAGTAGTATGTGTTGTATATCCACGATAATTAGAGCCTCTCTGAAGCTAGAAGAGACACATTTTTTGAGAGAGGATTTCCTGATGAATCTCAGAGGGTTTCTTGTTTCAGTAGTCTTCACCGCCGTTTGATAAACGACCTGATTTCGAGATGAGCCGTGACTCATCCTGCCAAGGTTTAATAGGTTCTTCAGATCAGGATTCTCTGAACATGAGATATGGGTGACCTCCATATCCACAAGCCTCCCAGCAGGCTGTCTAAAAGTATTCACACCCCTGTTACGTTTTCACATTTTACAACCACAAACTCTGTGTATTTTGTGTGTCAGACCAACACAGAGTAGTTCATAAATGAGAAGTGGAAGGAAAAAAAATTTTTTTTTTTTTTTTTTTAATAAATAATAATCTGAAAATTTGGGGGTGCAAATGTATTCAAACCTATTTACTCTGATACTTCTAAATTAAATTACCTTCAGAAGTCACTAAAGTAGTGAGGAGAGTCCTTGTGTGGGGGCTCTAATCTCATTACAAGACAGCTCAGAGGTTTGTTACAGAGCATTAGCGAACAAACAGAAAAGACAAAGGATCAGATCAGAGTAACTTTCAAGAGGTTAAAGTCTAGGAATGAATATATGCATGAAGCATGCCTAAGTTTTCCCTTGTAATTGTCAGAAAATGTGAAAAAGTTCAAGAGATACAAGCATTTTTGCAAGATACGGTGCATTTCTGCATGCTGCTTAGACAAAAAAAAAAAAAAAAGTGTTTGGCATTATAAAACCGCTTTCTAACCATCAGGAAAAATACAAGCGTGATCAGGAGAAGCTGCAGGAGGAGTGGCTCAAGGCCCAGCAGGAAATTGTCACAAGCGTGGGCCACCAGCAGGTAATGAAAGTTATTTCAGTTCTCATGAGTTATGGACTGCTGCCTGAAATATTGTCTGGATTGTTCTAAAAGGGTGGCAATTAGTCATGAGTCACAGTGGAAATTTGTCTAAATGTATCCAAAAAGCTTTAGTGAACAGAAATCCTGTAATTATAAAACCATTACGTGGTCTCACAGTCTTGTATTTGACTTTTATAAAAGCAGAACAATTTCAGATAAAAGGATGTACCGAAAGCAAAGCGAGAACAAGGATTAATCATGTGGACGCTAGTAATATTGCTATTAAGTTTAGTCTTAAAAATATTATTATTGCTGTTTAATATTAGAGAATTTGTAGAGATTATTTAACAAGTGGCTCCTCCTGATGTCACAGCGAGGAATGAGGCTGCTGAAGGCCGTTGGGTCGTTTTGAATGTTTCTCCAGGTGAACAGCCACGGCGCCGGCCCACACTCGCCCCCGTCCTCTCTCCAACAGCCCACTCTGTGGGAAGACGAGGAGAGGCAGAGGAAGATGGAGCAGGAGCGCCAGCGGCAGGCGGAGGAGAAGAGGAGGAGGGAGGAGGAGGAGCGGGACCTGCAGCGACTCCAGGAGGAGAGGAAGAGGAGAGAGATGCAGGCGGAGGAGGAGAGGAAGAGGAGAGAGATGCAGGCGGAGGAGGAGAGGAAGAGGAGAGCGATGCAGGAGGAGGAGGAGAGGAAAAAGAGGGAGGTGGAGTTGAGAATGCAAAGGACGAGAGAGGAGGAGCTGAGAAAGAGGGAGGAGGAGCAAAGGAGGAGAGAGGAGGAGCGGAGGCAGCAGGAGGCGGTGGAGCAGCAGCGCCAGCAGAAAGTCTTCGACCAGCAGAGATGGTCAGTGCCGTGGTGCTGCTGCTTCTAACACACACACACACACACACACACACACACACACACACACACACACACACACACACACCCACACACACACACACACACACACACATCCTCGTGTCACTTGATGCGCTTTGTTCCCTGTGCATTAACATAGCTGCAACTAATGCGTTTGCTGTGCTTTACTCTCCTTCCCCCCGCCCCCCTGCTTCCATCATCATCCCACCTGTCTGCACACACGGCTGCTCACCAAAGGGCCGCTGTCTCCCACGACTTTGACAGTGCTCAGCCTCCGCTGTCCTTTATTGACAGGTCAGTGCTCCTGCTGCCATTAGCCCATCATCGCTGCTTTTACGATGCTTCATGTCGTGGCTGTTTGCTCCACAGGCTACTAACACCGGTTTAGGTTGATGTTTACATGAAGTATAACAGGATCCATCCACACCACGCAGCTTTTCTTCTGTCCATTTAGTCGTCCAAGCATCTGCACATACATCCGTATATCTGTTTATTCATCCATCAGTCAATCCGCCCACATATCTGGCCGTCTTTTCATCCATTCTTCTGTTCGCCCATCCAATCTCTTAGCAGTTCTTTATGCCGTTATTGTATTTAACAGTCAAAACTCTGTAGGAAAACTGTCCAAAAATGGACAGATCAGTCTGCAAATTTGAAAAACCCAGTTCTATGCAGAACTATAAACTACACAAATGAATGGGGATGTTTTAGTACAACTTTGACCATGTGGGCACTGGAGAAAAGACCCCTGAATTCAAACTTGTGCACCTGATTTTCGTTTCAAACAAATGCTATTTGTTAATTCCACCTTTAAAAAAATGGACCATTAAAAGCCTAAACTCAGCATAACATTTTTCTCTGTGATGTTTATGTAAAGTTCTAAATGTTTGTTTGTAATTGGGCTTCTTTTAATTGCAGCCAACTGAAAAGTGTTGCAGGTCGTACAAGTGGATATTCACCCAAATGGAGTTGAACTGGAGTTAGCTGCTACTTTCCAGTTCAGCTTCCTAAATATAAAAAAAAAGAGTTTGAATGAAGCTCTGCGATATAAAAATGCTAATAAAGTGTCTGCCGTCAGAAAACTAAACATAACGTTCAAACATTTGACATGTTTTACTGTGAAAAGAGTAGGAGAATTTATTGAGAAGAAGAAGAATTGTCAGTCTCCCATAGCTTTTTATTGATTATTGATCACTTTAAAGTTAATAATTTCTCACTAATTATAATATTAACCTTTTTGTTTGACAGGACAAAATCCCAGTCGTCTCCCCAGCTGGATGATGACGACAAGCCTCAGAGGAGAGGTCAGTTTGGCTCGTTTGTTTCTTCGTCGGGTTGTTTTCTGAACGGCTCCGCGCAGGGCTGTTGTTGCACAGCAGATGTGCGAGTGTGTGTGTGTGTGTGAGCCCTGTCCTGCTGAACGTAGGTTTGCTACGGCAGCCAGAGGACTTGTCTCTCAGGCTGCTGGAAGAGGAGTTGAGGATTGCACGTAGAAAGCGCCAAAGCCAGAAGGCTGCATCAGAGCTGGAATGGAGAAACTACCTCAGATACGCAGAGGCAGAGAGAGGTTGGCTTCGTTCTGGAAGCTCCACCGCCTCTGCTTTTTTTTTTTTCCTTAAATCAATCCCTCCCAGTGTCCTTCCATTACGATCAACTGATTTGTCGTTTCACCAAATCAAAACTTACAGCTGTTTGATTTGCATCGGACTGACTAAATGAGACGTTAATCAGCTGCCTTGCACTTAAAGTGACTCAATTACTGCACGTGTGACAGAACAGAAGCTTATTGATTGCAATAAAGTTACTTTCAGATCGGCACATGTTTTTTCACCCCTTCCTCCCCCCAAACATGACTGAAGTCTGATTTGAACAGCGCCTTGGAAAAGTTTTCATACCCCTTTAAAGACGTTTACGTTTTGTCACGTTTGAGCCACAATCCTCAGTGCTTTTAACAGGAGTTTTAAGAGAAAGTAAATCATAAGTGTGACGTGGAAGGAAATGATGCAATGATGCAAATAAACGGGTCAGGCCAGGAGAGTGTTAATCAGACAATCAGCTGCAAAGCTCATGAGGTAAATGAAGGTAAATACAGGACAAAAACAGATTAAATTCACATCCACATTCAGCTAAAACGGTCCAGATCAAAGCATATTTGTGTGTGAGAACGGCCCTGTCAAAGTCAACAAGACCTTTATCAAGCTGAAAATCATTGGAAGCGCTTTAACATTTTGTTATTTTATTTTTTTTACAGATGCTCTCCATCTAATTTAGCTGAGCTATTTCTTAAAGATGATTGAGCAAAACAAATTCAGTATCTGTGCAAAGTTGGTGGAGATATTCAGACCAAAAACATTGCAGTTGCGCAGAAAGGCAGTTCTGGCAAGTCGTTACACAGCAATAATAGAAATTAAAACAAGGTGTAATATTTTCTTTCCACTTCACAGCTATGCACCACTTTGTCTCTGTGAAAGACATTGAAGCTTTTGGTTGTAACATGACAAAATATAAAGACCTTCAAGGGGTATAAATGCTTTTGCCAAGCGTCTTTGGTGCGCATTATTGCAATATGTTAGATAATAAACTCATATTTATAAAAAGAATATGTAGTCTAATAAAAAGAACAAAAAAAACGCTCTTTTCACCCAGCATAATTACACTGTTTCTCTCTCCTCTCTGGGTGCAGCGATGGGAAGCTCAACTCCTGACGGGAAGAGTCAGCAGCCGCTGTCGCAGGCCGAGCTGGAGCGCCAGCAGATCCTGAATGAGATGAAGAAGAAGACGCCGCTGCTGACGGACAGCAGCTGGATCCGCCAGCGCGCCGCTGGAACGGCAGTCAGCAGGGACGGCGACGTGCCGCCTATGCGCAGGTAGACACCTCGTCCGTCCTGGTTGGTTGGTTCTGTACTTTTTTCTACTAACGGCCCCGGGTCCTGAAGCGGAAACGTCTAACCATCTGGCTGCCACACTGACACTGATTCGGCACGTTTTTTGTTAGAAAACCTGAAAGCGGCTGGTAGTCAGATGGTTTTTGCTTCTTCAACTAACATCCTTTAACGGAGGGGTTGTGTGGTGTGTGGGCTGGCTTTACAGAGGGGAATCTCTTGACAACTTGGACTCCTCCTACGACTCTCGGCGTTCATCCTGGACTCCCAGAAGCAGCTCTTTTGCCTCAAACTACTCTCGGCCGTATTCCGCCTACTCTGGCAGCTCTTCTTTTTACACCGGCGCGTCAGGGCCCCGCCGGCCAGGCTCCTCCACCCTGCCCCCCTCCTTCTCTACGGGCTCCCTCCGCGGTGGGGCAGGAACCTACCCGGCCCCTTGGTCCCGTACGTCCCCCTCCCCTTCCACTCCGTCACCGTCACCAATCACCTCTCCGGAGCCCGCACCTGACGCCTATCAGCAGCGGAACAGGTAAAAAAAAACAAACGCGCCGGTTTCCTAAGGCCCCCAGGAACCTGCCTCTACCTGACTTTGGGTTGTATGTGTTATACCTGTGAGGTGAGGAGTGGTTGCTAAGGGCATTCTGAATCTTTCTCCTTGATGTACTTCTGGTTATTTGCTAAGTCTGCATGGGGGAGCCAAGTGTCTTCTGGGTGAAGGTTTTATGGTTTGACTTATTTGGCTACGGTAAGTTGAACATTTGGAGGAGTCAAAAGTGAGGTTTTCTAATCTAAAAAAGTACAAAGTGAAGCATGTTGATGGCAGCATTATGCTGAGGTACAGTTGCATTCCACAAAGTGAACGTGACGTTTAAGAATGAGTTTCAAACCACAGACCTATCAGCTTCACCTCTAATCAACAGCTAGCTAATTAATACTTGAACGTAAATGCTAATAAGTGAAAATGAATTTCTGACCAGCACTGTAAAAGATGACCTTACAGATGACCTTCTTTAAAAAGATGGTTCTGGATCGACAGCCAGACAGTCAACAGGCCAGTCTTGGTCACATCTATTTATCGCATCGCTTATCATTTATTGTGATACAATTTGTCCAAGTTAAGAATTTAGATTCGTTCTTGTCACAATAAACTCCAATGAACGATGTTTAAAATCACCCAAAAATGTCCGTATTGTTGGGATCGGTATTTTCTCCACTGTTTGTTCAATGAACGTATCGATAAATACCAATACATTTTGAAATGCGACTAAATGCACTTAATGTGGGAACTATAGCGACACAAATCGCAGTTATTTATGTGACTATTTGGGATATGATTGTTGCGTCATGCAGTCACAGCCATGAAGTCGCCTAAAAAATTAGTAATAAATTCTTATCACTTCTATTGTTACCACAAAAAATCGTGATAAAACTTTAGGTCTGCATCGTCCGGCCCTCCTGAAAAGAATTATGCAGGAATTCAGTGTAAATGTATACCAGTGTGCTTTGTGTGTGTGCATGCAGTCACACATGCCTCGTCGCATGTGTGCTTCGGCTCTAACAATCACAGCTGTGGATTCTGTGACCCAGGTCAGTGAGTGGCAGGAAAACCTGCACGTTCTGTGACACCCCGCTGGGAAAGGGAGCAGCCATGATCATCGAGTCCCTGGGGCTCTGTTATCATTTGAGCTGTTTCAAGGTGAGAGCCGGGGACTCCTTTCGCCACGGCGGAGACCGTCGTCTGCACGCCTTTGTCTGCTGATCATCACAGACTAACTCGGTCGATCTGAACTCATTTTCCTAGTTCTACTAACTCAGGGGGGTTTCGGGGGAATTTCCTGATTTCTTCCCAGCAGCTCAAACTTTTTAGCTCTCTACTTATCCGGGGACTTTGACCTTCAATCAGATCTGATCTCCTGCACCCGTGTCGTTACTTTCTGTCGTGATGCATGTCCTGCGACTACTCCAATCATTTGTGTTTGAATGAATACGGCCTTCGGTCTGTCTGTCTGTCCTCATCACAGCCTCTGTGGCTCTCTTTACCTCTCCTCTCTCTCTCTAAACCCACACAGTGCATCGACTGCAAGTCCGACCTCGGAGGCTCGGAGGCCGGGGCCGAAGTCAGAATACGAAACAAGCAACTCTTCTGTAACACCTGCTACATGCGAGTCAAAAGTAAGAAATCGATCCGGCTCGTGCCACTTTCGTTTATCTTTTAAATTAAATTATGATGTTCCATTTTTGTTTTTTTTTGTTGTTTTTTTAGCTGGCCACCCAACATCCATGTGATGCAGGCGTGCTGCAGCAGATCGACGAGGAGACTACATGTGACAACAACCCATGAACTTTAAAGTGAAAGCCGTTGCAATAATAAGCCGGACCTCTGGTGTCTTTAATTGTACTGATGAGATAAAGATTTCAAAAGAAGTTATCTGCTTTTATCATGATCTCGTATGATGCATTATAACTGTACAAATGTTCTACTTTCCCTCTATATATTATATTATTTTATTTTATTTTTTTTATGTTTTAGCCATAAATCTGTCTCTGCGAGATTCCAGGAGAGTTTGCTTTTCCGACTCCATTTAGACAGATTTTGCAAACGTGGTGAGAGAAACCTGCAGGATCATGCTTCTTTTCTATGCGTGTCTGGTGGTATTAATTTGTCCATTAGGGGGAGCGGGGGGAGGTATGCTTTCCATGCGTATGTGGCTTTGTATTTGTAAGAGACAAAGGCAATAAAATTATTAGGATTCTCTGATGCATCGCGTTTGAAAATGACAGCCTGCTTTGACCGCACTTTTTATGCTAAGACTTCACGTCATTCTGTACTGAATTAAGGCAAATAATAACTCTGTAAATAAATGACTAAATCCTCAGCTTGGACGTGTCTGGGGTGTTTCGTTCTCTGCTTTCGAAAAGCATACGGGGCAAAAGTATTTACACCCTTTGACTTTTTTTTTTGTCATTTTGTCACTTTCCAATTACAGACGTCAGTGTATTTTATTCAGATTTTAAAGAGAACAGGAGGGGAAAAACTAAAAGGGAATTTGTACTCGACTCACTCCGAGTCAAAACAGACAAAAATGGATGTCACACTTTTTCATTTTTTGTTTGTAATCCCATTGACTTTTGCAACATGTAAAATGTGGAAAAGTTCTGAGGCTATTAATACTTTTCCGAGGTAATTTAGTGCAATGATATTTTAGAATATGATGCAAAGGTTTTCCATCCTCTGTTATCTGAAATCATTACTCTCATCCTCTTTTTTTTTTCCTGTCTGTTGCTCCCGTTCTGTGCTTCTCTGCAGAGCGACGCTCATAATGAAAGGAATCTCAATGAGCTCTTCTTTTTTTTTTCTTTGCTAAGGTTCAGAGGGCCGGCATGCTCTGAGTTTCCCAAAGCCAATTTGTCATGCATATTTTATTCAGTGCACATGCATTGCACTTGATTATACTTTGATAAGCTCTTCCCCCTCCCCCCCTCGCATATTCCTTTGTTCCTGCCTTTCCGCAGGTGTATTTTGTGGACGTCCATATTTAGTCTGCAGCTCCCAATTGGATTTACAACACAAGGTAAAAGACAGTGGAAATGAGCTCCATTCAGGCAATTTTATTTTGAGGAAATAGGTTAGACCGAGCATTGATTTCTCTGTATTCTCTGAGGTGAAGCACAAACAGTCCTTGGAGGCGGACGTCTTAAATTCTTGGATTCTTTTTTTAGATCTATCTTGGCGCTTCTATTGCAGAGAGATTTTAGTTTTGAAAGGAGCCAAGCACAGCTGAAATGCTGGCTGGGAAATCTAAAGTCATCCAAAATAGGTGTCCCATGTTTTTTTTTATTATTTTTTTTTGTATCTTTCTTTTAAAGCCAGAGCCAGCTTGTTACAGAGCAGAATCGAAGAGCGTGTGTTTGAACACAAAGGGAAGCAGGATGCTTCTCATTTAGGTGTACTTATTAAAAACCTTGCTCTCCTAACTGATCATCTTTGTCATTTTGATACTTTCACTCCCTTCATTTCAGTTTTTAAGGTTTAACTCCTATAGATCAATAACTTCACTCATTTCCTTGAAAATTGTCTTGCTTCATTATTTAGATTGGCCTTCAGGGGGCAGTGTAGGATAAGATTTTTATTTATTTTTTTTTCCACCAAAACAGACTGAATTGATATTTTAGCTGCAGCTGACTGACGGCTGCTGTTGGTTGCACCACATATGCAAATGCATGACATTTACATAACATATTTTCTGATACGAGCTAGCATAATTGAAACACAGCAAATCAAACAAACAGTTTAATCTACAGCAAACCAAAATATTATGCCGCTTCTAATTTGCAATATATTCTGACTTCAGCTGTCACTAGCTTAGACGTCGGGTCTTGGGTTTTGGTGTTTTCACAATTAAAAAGCACATTTTCGACACGGTGACAGACATGTAATCATCTTCCAGGTTGCACATCCTGCCCCAGCCGGAATGCCTCTCTGAATCAGGAGAAGCCATCATGCTAATTTACATGCAGCTTAAACTGATGCTATAATTAGACATTTAATTGCAGACACAGTCTCCAAAGACCTGTTGCTACAGCTCACTACATACATATCCTGCACCTCCAGTTGGCAACAGGGACTAAAGAAAATGCCCTTCCAGTAAATCTGTAAATACTCGGCGCATCAAGGAGGATCTTTCATTCTTGGCCTTTAGGTCTCACTGGAGAGGCTTTCGCATTAAGACGTGTGACAATTTTGCAAATTTCTTGAAAGTTTAAAAGACAAAACCACAAATTGTTGGAAATGTCAGCCTTTTTTATTTCATTGGGACAAAATTATCCAGGTCAAAACATACGATGTCAGAAGACATAATTATTACGAATGTTTTGTAGAAGAAAATGGTAACATTGAATTCAATGTAGGTGTGTGTGTATCAGATTATTATTACAAAAATACTACTACTTTTAGTAGTACGTCTGATGATGACAGTAATCTAAGTAATCTAGTATAATAATTCTATAAGAACAAATATAATACTTTAACAAGTAAGTAAATAACATTTCTATTAGTTCTTTATCCACACCCACAACAACATAAAACTGTCACATAAACTGTAATAATGTTGTTATAAAGCTAGTCCTTAAGGAACAAAGCTTATAATAGGATATAATAACCCATTTTCAACTGCAAATTTTAAAGCTTCAAATTTATCACTGAAAACTAAACATCGTTCATTTTTTTCTACTCTGTTGCGCAAATCCAGGAAGCTATTTGACCCACAAAATAGCAGTGATATAGAACAGTGGAGACAACAGCTGCTGATAAGCCAAGGTACGTGTAACGTACACACAAATGGTCTCAGTAAATCTTCTGGACATGGTTGTGCAAAACGTCCCACCGGTGTTCAGTCTGGGGAAATCGGCGGCCAAGTCAAGACCTCGAACATGTTGTGGTCCATGTTCTAATCTGGCTCTGGTCAAACTTGCTAAACTGTCCTCAGTCTAGTCTCTTGAACATTTTGTCCTCTACCAGAGTTACCCGCTTCAGCTTCCAGTATTCATGTGTTGCCTGAGCAGCTGCGCGTTTTAAGTATTAGCCATGCAAGCTCGATAACAATCAACAGAACTTTCTAGTCTGAGTAGGAAAAAGTCGTTTCTTTGCTAATTACCAACATATTATTAGTTCTCGTCTGCGAGCACGCACATATTTTTTCCAACTTTTATCAGGATTATTGATCTGTGACCTTTCGCGAAGCGAGGGAAGGATCAGCTTAGATCCCCACTTGTCTTCATTAAAAATGCTGCCTCTAATCCCCCACTCACAAAAGGGCAGAGCTCATTCAAAGGAGACTCGACCTTATAAAAGAGGTGTGTTTGTTTGCTTTTTTTTTTTCTTAATTTGTCAGTTCGGCTCAGCTTATTTATCCAGCACCCATTCCCAGCAATTATCATCTTGAAGAAACTTCACGAAACAAATTTATTCCCAGTTATAAAGAATCCTGTTCGGGCCTTCTTCGGTTCGTCTCCTTAAACCTATTCATACAGTCAAGTTCAAATCTGGTTACAAATTATATTGCAACATAATTATAGTCACTTGATGATTTGGGTACCTGATAAAAAGCCAATTGTCAATTGATCTTTGATCAGCGTGGAGCAATACCTCCTCAGCAAGCATGTGGCAACAGTGGAGAGGAACTACTTCCTGTTAAGAAGAAGAAAGTTCCAGCAGTACCAGGTCCCACATGAGCTGCCAGTTGTCATTACTATCTTGGTGTTAAAAGCACAGGAAGGAGACACACATACACACACACACACACACAAAAAAAAAACAAAAAAAAACACTGGACTAGGAGAACTTTCTACTAGGAAAAGACTCTGTATGTTTTATGTCAGCAGTAGTTCTTTCATTGCATGTTTGAAAATGCTGACATTTGCTTCCTTTTTTTAAAATGTACGTACACAAATTGTACTATAACTATAAATTGTACTACTTTTGCCTTGGTCGCCTTCAATAGCCATTTGCCAAATATCAAAAGAAAATACCATTAAATGTCCGGAGAAAGTTGGCTGTGGACGTTTGGCGAGCGTCTGGCAGAAGTCCCGAACAACGTTCACCTAATGTCCGCAGCTGAAGTCCTCCGGACGCCTAGCGGTGTTTCTTTTTGACGTTCGGAGAAGCAGACCTACGTTCACCAAAAATTCAAAGCAACGTTCAGGGGACGTAGGAAGGAAGTGCTCCGTCAATGGCACAAAAGCACTGAGTCATGACTCCTTTCTATGAAAATGTAAAACAAAAAAAGTCACACATAGTTCATGACGGCAGCACCACCATCGATGACTGACGCTAAACTGCTGAACTGTGAATCACTGGGCGAAGCGTACCCTCTGTGGAAAGAAAAAGGAAATGTGATTTTGAGCCCTTTACGTTTTCTACTTTGCGTATTCCAGCGGTCTGCCTGAAAACAGCCAAGAGAATAATTCATTTAAGTGAAGAAACGATAAAAGAAACTCCCTACTCACCCATCTTTGCTTCCCCCCCTGCAACCATGTTATAATCAGGAATAATAATGTGCCAGAATTTCTACTTGCGGCCTTAAAGAGCACTCTTTTTCTTCTTCCTCTTCTTTTCTCCCCTTTATGTCTTAAGCACTGTAAGGAACACCATTACCGGTGATAAGATGCCTTTGAGTTGCTTTTTGCAGTTGGCAGGCGGGAAGAGAGGAAGTGTTACATGGCTGTAAAATGATAAGCCTCCATGGTCCCAGCTGGGACACCCAGATATGTTTGAGACTGCTTTGTGCCTTGGGTGACAGGGGACCAAGTTTTCTATCCTGATATTAATTCATCCTGCCTCAGTACTACAGCAGAGCATGAGCTAGAATACAGATTCTTTGTTAAGTGTTTTCTGCTCTTTATTTGATGCTTTGACCAGGGACAAGGACTGGAAAAGGCCGATCACGTTGGTGTTTTGCAGTATGTTTTAAAGCAGTATGTGGATAGAAAGCCATGCCTACAGTGGTGGTTTGCTCCGACGCTAACCTTCTGCAGATTCCCAATCGTTTAACCGCACACAGTTCAAACGTGCCGATCGGGATTGAAGTTAATTGGAATATGTGCTGACAGATGATTCGCTGTGAAGTGTAATGCGAGCTGTGATTTAGCCAGGCACCAACAACCTCCAGCCCACTGCGTTTTTACACATCACCTGACAGACAACAGAGAAAATATCACATTACCTGCAGACTTTTTTTTCTTTCTTTTTTTTTTTTTCCCTGATTGCCTTTCCAAACTCACGTTTAAGATCCTGCGCAGCATCGCAGACATTTGCTTCCATTTCTACTGAAGAATTACATTTTTAAGATGCAAAATTCATGATTTCATTTAATTCCCCTGTTTTATGTTGATCGTCAACCGATTGGTCGGTTTATATCACTCTTTAGGTCCTGCTCGGTTCTGCATCACTCTATTTGCTCAAGTTTCTAAAATGCAAACTTCAAAATGTCACGAAAGTTAAGTGACTTTCAAAATATCTCTGCTTATCTAGAAATCTACCTTGAACAAACTCCTCTATTTGCATTATTCATCAAAAAAGTCTAAATTATTTGTCCAGTACATTTGATTTCACATAAATTATCCCCAGAATTAAGCACCACATTCGACCTCATGGTACATGGAAATCAGTACAGAGCTGCCTTCATTCAAATGAATGTTTGGCTGTACCAGACAGTTCTCCCTGAGATTTTTATTTTTTTAACTCACATTTCACAGTGAAAGCCGTAGTCTGCAAACAGGAGGAATCTCATTGTCAAAATATATCAGCCGTCTGGGAGAAAAAGAAGACAAGAATTGCTAAGGGAGTAGATACAACATAAAACACCGGAAACCGAGACAGCGTGAGTGCAAAGAATTGGACTTTCTTCCAAAACTGATAAAAAGACAAGAAGAGAACTTGTAAGGGAGGCTGTCAAGAGGCCTGTTGCAACATTAAAGAAGGCACAGATAATAATGTCAGATTCATGTGATAAAATCACCCATATTTTTCATGTGAGGAGTGAAAGACTGGAGCATTTTCTGACAAAATGTGACACAATCTGATGAATGACAGGTTAAGACTTTCAGCCGAAATCTCGAAATTAAATCGCAGCTAAACTCCTGCTGTGAGGAAGCTTCAGGTCTGTAGCTATGTTTGAATCTGTACCTAAAGTGTGTTTGACTTAGTTCTATTTTGAAGGTATTGAAATAAATTCAACCAAAGTGGGTCGACGTGCCTTTTGTTTAAGGCACGTCGACCAGTTTAAATAGTTAAACTGAATTATTTTAAAACGATAAATATTCTCGCCATTGTGCAAATTTTGTCTGACCTCCGATTTAGGCTTTTACGAGTTTCGATATGTAACATAAAATGAATTAGGAGGAGACAAAACCATGCATGTATCTCACTAATTAAACAGAGCAAACCTCAACTCACTTAATTACATAATAATAAGTCACAGACGGTCATTACAGGAACATAAAACAGAGGGAAAAGATGAATATGTCCCCAAAGATAAGACGAGCTCTTAACCTTTGCTTATTGATTCCCAGATGAATTACAAACTCCAATATGCCATCATGAAGTTGCATGTTTTTGTTTTGTTTTTTGGAGTTTTTTTTCATCTGTGTTAACCTTTTAAAACGAATGACGCAGGGGAAATTATCTTGCTGACTATGTTAAGTCAGACAAAGAGTGCGGGCATAACAGAAAAAGGTGAATTGTGCAGAACCCACTCGTAGGTGGAGAGATGACGAGTCGAGTCACAAACAGGCTGAGGTCAGGCGAGGGTCAAATGTCAGCTGTGCAAAACCTGACAAAAAAAAAAAAACAAAAAAAAAACGGAGAGCTGATGAATCCATTGAAGGGCAGAGTCACACTCTGTGAGCCTGAAGGGAGACATGGAAAGTGACTGTGCATGAGTGCTGCTCATTCTCACCTGAATGCAGTACTCCCAGGATCCAGTTTTGTGCCGCTCGCTCGCTCGCTCACTCGCTCGCTCGCTCGCTCTCCTTCCCTCTCTCTCTCTTTTTCTCTCCGGGAGTCACCATATGGCCAACGCAGTAATCCTCTTTCTAGCCTGAAGCCAGCCTGAGGCTGAAACAGCCTGGATAACTCGCACTGACTGGAGCCGCTTCGCTCTCTTTGTTTCAGAGAAGAATTTCAGAACTCAACGCACTG
The DNA here is from genome assembly GCF_000485575.1 of Poecilia formosa. Taxonomy (NCBI): domain Eukaryota; kingdom Metazoa; phylum Chordata; class Actinopteri; order Cyprinodontiformes; family Poeciliidae; genus Poecilia; species Poecilia formosa. The sequence goes on along the minus strand of NW_006799958.1, from coordinate 451,823 downwards.
CAGTCAACCCCAACGTACACATCCGACGTCTTCCCTCGTTCGCTTTGCAACCCACGTTTTAGCATCAAGTGGTAAATTATTAAACAATTTAGCCCTACTGGGATCAATATCTCCTTGATCTCCTCCAAAAATAACATCTTTTTTTTATTATTTAGAAGTCATCCCAGCTGTGTAGGAACCTCTTTGGGTAATGTAGTGGTAAATATTTTACAGACAGTTGGTTTTATGGGGTGTGTGAGTGAAACGAATGCACCTGGTGATGTGTCACACAGTGGAGGCAGCATCATGCTGTGGGTATGCTGGACTTCCACCAGGGCAATGTTTACACAAAACACCTAAGATTAGAAGGGTGGGTTACATAGGCATGCCACACTTTTCAGATCCATTTCCAAAGCACTTTGGACACCACTTCCAATTCACAGTTATGAACTGCTTTGTGTTGACATCTCACTTAAAATACCAATAAAATAAGCTTACATATGTGGTACTAAGGCAAGAAAATGTGAAAAGGATAAAGAGATATGAATACTTTCTGTGTGTTTTTATATATATATATAAATATAAAAATGTTAAACAATGGTATATTAAACATGTAGGTCTTTTTTTTTCCCTGCATGTCCTTCCTCAAGGTTAAGCCTGTAGCTCAGCTGATAAATATAATTCACTGTTGGCAGGTAAAGTGTGAGATATTTTGTAGGAGGAAATAAAGGTTAAGTTAAAAATCTAAGAGTATATTTATAGTTTTTCAAAGATTTGACTCACAGGGCCTTACTGAGTAACTCCTAAGTGTGTAAGGAAGACCATCTTCCTTTTTTCTTGACTTTCTTGACTTGACCGTTCTTGCTGTTCCATGTCGGACTCTGTGGGAAGCTGGGGTTCTTTTTGGGGGGGTTCTACATTTCTTTGATGTTCTGCTGAAACCAGACCGATGACACATCAGAGCCAAGCGTTTTTTTTTTTTTACAAGACCGGCAAACAGTTTCCGAGCCGCAGACATCACTCACGCTGGCTTCATGTTCTCGACGGTGACTCAGACGCACACCATATAGTTTTATTTTAGCGCCACAATAAATATCTCTTCTTCTACTTTCCAAACCAAGACACGACGCCGGGCTGGGTTCTGAGTTTTCTGCTCACGCATTGATGCATTCGGTTTGTAGTTTCTTCCTATTTGATGCCCTTTCTAGTTTCTCTGACCTGTTGTTGCCCTCGTGGAACATTTTTTGTTGCTTTGCACATAGGGAAGAAACAAAACAAAACAAAACAAAACAAAAAGGATAATTTCTGACCTTGAGGGGGGGGGAAACACTCAACAGGAGAGAAAACAGTAATTTCTGTCTATTGAACTCTCTTTGTGGGTAAAAGCAAAGATCACTCTTCATCCTGTGCGCAGGTTCAGGATTTCAAAAGATCTCCTGAGTCACTCTCTCGTGCTGAATTTGCCGTTTTGCCCCGTCTTTATGTTTCTCCAAAGAACCTTACGACTGCGGAGTGAAAAGACACCTGAAACGATGCGCAAGCCAGCCAAGATAAGACCTGCCTATTGTTGCGAGTGCAGCGAGCAGACGGCGCCTCGTCTGAAAAAGCTCTGCTGTGGCTGTGGAGCTGTACGTCTGGGCTTTTGTCTGTAGTCCATTCAGCGTCATTATCTCTCTCGCAAAGATGTAATTACTGTATGGAGAGTAGCTTTCCAGAACCCATCATTTCCTGCTCTGTAAGCCTCTTGTTTTGTTCGGCCCGTACGTAACGGAGGTGCCGAGCCGTTGTCAATATATTGATATCAACAGTTTTCACGACTGTGATGCTGGAGGGAGATTCGTGCATGTAAAGATTGGGAATGGACTCAAATGACAAATTTGAAGATGAAATAACTCTGAGACTTTGATATTTGGGGAGAAAAAAAATGTCAGTGCTGCATACTTGAGAAAACCCTCAGGACTTGCTGTATTACATTTTTTTAAAGATATTTTGTGGACAGAGGTGAAGAGTTTATGTAGACCTAAAAAGTTGAACTTGCTCAGAGCTTTGCCCTAGAGTCCCAGGCATATGGGTCATCGGTACGCCTAGCTGCCGTTTTCTTCACCCTTGACTGAAGGCCCAGGAGGGAAAGGAAACTGGAGCTGGAACCGTACGCCCTTCAGGAATTCCTCACTAAATCACAGTTTGACAGCTTGTTTGTTTTGGATGATTGCTCGTGGTTAATATTAATCTTCTTAGAGGTCTCAGGAGAAAAGGAATATCAGTAATCTCTCTCTGGTGCAAATGCACACCCTTTCACACTCCTCTGGTGAAGGAAAGGCAAGAAGCAAAGATGCATTCTGCTTTTTGTTGCAATACTGTGTCTCGCAAAAGTACTCTAGTGCAGAATCTCAGTCATCCAGGATCCCAAGTGCTTAAAATGGAGGGAACAGGACTTCTTCTGATTCTCTCAGCCCAAAAAATACCCAAAAACTCAAGTAGCACTTCTTTCACATATTTTTTTTGTCCAAGTAAAAGTCAAATATGGTCATTCAAGAAATTACTCTGTGTAGCTGATCATAACATCTGATTTGATATTTTTTACAATGATGCCATCAGACTGATAGAAAATGATGTCATGAGTAAATTGTGTTTCAAAGACTAAGTTGAAAAAAAATGATCCAAAATACTAACCATAAAACACACTTTTGCACAATTTTTCTTCATTTAATGAAGTGAGTATTCAGGAATTATATTCAAGTGAGAGTAGCAATAAAAAGTAGTGTAGTAAAACTATTCCTAAAAGGTTTTTTTTTTCTTCTTCTGTAAAGTTACCCAAGTTAATGTAACTACTTTTTACCCACAATCTGCTCTCAACCAATATGCATCATCAGTTCTGAACATTGGTTGGACTGCCTGGAAAAGCCAGATACTCCCAGATACGTACTTCAGTTAAAAAAAGAAAAGACAATTATGTGGTAACCAGGCTGTACTTATCTATCCTAAGATCATTGTGTCGTATCTTATAAGATGAGTGTCAGAGGTATGAATGTGGCCTAGAAGGACATTGTCTTGTCTCACATTCATCTCTATTTAAGTCAACTTTACATATGCAAACAATGTTTTCTGGTGAATTCATGTTCTCAACATTAAGCTGCTGTGATTATACACAGGTGCAGATTTACTTCATGCAAGAATCTTTCCACAATTCTGTCCTCCAGATTCACTTGGATAGTGGAGAAACTGTGTGATGTCCTCAGACCACTCAGTCGTTTCCACTGTTCATCATTCAGCCCTGCAAGGCCTTCATTGGTCACAAAGCAAAGAGACAAGCCGAGCTTATTAAGAGTGTTTGGCTTGTTAACTTGCTAATGGCCTGGGTGTTTGCTCATGAAAGATATAGCTTGTGTCCATTTGTCTCCAAACTCAATTTCATGCCCTCCTGAACTGATTCTTTATGTCCTCAGAGGAGGAAGATATGAGGGTTTGTGCAGAGTAGCTCACAGCCCGGTTGCAAAAGCTGCAAGTTTTGTGCTGTTCATAATTAACACTTTCACTGATTTTGTTCATAATTAACAAAATCACTGCTAAGAGCTAAAAGTTTAGGGGGGAAACAAAATCACTGCTGAGGAGTTTAAGCCCTCAAATCTTTCGGTGCGTTTCTCCACTGTGTTGAAGTCATTTTCTTTGCCTCTTTACGTTGAAGCTTGAATGCGGCTCAACCGTGCCTGGTTATTTTTTAGAAACCATGAGTGTTCATTTCTTGTTGACTTCTTGTCTGCTTTGGGAGTTAAGTGGAGACAGATATGTCTCAGTGACATTTGAAATACCAGGAAGGTGTTTGTGGGTCGTATTACCCGAATCAAAATAAATAAATAAATTAGAGACTTTATATTTTATTTTAGGACTTCAAACTTAACAGAAGCAAACTTTTTTTTTTCCTGACAGATTGCTACTTGGTTTATAAGTCAGTTGGGTTTTTGTGTCATCTGATCTTTTTGTATGTAATAAAATTACAATTTGAATTGCTGCAGTGACTGTAATTCATGCAATGTGACACAAAACAATCAGATTTTAATTTGTAGCCCACTTTTGTTTCGTAAAATGTCTTTACTTGCTTAATTCTTGTGGGTCATGACCGGAATGATGCACGTCTCCAGTGGTAAGTGGACAATAGATGTGTTAAACCTTGACAGGCGGAAACACAGACACAACCACGTATGCACATGGTCAAACATTTAGAGAACGCTATTAACTAAACTTTATGTTTTTGTACAGTAAGGGGGGGGGATGCTCTTAGTGACACACTCTATAGTTACTATTAGATGCATAACGATAAAAAAACAAGACAAGACCAGACACATTTGAGTTCACAAGAATGACGCAGGACGAGATTTTAATAATACACTCAAAAAAAACTTTAAAAAACAAATTTATGCTTCAAAAAGCACTTTTATTGACTTTTTACACAGTTCCTTTACTTTGTGACTTTCTTTTTAAATTGAGCTTTAATTTAGCTTAATAAGTGATTGGTCACTAAGTTACTGATCAGTCTTGTACATATTGTGAATGGCAAAAAAAAAAATGAAAAGCAACTTGTGAGAAGGAATGTTTTTGATAAGACTTGAAATATTGAGAATATGTATTGTACATCATTTCTGAATAAGATGGCTGGGAAAACATTAAGTTGTTAACCATCTAATTATGCACACTTTGATCAGTCACCCTGCTCCACCCACATTCTTTATTTCAGGTAAATCTCTATATCGAGTTAACGGGATTAACCAGCCAAGGCCTTAATCTGGAAAACTGTTGACCAGGTTGTGTCCCTAATTTACCCTCCGTGTTATTTTAATTGCTGAATCTTTTCCACAAAGATGACTTATAATACAACATTTGTAATTGGATTAGTTTCAGAACGTTCTGTGTAAAAAAAAAAAAAAAAGTTAAATCAAATCCATCTCGTTCTTGGACATGAAATCTTGGATTACAGCAGGTAATCCAGTATCAGTAGTTTTCCTTAAATAAAACAGCGCAAATTCTCCTGCATGAGTGAAAGTAAAATGTTTTATGTTTTTTGTTCTCGTTAATCCTCTTTTGCCTCTCAGTAATCTCCTTCAGCTGGCCTGATTTCTGATTCCCTGGCAGCTGTTGACCCCCCATGATAGGGTTACATTTAACTATATAACAGATTATTTAAAAAGCTGATTGTTGGAAATTTTTCCTCTCTCTTTTTTTTTTTTTTCCAATCGCAGGTCTTGCCAAGCAGGCAGCTTTCTGCTGATTCACCAGCTGGATCGCAGCTGCAGCGGGCAGCATTTCCTACAAAACACCGCCCTCGATCTTCCTGACAAAAACACAGTGTAATCTAATAAGTAATCGATGCCTCTAATAAGCGGGCCCGTCAGGCATCAGTCTGTCCACAGAATGTCTTCTGTTGGGTCAATAGATCCAAAGGTGGACTGAGATTAGTTGGACTTAAGTGTGCAGGAGGAGATTTATTCTCTGTGAAGTCGGCGGCTTGCCTCCGTCCTGCACGCAGCTGGTGGAGCGCTGATAGGGAAACCTGTTACCCGCAGATAGAGCGCAGCTGAGGCATGAGGGTGCAGACATGTGTGCCCTTTGGTGAGAAAAAAAAAAAAGATAAGAAAAATATGTCAACCTGAATATATCCTCATGACGTGCGATTTTGTCACTCAGAAAAAAAAATGTTTTCTTTCTTCCTCAAAAACTGCCTGAGAAACTGTATCCATGTTGCCCCCCCAAAAAATAAAAAATGGCGACGCACCAACAATAACACGCCACAGCAGCTGCTCTCAAACGCTAATGAGTGTCCATCACATTTCTGCCCGCACTATTATTTGATCGTTACATCATTTATTAATTGTTCTTGCTCCTTAATGGCTTGAAAGGAGCGGAGCCAAGCCGACAGACATATTCCAGTCACCGGTCGTTGTAACCGTCACGTAAATCAACTTAAATATTACAGTGTGACCCAAAATAATAATAAAAAATAAAAATAAGGCACCACAATATACATCGTTGCACATTGCTCATCATAATCCTGTTGCTGCAGCAAGATTTGCTCCGTGGTGACTCACTCGCTCTAAATCCACCTCTGCATTTCAGCATCATATGTTGGGCCCTTCACTATACCACTCTGAATGCATATTTCATGGCTCAATGTGTGAAGAATGGAGAGTTTCTCAAGTAAAAAAAAAAAAAAGCTCCTTGTAGCTGCCAAAGGATGTAAGAAGAAATACATGTTTTCTCTTTCATTATAAAAACGTCTCTCTCGAATTAGGGATTTGCTGAGGTTTGCGCCACAGCACAGCTTAGAAACTTTCCTGCCACTCTAAATTGCAGAAACGTGGCTCGCGTGGAATTCAAAAGAGAGATTTTTCTTAAAAGCTGGATTTTGAGCTCAACATAATCGATTCAAAAGAAGGAAATTGCAGGTTGTCGCCGCAACTGCATTCGGAAGCAGAAGCCGGTAATTGTATTTCAGTAAATACAGTTGACATCCTCAACGATTTAAGCCAGCATTAATTGTGAGGGTTGCGCTGCTCATTGCATAGAGAAATCTCTCATAATTGGATATAAATGCAGTTTGAATGACCGGCTGCGAGTTGCTGTCAGCAGTGAAGGACTGCAGAAAGAACTAGTCCTCCAAGAGTTTCACCATTGATCAAAAACAAAGCTGCTACAGTGCCTTACCAGAAGGATCCCACCATGTTTTTACTCTGCAGCCACAAACTTGAAGGTATATTATTTGGACTTTGTGTAACAACACAGAATGACGCACAATTCTGCAGAGGAGATAATGTAGCCAAAGTGTCAAGGAAGGCAATAAGGAGACAGCATCAGCAGACGTTTCTCCTTGCTGGATTTTATTTTCCCCAACATCTTGGGATTATGACATCTTAACCTCCCAGTGGCCAAAATCTTACTGACTACAACACATAATTGGAGACACAGCTGCATTTCATTAGTCTGTACCATTAGAAAATAGGTCAAACCAAGCCACAAGTAAACAAACTCATGTTCACAACTAAATGATTTGCAAAAATCAAACATTTTATATAAAGGTTGCCTTAAAGAGAAAAAACAACGCAATACAGAAAAAAGAAGACCCTGCATGTGTTTTTACCAATGGATGCATTCAGTGACATCATACACTAATTTAAACAGGAAATGGCGGCCGGTCCCGCCCACACACTTGTCCTGACTGTATGGTAAGTGTAAAAGGAAACAAACAGAAGTAATTTGGAATAAATGCACTTTGTAACAGAAGAAACATTCAAATAAATGTAATGGTTCAGCAGTGTTAGCTCTACAAAACATAAGCATAGATGTAAACTGCAACATGAAGCCACCACAAACGAACCCGGGACGATAAAGTGAAGCAACAGGGTTTATGTTGAAGCATCGTGGCCAACAAAAGAAAGATGAAACGAGTTAGAAATGATGAGTGGTTTACATTTTAGAGCTTGAAGAAGTGTGCAGTCGGTTAATATTTCTTTTTCATCGTTGTTATTATTTTTAGGCTGGTGACGAAAACTGCCAAAATCCACGTGAGCGCCGTCTGTATCTGTTCAGCCGTTTTCCAGCGGATTTTTTCTGTGAGCTGTCAAAATATGTCGCCAGCCTTCAGCAGACATGTGAGTGCATGATTGGTGCTTCTGATCAAAGGCCAAAATTAGATCCCTCAAGGCTCAGCGGGATAAGTGGGGAATAACAAAGGCAAAAGAGGGGAAGAGAAGTCCAATGTTGGTGATGAGGAGGAGAACATGGTGTTAACATTGTTTTTTGTTTTTGTTTTTTTAAGTTTATTTGATAGGGACAGACACACATTGACATAGTCAAACTGAATAAAACAGCAGTCCCATGTTTGCATCATGGTGCAATAGCAACAGCTAATTCACGGCACTTGTACCTAGACTGACTGGTGGTTATAAAAATTGCCTGTCGATCAGGGTTGTGTTATTGATCTATTGAACCTGTAAACGGTGGCAGCGGACAGACATATTTGATTCCCAGTAGGGGTTAAAGGAGCAGAGGAGCCTGTGGTTGTTTTCGTCCTCCGCATCTATTTATGGTCCAAATATCGACACAAGGCAGAGAGCACTGGGTACTACTAGACGTATTTAGTATTAAATTAACAAAAGCCAATCAGAGGAGATCTGCTGTACTCTTTAATGTTTTACAGTAAAAATATCTAAATGGACGTGGTGAGGCAGAGGAGTGAAGTGTTTGCTTAAAAATAGTCCAACTGGCTTGGCAATGATTTCCAGAACAAACAAAAATGTAAGAATCAACCTGAGCTCTGTTTTATTTGTGTGGACAACTATTTTCAGTGAATAAAAAATCAACATCTGTTTCGCAGTACCTGTACAGTACTTACAGGAGTTTTATTAAATATAGTCCTAATGAAACAAAAGAACATTCTCAATCATTTTTGAGAATTAATCTACGCAAATGGCATTCTGTGAATATGGTCAAGTATTTAACCATATTTTCAATGAGCGACCGTTAAAGTCGATTACTACCAGAATTGCAAAGGCAAGAAATCAAATAAATTAAATGAGCCCGGCGGCATGAAGTACGTTAAAATGTCTCCAGTATCAACGCAACGCAATTCAAAGAAATTCAAGAACAGACAGGAAATAAAGTAAATGACTACTATTAATCTGGACAGGGGTTACAAAGCCACTTCTAAGCCTCTGGGACTCCAGGGAACTAAAGTGGGCATCTCAAGTAACTGCATAAGCAGAAGGAAAATTATTAGAAAAGCAGCAGCAAATCCACCTAAAAAAAGAATCCCAGAAAAAAGATCTTGATATTTTTTTGGAGCACTTTGGTGAAATTCTCTGATCTCTGATGTCGTGCCCTTAAGTAAACCATGTACAGTAAAGCTGTATTAAAATACTGCAACTAAACTTCTCAGCAGTGAGGTAAAAGACTCATTTAGACTTTCTGATGAGTTCTTAAAGGTAATTATTTTCACCCAGGTGGACACAACCAGCTTCAGAAGACCCAAGCTATTATCGGTTTTTATACATTCACCTATTTGCATCATAATTTTCTGTCTAATGTCACTCCAAATTATTTGCAGAAAATTTGCCTATTTGGGTTTCTTTTTTTTATTTGTCGTGAATTTTAAAAGTTTTTTAAAAAAAGCAACTTAGGAATCTGACAATCAGCCAATCCAGGAGTGGCCTTCATTTTCCTTGGTGCTGATTGGCTGTACGACCCTGAAAAGGAGCATGTAGTTTACGATAGATGTTTTAGACTAATCTAAAAACAAATAGCCGATTTCATCTATTTGTTGGCCATTGTGGTCCTTATCCAGCACGAACACCAAGGGGTCACCGTATCAAGTCTAGAGAGTGAATACTTTTTCACAAATGAATGAATGGCTTTTTTTCCCCCTGCAATAACTAAAATCCTTATTTGAAAGCTGCATTTCGTATTTACTCATCTGACATTAAAATGTCTGACAACAGAAAACACTGAAATATCAACTAAGCGGCAAAAGCAGAAGAAATCTGTAGTACTTTTTTACACTGCGGTATGTGTTCAAAGGACGTCAAGTCGGCTCATCGTTTGACTCCTGCTCTTCCACCCTTGTTAGTATTTTTAGCCAGCCGTGCATCAGGTGACCTTTACTCTTGGAGAAACCTCCTCCTCTGCTGTTATGTCACTTAAAGGTCATCTGTCTCAGAGAGTTCTGCGTTTCACGGTGAAAGAGGAATGTGCTCAGAGGAACTTTTCAGACCACCTGTCGCTCTGTCGTCATCAACCCGATGTGATGCATCAGCGTACAACAAATATTTACAGCTCGGCCAGCGCTTCGCCACGAACCTCGGGCTTGTGTTCGTAGATCTGATGCCGAGAAGAAAGCGTGAGAAGACGAGGGCTGAGTTATTAATCACATTTATAAGCAGAAAATATTTGAGCGTTTCTGTCAGCAGAGCAGCCTTTTGAGATAAAGAGCGATATCAAAACTGGCAAGGCTCCTCTTGGAGCTGTTAAATCTTTCATTTCAAATAGCATCTCATCTAATCTGCCGCTTGAACTCAGTCCAGCTGAAATGATGAAGGAGATGCTGTCTTATTGCACTCAACAATTTTAAAAGATTATAATCCTTGCAGTATTCTTACATCAACTTTTACTATGGAACATTTATCAAAGATTAATGGTACAAAGCTACAGACGTTTACCCGGGGGGGTAAGATGCAATCCTGACCAAACAGGCACTTGTTAACAGGAGAATTTGTAGCTGAATTAATGGCCTAGTAGGATGCCTAATGATTCTTCTGTGTAGTGTAACTCAAGCTTGTGAGAAAATACCAAGCATCGTTACATCTGCTTGGCCGATAACACTCTAAAAGTCTGATGTTACGACTTTTAGCACCTACTAATTAAAGCTATTGCGAAGAAATGTGAAATGAGCACCAAAAAAAAGCGACTAAAAATCATAAATTTGGAGATACAGTATGATCAGTATGATTATGGTTTGCTAAATTTATTATTTGTACCTGCTTAATGTTATTTTCATACCTATACATGATTTCTTGTGCAGCTGTAAAGCAGCAACAGTAACAAAAAGCTTTGCCTGGGAAGTTTGTGCAACGTTTACTGCAGTCTTCATGAACAAAGCAAGCTTGTGAGAAATGAGAGCTCTGGGCCTCATTGTGCTTTGTGTTTAACAACACTGCTGCTGGAACGCCGCAAAGATGCAGCATTTCCAACTTGAATGGGCAGTGGGATTTGTCGTCAAGTTTCTCTCGCCGCCGTATTGATGTCCTGCAGCAATTTCCCTCGCAAGGGATTTTTAGCCCGGTGTGTCTCTTGGCAGAAATCCTGCACAGCCACAGAGCTTCAGCATTAAAAAGGGGAAAATGCAGAATCTCAGTGTAATAATAACTGCATTTTTTGTTCAAATTTTTTTTGTTTTGTTTTAACAAACCTCAGCAATTCAGTAAAGATTGATGTAATTTTTCAGACTTTACATGAATGGGGAGAAAACGTACACTTCGCAATCGACATTTTTGAATTTGCAACAAAATTAGCTAAGCCGAGCCACATGGAGTTTATGGGATCCACTTTAGATTTATAGAAAAATACGTACCTCGTCCTTTTAATTTGAACTCTGCTTGTTAATTCATAACTTAAATTGCAAATATGTGATATTCTGCATATGTGATGAGCATAAATATCAACAAGTCACAGAAAAGGGAGATATTAAACATGTTAGCATTAGCTTAGCACTTCAGAACTGTTCAAACAGGGAAGAACGCTAGCCAAAAGAAGTACAATAGAACTGCAACAAAACTAAAGTTTTAACGCTTTGAAGTTTCCCTTTTTTTTTATTTACACTATTTCCTTTTTTCAGATTTTGTTGTGAATATGTGTCAGTTTCATTGAGGAAATGTCTCATCCATCCATCCCTCCATTTTTGTTTTGTTTCTTCTCTCCTTCCTTCCTTTCTTGACTTTTCGAGGAAGGACAAGTCGATGACGGAAAATATGAGTTGTTGCCTTGAAATGTGTCTTCAAGTGTGACTCCATTTATTGTCTTTTTTTATACAGTGTATGTAAACATCTGCTTTCAACAATAAATATATTAAAATGAATCAAAATATTTTACTTTAACATCCTGAAACTATTATGTAGGTTCAAAACCCACTTTCCCTTGCAACAGAGGGCCATATGTGACCTTTGATCTGATTACGAAACCAAAAGAAAAGTGAATAAGCTCTTAAGAAATCACATAACATGCATTAGAATATATCAGTAACCTTTCCATTCAAAACAACAACAAAAAATTAAATGTTATTTAAAAAACCCTCTGAGTCATCCAGGCAGATGTCATTCAACATGCCATGTTGTTTTGCTCCATGAATTTGAAAAATACCAAAGAACTGAGAGAAGATGCAGAACGTTGTTACAAAAGCATGAAGGACGGAAACACGTGAGCACATTTCGTTGAAGGATTAGGACAGCCGCTCTTGACATCAAAAGAAAATAGAAATTATCCTTTTTAATATCAAAATAACTCCACTGACGCTTGCCAGCGCCGAGAGTCTAAGCTTCCCCTGAAGGATGTAGCTTCAGCTGAGCAACATGCACGCGTCCTGCCAAACAGAAGCAACAAAAAAAAAAAAAATCTCTGCCTCTCTGCGTAAGAACAGCAACACTTTTTATTAAATGCTGGAAACACGACAAACTTGGATGTTCCCATCAGCTTCGTTGGTAGAGTATGTGTAAAAAAAAATAATAATAATTGATAAATACCCAAAGTTCTCGTTGAACTTGTTTGAAAACTAAAATATATCTGAAAATACATTCGACCTAGTTGTCTAATCAGGCTGGAAACAACTCCAGCAGAGGAAGCAGACATCTGTCAGAGGAGGAAAACAGATGTTAGAGTTTCACCATTTCATTTTTTTTTATTTCCTCCACTGTTCTGAACCAGAAATCCGTCAGAGCTCATGCACCAGCATCAATGTAAAGCACAGTCCGTGCTTTAATTGCATTGTGCTGAAATCAATACCCATTTAGTCTGGTGTGAATGTCAACAGTAGAAAAAAAAGCAAAACCTTAAAAGTACCCTAATTCACCTGTATGCTGCCAGTGGCGATTGATATCAACTTAGCATGTCTTACGTAATATCTGTAGAGGAATCCGTCTCTCGCTGTGGTGTTTGTTGAACTCCTAGATGGAGGATTGTCAGACTGCCAGTGTACAGATGAGTAATACAGCACATGGAGGATGAAATCACCTGTGAATCGTTGTGTACAGAACATTTTTTCCCCCCCACCAGTCATTGCTTTGAATCAGATATGACACACAGACTTTTTTTTGTTTTTTACTGTTTTATCTTTTCTCTTGTGTCGACTTCTTGAAGGTTCTGTTCTAGTTTGAAGCCTTGTTGCTCGGATCCTTCAGGTTCTCTCCCATTTTTTGGCTTTCATATTGGGCCGGCTAACAATAGCTTCTCTTGATTATTTTAAATATTGACAAAGATTACTTCTGGGTAACGAGAAAGGGAGGAGGAACTCGGTTTTGCTCGTTTGTTTAGCCCTAAAGTCTTGAAAGTATTTTATATTCTTGTGTGTTTACATTAGGAGCCCCTTGGAGAATGCCAGTGTGAGACTAATAAATGAAAACTGAATTATTTATTAGACTCAGGTTGAGCTGTGAATGATGGCTCGACAGCCCTGTTGTTGTTGTTGAACGCCCCTGCTAAAATGACGAGACTTCATTTCCAAACTTTTTCCTACATTTAATACAACACGTAACCTTTAATTTACAAAGGTGGATCAGAAAAGAACCAGAGTCATGTCAACATTTGAGTCAGAAACAGATTTATCCTTGTGCTGTTTTTATTTACTTATTTGTTTATTTACTTATTCATTATTTCTTTTACCACAGCCAATCCATTTGCATCTTCGTGTGGAAACATATCTCTAGAAATCTGCTCCACAAAAGTGGGGAAACTCAAACAAAACTGAGTAAATATTTGCTTTGACTGAAATAATAATACTTCTCCTTCTTTCTGTGAAAATGAAGTTCATTCAAGCCCTTTGAAGGGATCAGAGTAACACTGGTTGCCTCTCTTAGCTGAAATATTGGCAGTCGGCACTTAAAGGATCATTTTAAATCCATAAGTGACCCAAATATTTTCCTTTTTTTGTTTCTATTTGATCCATTTCATAAATAAAATAAAATAAAATAAAATACTTGGGCAATGTAACATTCAATGTAAGACTGTGTTTCTCCATCAGTGACAAAAAAGATGAGCTTTTTATATCAAGTAAAATAGTCTGGGCTTATTTGCATTTGCTCTGGTTTTGAGGGATTAGAATGACTTGTGCGATCTCAGAAAGCCAGTAAGGATTATAAAAAAAATAAACCATTTATTTTATTCAACCCTTTACTCACACAAAGCATGATTAGCTTAGATTACCTTTTCAGATAAGATATGAAGCTGTTTGCTTTCGAGAATACTGACAAATGCTGAACAGCTAGTGGATTTCTTTTATCTACAATGCTAGTGTAATAAGGAAATGACCAAACACTGTGCCAGCCGTACTGTGCCATGAAAAAAAAGTCAAACATTTTTTGATGCCCACTTTATGTATTCATTTTATGTTTTTGTCCATTTTCCTTTGTTTTTAGTTTAAAATGTCATCGGGGACGTTTCTGATGTGGCCCTTAATGGATTGGAAACGCCGTAAAAGAAACAAAATCCCTTCGTTTAGTTTAGGCACAAACACTAAGTATTAATTCCTCAGCTAAAGCGGTGCTGAAGTTTACTTTAAAATCTCTTTAAAGGACAAACTGGGCGATTTAAAGACCAGAAAAGAACAGGAGTCGTCTGCCTTTCGCAACAGAACAACAAGCATGTCTTCTTGCTCCGTTTCCGCTCACAAAGCTGTCAGCGGACTTACTCCTATAAAGACGCCTCAAGGTGTTTTATGCTTCTTCTCGAAACGCTTTCTGTCCACAGTGACTCAGGACATAAAAGTCTTACCTTATTTTTACTTCCTCGCCCTGCCATTCTGTCCCTCTGGGACAAAAGTCATCAATCGTCCAAAAGAAAGCTCAACTAGATCACAAACACGCATTCTGACGAAATTTAGCTTAAATTCTGAATTTGTTTTTAAAATGTGAATCACAAACACTTTGGACATTATAGGCCTTAAAACTTTCTGAACATTACACATTTTCTTTATTCTTTTCCCAAAGCA